>NC_069500.1:429467555-429795055 GCF_027579735.1 Bombina bombina | reverse complement strand
CAGAGGTCTGTACACCTCTATCACCAGGAACGGCGGTGACTACAGTTGCGGTCCAAGCTCTGACCGAAAGATCTAACTTTCCGGTAACACCCTCTGGACTTATGGTATAGTAACCTTGCATTTTTTTGTGGAGCAAGTTAACAGCAAGCAAATCTAAGCTGTCATTCTTTGCAATTGTTGAAACGCCTACGCTGATTGCATACGGCTACCTGCACTGAAGTTATACCTATGAACTTGTCGCTTTCTAGTTATTCTATTTTTTTTATATATGCCACATATGACTATATAATAGTGTTATGCCATACAGTTTTATATTTGCATAGAGAGATAGCATTTTATAAGAATATGCTTCCATATACCGCTGTCTGAAACAATGATTGTATAGTCTATTGAGGATTTAGTCTGCATTTTATCTAGCAAGTGTTAAGAATTTTTATATCTCAGTTTTTAATATAATTCTGGATTTACAGGGAGACGTCCCTAAGTAAAGTTTTATGTATTGTGTATATCATGCTTATCCACGTTTATTAAATTTGATCATTTTTTTTATATGGTGTGTATACTTTTAGCCCATAAGCGCACTCACTCTAGCTTGAAGCTTAGGCTTCGCTAGTGTTTTTTACTTGTATTCTGATACATCACAGGGATTGTATCTTTAGAGTAGTGTATAGTAATACTATCCTGTAGCGCGCAGTAATCCTCCTTTTTCAAAATATTATTTTTGGTAGCAGTATAGCAATACCATCTTTTTCCTGTAAGTTAATGACCTCTCCATTAGGAATGTTCTCTTATCTGCCATGGTTAAATTCTTTGTAACCTGTATTTCCTATTTTAAAAAAATAATAATAATGCAAACATTGCATGCTCTTATTTGTTAGAGAGCACCATTTTAGCGCTAGTGGATGCTGCAAATCTATCTACTGCTCAGGAGCCTCAGAGAACTGCTGGTCCTGGGTGAAAGCAACCGGTGTACCAATTAGCATAAATAGCTGTACTACCCTGTTAAAAGTATGTTCTCTAAATAATTAGAACATGTGTTTTTTTTCACTAGAATGGCCCTTAAATCCTCTCAGAGGGATTACACAAATTGTTGAAGTCCCACACGGAGCCACACGCTCTTCAACTAATGAGCTGAATTCAGCTGGTGATTGGCATATTTTTCAGCTGCCTCTGCAGATTGGCTCGCAGGCTGTTTCCTGTTCGTAGCCACCAGTTCTCTAAGGCTCCTGAGGAATAATTTAACTATGTATTTAGCTCCTTTGTGTGGGTTAAACACAGAGTTAACACATAAAATTTAGTGCATGCAATTGTTGCACTAGAATATCAATTTAAAGGGAAAGTGAACACCTTGTAATTACAAGACATCTTAGTTGTGTTGCTATAAAATAACATATCAGCCAAGTCTTAACAAATTAACATCCTTTTTATGGCAATTATTTTTCAATAGCCAAACTTCACTCACCATTTGTCTTATATGGAGGAGCCAATCTGGGCTTTAGGGCAGGGGTTAACAAATCTGATTAAAATTTAAGAGGCGGGGGGGCAGAGCTGGCCATCGCCCAACATGGCCGCAAGTTCTCCGGACTACAGCAACCTTCCTCAATGGATCCTGACCGCTCTGCCGGTCACACTGAGATCAAACAATAAGAAACATGTTGCTAAGGCATCAAGCAAAGTACTGATGCTTTAAAAAGCGGAAGCCAACTCTTATTGTGAGCGCCATAAGATCCGCACATAGGACGACGTTCCACCAGTCAGCCGCACCACGTGACCCAGGCCTAACCGGAAGCACAGCTACGCTGACTTTGTTAAATGGCCCACAAGCACTGACTGGCCCCAGCATAGCACATCAAGCGGCGATCATCCGGTCAGTCATTGAAAAGCTGTTATAAGCCAACATACAGCAATCATCGCAAAGCGGTAAGTGAACACCTGTAACTCCCTACGGATCATGCTGTAGGCCATAACCGCAGAATATTGTTACATAAGGGGATTACTTACAGCAGCACAACACTGCATTGCTTCTCTTACACTGATTTAACAATATAATTACAAGCACGGTGATCAGACATCAGACTATTAAACGGTCTCAGCTACAACCACTATCCCATTTTGCCTCAACCGGCTTACAACACATAGTTTAGCTGTTAAAAGGAAAAAAGAGCTCTTTCCACCAGAGACTACGCCATAAACAAGAGAACTGCACACACAGATATTTGGCTGAAAAAACACCTATTTACCACCACAAGCAAAAACCAAATTAGGTGTGCCGTGCGCAGTGACATCAAGGCGGAACCCAGGCAGGTTAAAATGACTAAAAGGGCCATCAACAACTAACATAAAGTTAAATAACTTTTTTTAAAGTTTTAGAAACACCTGAACTAGGCCAACCAGCACTACAAGAGCAAGAAATGGAGTCCCCAGATACAGACGCTAGTTTATCTTCACAACCGGATTGTGTACCACTCACAAAAGCAGACATAGCCAACTTGCCAACTAAAGCGGACTTTACCTCTTTCCTAACTACAGTAGGAAAACTAATCAAAGAGGGACTAGCAGATGTAAAAAAGGATCTCTCAAATTTAGGCGACAGTCGCATATCTAGAAGAAAATATTCACCAAATCAACAATGACAGAGAAATACAAAACCTTACTGCAGAAACGTATGATTCAATGATGCAACAAATGCAACTCCACATAGAAGACCTTGACAATAGAGGACGCAGAAGCAACCTCAGAATTCGAGCATTGAATCAAATACCACAACAGCTTCAAGGCCTATTTCAATTTGTTCTCCAAGCAACAGACAATCTTAACCTATCCCTGGAACATGCACACAGCATTCAGGCCAAAACCACCCAGGGATATCATCCTGAAATTTTAACTTTACACACACAAGGAAAAAATCATGAACGCTGCAAGGAAAACACGCCAAATATCGTATGAAGACGACAATCTTTAAATCTATGCTGACTTAAACCCAATAACATTGGACAAACACATAGAAGCTAAATATCTAACAACACACCTTCAAGTTCTCAAAATCCCTTACAGATGGGGATTCCCATTCTGCCTCAAAGTTATCACAGGCTCACAGGTAGCCATATACAGAACCTCTGAAGACTTGGTCTCCTTCTGTAAACAGCTCAACATCCCACAATCGAAACTACCTTCCCTAAACCAATCTGCAACCACAAGAGAATATCCATTGTCAAGCGACCCAAAGCCACAGAGGACAAATTGGACAAAAGTCAACAGGAAAAGAACCAAATTCCTCAACTGCCACAGCTGACCTACCATGACTCTTTCTTCACCCCTGTAATTAGAGATTGGTCTCTCAATCTCTCCTAAATCTCTAACCAAGTTAATGAAGCAAACTCAACACTTGTTTCTATCATAATTTAAGGACTGGATGAAGTAAGTATATTATCTCCTTAAATGTTATAGAACTATTATTATCTAAATAGATAACTTGTAAAGACTAGAGCGTCCGCTCATAAACATCCCTTAAGGATCTACAACTTCCCACACCCAATTCCATAACAAATAGGAAGTTGCCTTTACTTTACAGTTTAAAATTAGTTGTGAACTACGAAGCACCACCCCCCCTTCAACAATGTTGTATTGTATATTGCTATATGCAATTGTATTGAAATTTTATTAGATGGACAAGCAACGTAGTTGCTGGACAATCTATTGTTATTGTCAGGATGATTATTATTATTTTTATTATTATTCCGCCGCTTTTTCTATTACCCATAACTCTTTAACTGCTATAGCAAAGCTCTTGAAATCAATTATGCTGGTATAACCTATTGCTCTGCTACATCTCATGCAACTATGAACTCATAGGTTAAAAGGTTAGGCAGCTGTATTGCTTTTTGCGACAAATTTCGAGAAACGCTTAAAAATCTTTAGCTCTGGAACTTCTTATGTTACAACTTTGAAACTTGCTGTGCTCAGTGCTGCTATGACCTAGATTTGCCATTGCTCAAAAGAAGTGCCTTGGTCACATGATGTAGCAGCCATCTTTCATTTTGCGAAAATCTTTAAATATCTTCTCTTAAAGGGACAGTCTACACCAAAAATGTTCTTATTTAAAAAGATAGATAATCCCTTTATTACCCATTCCCCGTTTTTGCATAACCAACATAGTTATATAAATACACTTTTTACCTCTGTGATTACCTTGTGTCTAAGCCTTTGCAGACAGCCTCCTTATCTAAGTGCCTTTGACAGACATGCAGTGTAGTCAATCAGTGAAGACTCCTAAATAACTTCATGGGAGTGAGCACAATGTTATCTGTATGACACGTGTGAACTAGCACAGTCTAACTGTGAAAAACTTTCAAAATGCTCTGAGCTAGGAGGCGGTTTTCAACTGTTTAGAAATCAGTTTGAGCCTAGCTAGGTTTAGCTTTTCAAAAATACCACCAAGGGAACAAAGCAAATTTGATGAGAAAAGTAAATAGGAAAGTTGTTTAAAATTGCATGCCCTATCTGAATCATGAAAGTTTAGTTTTGACTTTACTGTCCCTTTAAACCTCTAATTGTAATAAAGCACAATTTTGCACATATGCTCCTTGCAAGGTCCTCTACCAAGTTTGTTCAAACTGCGATTTTTCCATAATCAACATGGCTGCCGTAAGACATTTAACCTTTTTATCGACATTTAATTGCGTAAATTTGCACTTCATGCATTAGTTTTACAATATTTAACAATATTACAGTGTAATAGACATATCCTTACACATAGTCATAACCCTCAAAGACAATACAGTATTGCAGTCAAAATTCGCACTGCGCAGTCGCCTTCGTGAATTAAAACATTTGCAAATTTTCATGAAACGTCTGCAAATTGTAGCGGTCTATAGTGAGCATTAGTATGTGCAATTTAAAAGCCATACATTGCATCTTGTTTGTATGCGCTGTTTTTTAAAAACTATAAAATATCTTCTCCGAAACCGCTTATGGGACAGACTTGATTTTTTTTTTTATAGAGTTATCTTAACAACTTTTAGATTTGTTCAAGAGAAGTTCATAGGTTATGTGGTTTGGCAGCCATTTTGAATTGTTCAAAAATGCTTAACAATTTTTTTTAAGTAATAATAAAACAAAAACCACTTTACAAAAATGCTTTATTTTTGCCACGTTTATTGACATCTTATGGTGAGAACTATTGTGCATAATATGGAGGCTGTATATCATATGATCTAGCAGCCATTTTGTTTCATGCAAAAATTTCGAAAATCTATTTTCTCTGCAACCGCTTATGTTAGAACTGTGAAACTTGCTGTATAACCTTATATTGCGATCTAGAGTCACAGTTGTTCATGATAAAGGAATTGGTCACAAGCTGTGACAGCCATATTGGCTATGTGTTTGGATATATTGGCTATGTGTTTTCTTTGCAACTGTTTGTTAAAGCTGTGAAATTTTCTGTATAACCATATATTGTGACCTAGAGTTACATCTGTTTGTGTTGAAAGTATTTGTCATATGGTGTGGCAGGCATCTTGAAAAGCGCAAACATTTAGAAAATGTTTTTTTTTTTTTCAACTGCTTATGTTAGAAATGTAAAAACGTGCTTTATATTGTGAATTAGCTGCTTATATGCCATTGCAAAGACGATGCGCTTGGCCACCTCTATTGCTGCTTGCAGCTTTATTTTTTGAATTGTTATCTGTTATTGTTCTACTTGTTACTGTTATATTGCCACATACAGCATTTTTTTTTTTTATATACTCAATATGTACCCTCTCCGGCCACAGATTACCACACATTGCTATCCTGAGCCTTTGAATTATGCAAAGAAACTAACCTATTACTATATACGTAAAGGTCTACCACAACCATGATATCACATAAGAATATGCCTAAAATACATTCAAATTAGAGCTGCAACAACTAATCGTCATAATCGATAATAATCGATTATGAAAATAGTTGTCAACGAATCTCATAATCGATTAATCGGTTTGCAATTAGTTGGTCTGTGCACTACTCCAGCTGCTTTATAACACTGAGCTCCTGCACATGGTATTGTGTTTTATGGTTATGTCCTTAGCCTAAAGGACGTCTACAGACGTCTACTTTTCACTTTTTCAGGACAGTATACGTTTACAACTACCCATGGCTTATGTGCAACCCAGATATAATAGTCATCATTTGGATTGATTATATTAAATCTGGTGATTTGGAACTATGCTTTGCATGATATAGTGCAGAGCTTGTTATTTACACCTTGCCCCTAGATTGATGGGAGTTATTTAAATTGACGTGCACTATTATCTGTTTGCACAATTATTAGCGTATTGCTTGCTATTGCTGATTATATGTTATATGTACTGTATAAATAATGTGTAAGGCTTTGTCCTGTTATTGATATACAGTGCTTAGCGCTTTTGATTTTTTTTTTAATAAATTGTGATAATATGTTCCAGATTCAACCTTTAAAAGGATATATTCATTATTTTTAGAGCGGACTAGATATTTCCCCTAACCTTATAGCTGGTTATTTACCATTGCATATAGATATTCAAGATATTTTTATGTTAGAATGAAGTCAAGGGTTACTTTATTGAGCGGCCCCTTGCCAAGGTAGAAAACACTTAGCATTGGTGAAGAGCTAACAAAGATAAATATCCCACTTTGGTGAAATTGGCCAAAACCCTACTTCTACACCTCAACAGCCTTTTCTCTGCTGCAGGAAATATAGCTGCAAACAGAGAACCAACCTTAGCCAGAAGCATGTGGACATGTTGAGATTTTTGCATTTCAATGCAAAGTTTCTGAAAGACTGAATAACAGAATGTTATTAACAGTGATAGTCTAACTCTTTCTAGTTCTACCTCTTTTCAAACAGTTTGTGGTTTTGTTTAATTATAAAACTGTGCTCTGCTGCTTAAAAATTGAAGAAACGGTTGTGTTAATGTAAAGTTTGTCTGAAGTTTATATTTGTAACATTCATTATGTGGATTTTATTTAAAACATAGAAAACTATTATTGATTCTCTTTTTATCCGATTAGTCGATTAATCGAAAAAATAATCGGCCGATTAATCGATTATGAAAATAATCGTTAGTTGCAGCCCTAATTCAAATAGACCCTAAGGATCGCTACCACCAACCATACAATTAATAATGGCTCCCTGTAAATTTAAAATTACAACACAGAATACCAAAGGTTTAAACTCCCCCACAAAAAGGTCAATAGCCCTTAATTGGTTCCATAAACAAAAAGTGAAATCATCTTTTTGCAAGAAACCCACTTCCTTAAAAACTCTGAACCGAAGTTCACCTCTATATATTATCTGACAGGTTACTTCAACGCTCATGCAAAAAAAAAAAAGAGTAGGCATACTATTCCACAATTCATTACCCTTCAACATACTTTCCAAACACACTGACAAAGATAGGTTTGTTAAATAGGTTTCCAACTATGATTAAATACCTCCTATCACGCTGGCAAACATTTACGTCTCTAGAACAGGACAAGCACATTGTTTTAAAAATATTACCAAAGAACTATTAGGGGTAGCTAAGGGAATAATTATCTTTGCAGAAGATTTCATTGTAGTACTCAACCCCCACTCGGAAGCGAAAAGCTCTCACACCTTTAAAGGGACATTCAACACTGCCCACAACATTAATCTATGTTTCAAAACTAAATAAAAGGATAACGCTGCAAGGTGCCCCCTTTCTCTTACTTACCACCTTCACTGTTGAATCGTCTTTCACATCTTCCAAATTGTTGTCCTAATATGTCTTCCTAACTCCCCCCACCGTGACGTCTTCGCCTTCTTTCTCAAACTAGCAGCCAATGAGAGCCCATTCCCCGGACTGAAATCCAAGCGCGTTCACGGCCGTTAGTGCATGCGCAATATACTAGGAACTGTAAAAGCGGAACCAAAATAATAGAAGTTGTTTCCGTTACGCTGATATTACTTGTTGTTGCGGATAGGGTATTTACCTAGAAAAACGTAATCAAGTACTATAAGTAAGATAATCGGAACGGAAACACTTTGGGTTATTATGGTTCCGCTTTTAAGGTTCCTATTGTATCGCGCATGCGCTAACGCCCGTGAACGCGCTGGGATTGAAGTTAGTGAAATGGGACAGAACTGCCGGCTAGTTTGAAGAAGACGAGCTGTACGTCACAGTGGGGGGAGTTAAGCAGCCATATTAGGAGACAAATTTTGACGATATCGATGAGGATTGAATAGTGAAGGCAGTAAGTAAGAGAAAGGGGGAACGTTGAAGCTTGCTCTTTAGACTTAGTTTAGAAACATAGATTAATGTTGTGGGCAGTGTTGAATGTCCTGTTAAGTCCCTTAAAACAATCACAATGTTTACGTTCAGCCACTCTCTTAGATACATGGAGAATCCAACATCCACCCCAAAAAACATTTACCTTCTCTAA
Source organism: Bombina bombina (assembly GCF_027579735.1). NCBI lineage: Eukaryota > Metazoa > Chordata > Amphibia > Anura > Bombinatoridae > Bombina > Bombina bombina. The sequence goes on along the minus strand of NC_069500.1, from coordinate 429,786,634 downwards.
TCCGAACCAAACACTCCAGGGGCGCGATCCGATATAGATCGCAGTTTGCGGCGCAAGCGAGGGAACCCCCGCCGCCCGTAGTTTCAGCTCGCAACTCGAGCTATCCAATATACCCCGCCGGCAATTGCTAAAGTGCCGTAAGTCGCGATGTCCAGAAATCTGCGTAAGTACACATTTCTGGAGTTGCCAGTGACTTACAGCACTTTAGAAACTGCCGGCGCCTACAAAACCTGACTAAGTTATTAAATCTCCCGTACTGTCTAACACGCCTCCCAAACATAGCCCGACACGTATACCCCTCTAGCCGTTATCCCCCCTCACTCTCCTAATAATAAAAAATGTATTAACCCCTAAACCGCCGCTCCCGGACCCCGCCGCACCTAATAAAGTTATTAACCCCTAAACCACCGCTCCCGGACCCCGCCGCCACCTATATTAACTACCCCCTAATGTGAGCTCCTACCCCGCCGCCACCTACATTAACTACCCCCTAATGTGAGCTCCTACCCCGCCGCCAGCTACATTAACTACCCCCTAATGTGAGCTCCTACCCCGCCGCCAGCTATATTAAAATTATTAACCCCTAATTTAATCCCCCTACACCGCCGCCAGCTATATTAAATTAATTAACCCCTAAGCTAATCCCCCTATACCTCCGCCACCTATATTAAATTAATTAACCCCTAAAATACTAAAATATCCCTACCACTAAACCTAAGTCTAACCCTACAAATAGCCCTGAAAAGGGTTTTTTGCGTGGCATTACCCCAAAGTAAACAGCTCTATTGCCAGCCCTTAAAAGGGCTTTTAGCGGGGCTTTGCCCCAAAGTAATCAGCTCTTTTACCAGCCCTTAAAATGGCTTTTTGCGGGGCATTGTCACAAAGTAATCGGCTCTTTTGCCTCTAATCTAAATCCCCCTACACCGCCGCCACCTATAATAAATGTATTACCCCCTAATCTAATCCCCCTACTCCGCCGCCACCTATATTAACTACATTACCCTCTAATCTAATCCCCCTACACCGCCGCCACCTATATTATATATATTAACCCTAATTATATTAGGGTTAATATAGTTATTATATTATATATATATATATATTAAGTATAATAACCCTATCTAACTAAAACAACTAAATTCTTATTAAAATAAATCTAATATTAATATTATTAATTAAAATATTCCTATTTAAATCTAAATACTTACCTATAAAATAAACCCTAAGATAGCTACAATGTAATTAATAATTACATTGTAGAATATTAGGGTTTATATTTATTTTACAGGTAACTTGGTATTTATTTTAACTAGGTACAATAGCTATTAAATAGTTAATAACTATTTAATAGCTACCTTGTTAAAATAATTACCAATTTACCTGTAAAATAAATCCTAACCTAAGTTACAAATACACCTACATTATCAATAAATTAAATATACTACAAATATCTAAACTAAAATACAATTAAATACACTAAACTAAATTACAAAAAATAAAAAAAGATTACAAGAATTTTAAGCTAATTACACCTATTCTAAGCCCCCTAATAAAATAACAAAGCCCCCCAAAATAAAAAAAATTCCCTACCCTAATCTAAATTACAAAAGTTCACAGCTCTATTACCAGCCCTTAAAAGGGCTTTTTGTGGGGCATGCCCCAAAGTAATCAGCTCTTTTGCCTGTAAAAAAACCACAATACCACCCCCCAACATTTAAAACCCACCACCCACATACCCCTACTCTTAACCCACCCAAACCCCCCTTAAAAAACCTAACACTAAGCCCCAGATGATCTCCCTACCTTGAGTCGTCTTCACCCAGCTGGGCCGAACTCTTCGTCCAATCCGGGCAATGTCTTCATCCAAGCGGCAAAGAAGAAGTCTTCCATTCCGGCGATGTCTTCATCCAAGCGGCAAAGAAAAGGGTCCTCCATCGGGGCAAAGTTTTCCTCCAAGCGGCATCTTCAATCTTCTTTCTTCGGACCTCCGACGCGGAACATCCAGCTGGCCCGACGACTGAAAGACGAATGAAGTTTCCTTTAAATGACGTCATCCAAGATGGCGTCCCTCGAATTCCGATTAAGGTAAGAAAATCTGATTGGCTGATTCAATCAGCCAATCAGATTCAAGTTCAATCCGATTGGCTGATCCAATCAGCCAATCAGATTGATCTTGCATTCTATTGGCTGATCGGAACAGCCAATAGAATGCAACTTGAATCTGATTGGCTGATTGAATCAGCCAATCAGATTTTCTGTGATATCACACAATCCACTCCGCAAAACATTTGGGAAGCCCATAAAGCGGTAATTAGGGAGGGGGGAATTCCTCAAGCAAAAAAACATTATATCTAAAACATACAAAGCAGACTATAATAGACTATTAAGCTTATTACTAGATGCGGAACATTCCCATATACTTAACCCTTTGAACACTACCAACAGACTACAAATAGCAAGACAAGACCAAACAACTTACTGAACAAAGAGGCCCACAGGAAAGCCTATTATCTTAAAAAATATATATATTTCACTGAGGGGAATAAAGCAGGAACTTTACTAGCTAGAAAAAAACAACATCCATCCCACCAGTAACTCTTCCAACATCCCCATAATAGACCAATACCTAGGAAATGCCCATTTCCCAGCAATTCCTGAAACAAATGACCACACTTGACAACAGAGACTCACGACTGCAGAGAAGTAGCAAAAATCTTTAACTCTATTATAACGGCCTTTACAACATCCATCCCACCAGTAACTCTTCCAACATCCCCATAATAGACCAATACCTAGGAAATGCCCATTTCCCAGCAATTCCTGAAACACTATCCACATTTTTAGACTACTCTATCTGTCCCCAAGAAATTCTAGAAGCAATCAAAAATATTCCCCCACAAAAAAATCCAGGACCAGACAGTTTAACTAATCTTTACTATAAACAATTTAGACAGATACTAACACCATATCTGGCCAATATGTTCAATGCACTAGACAATGAAGGTTACTTTTCACCACAACAATTTGAAGCCCACATCTTAATCATTCATAAACAGGGCAAACCAGCAACTGACCCGAGCAACTACCGTCCGATATTATTACTAAACGGAGACATAAAAATATATGCAAAAATAATAGCTAGAAGACTTAACTCTATCTTGCCTACAATTGTACATGTCGATCAAGCAGGAGTTGTGCTGCTTAGAGAGACCAGAGACAACACTATCAGAGTTCTGTGCTTAATAGAACATGCTAAAACAAATAACTTACCTGTTTTCCTGGTCTTTACTGACGCAGAAAAAGCCTTTGACAGGTTGAATTGGATCTTCCTCAAAAGAATATTCCACGTTTATTCTGCCTGCTTTCCCCTCTCTTATTCGTTCTGGCGATGGAAGCACTAGCATCCCATATAAGACACAACTCGGATATCACTGGAGTCACAATATGACCAAATGAATAAAAAATATCAATGTTCGCTGACAATGTTTTACTTACATTATCGTCCACCACTACATCTCTGCCACCACTACTAGAGGAATTTGACACCTTTAGTAGCTTGTCCAATTTTTTGATAAACAGAAATCCGAAATCCTCAACATTTTCCTACCATGAAATGAATTCAAACGCCTCCAGAACATATGCCCATACAAAACCCAATCCTCCTAATTAAAATATTTAGGCGTACAGTTAGCTCCCCGACTAACACAACTTTATGACAACAACTACAAAACTTTACTCAACTTCACCCAACACACTACTCACTTGGCAAGATAAACCGCTAACTTGGTAGGGGAGAATACAAGCCATAAAGAGGACGCTTCTGCCAAAGATAATCTATATATTTCAAACCAAACCAATTATGCTACCCAAATTTTTTATCCAACAGCTACAAAGACTTATTAATACTTTTATATGGGGCAAAACACGCCCACGTATAAATGCAGCCACTATGTATCGGTCGCTAGGAAATGGTTTGGGGGTACCTAAGCTAGAATCCTACTACCGAGCTATAATACTACAGCAAATACTAGACTAGCATAGCAAAAAAGAAGCTAAAGCCTGGGTCTCCATGAGCTCACAAATCCTTAAAGCCCCCATCCCTGGATCCATTTGTTGGATCCCAAAACCTCAGACCCCCCTTATGCCACAAATCGCCATTATATAAACACATTTTTAACAACTGGAACCACTTAGTCACAAACACACCTAAAATCTCCACACCGCACTCCCCATTGACTCCGATGTCCACCAAAACAAGGGGTCACAATCTAAAGTTAGAGGGTAGTAGATTCAGGAGAAATTTGAGGAAGCATTTTTTTACAGAAAGGGTGGTGGATTCATGGAATAAACTTCCATTTGAGGTGGTAAACACAAAGACTGTAAAGGAATTTAAAAATGCCTGGGACATGCATAAGGCTATCCTAAGGAAAAAGTAACATGTAATATGGGTAGACTTGATGGGCCTTTTTGGTTCTTATCTACCGTCAAATTTCTATGTTTCTAACATGGAGTTCATGGGAGGATATGAACTGATAGGGAAAACAACAGCAAAATGGAAAATACCAGAAACAGTACCTATCGTTAAAACACTAGAACAAGGGAAACTAAAACCATGACTTGAACTGCAGAATATATTAAATAGGGCCTTTACATCCTGGCTTAAGTACTCACAGCTGAAACACTTCCTTCAAAATAACCATCTTAAGCAAAATCTCACTAGAACCCCTACCCCCTCGAACACCTATGTTTAACAGCTATCCCAGCCAGAGGTTGTTTATCATTATCCAAAATAACAGTAGACACAGCTTGCCAACCTTCACTCCCATCATATACAGTATAATGGCAAAATGATCTAGACTCTCAATTAGAAGAAACTGATTGGGAAAAAATCTATAACACACCCAGATCCTCCACATCAGCACGATTGATAGAATTAAACTTCAAAGTACTTCTGCGCAGGTATTTTAACACCTAATAGACTCCATGCTGGAGAGGATGCAAAGATAACTGCACCATGATACACATGTGGTGGAAATGCCCCAAACTCACCCCCTACTGGAAATCAATAGAACAAACACTAGGTTCAGACTTCAATCTGACACTTGAGATAGCATTACTAAATAAAAGTATAAATTGTAGATGTAAAATACGCTCCTTACTCACACAGATGTGCCTTATTAGCGCAAAATTACTAATAGCACAGAACTGGAAATCTACATTAATACCACACACCAATTATGGAAACAAAAAACAAACAAAATTCTTCCACTAGAACAATACGGATATTGCAAACGAAATAAACTCCCCATTTATTTAGATGCAAAATTCTATTGGGAATCATTGGATTAAATTTACCCTAATTCAGACCCTTCAACCACCAGTTAAGACAACACATAAATATCACTCAGCCCCGGTACCATGGGCGAAACCTACTATATATATCGTGAAAAATTACTACATTAGTTTAATCAGATACTTGAACCTGCAATACTGAAATTATTGTATGTTATTTCAAATGTTGATTGTTATGTTATACAACAAAGTTCGAATGTTTGTATAAAATCTTGACTATTAATTGCATACACCACATCAAGAGATGAATCAAAACTGGAACTCTTATACTGGAAACAGCCAAATGATTCATCACCACAACTATAAATCAGTGGAACACCAAAAGGCCAACCCCGCTGTATTTAATACCACTCAGACTGTATAAAAGAGTACCTCAGAACATAGGAGATACAGCAATCTTGTTGCTCCAATGTATACATGAGTCATTACTTGTACAATTCAAGCCTGTAACTGTACCAGTCTTTGTTTACTTGTATGCTTGAAAACCATTAAAAGCTAAGTTTTTAAGAGGCAGTAATAATATTTAGGAGCCAGACATACTTTTAGGAGAACACAGTAGTATTTGTAAATAAATATATGCAGAATAACCCCCACAAATTAGGGGTTTGTCAAGCCGTGCTTTAGGACACTGGCTATATACGTGTTGTTATCTGATAAAGCCAATTAGTTACATATGTAGCAGAGTTAGCCTTGAGAAGTCAGTAGGCAGCATTTTAAGTTCTGATTATTAGAGCTAAATAATATGAAAAGGGGCCAGAATAAATAATTTATTACAAAGTTGTTTTAGTACACATAACTAAACATTGTATATAAAAATCTGTAGGTGGGGCCGTTCTTCTGGGGGCAACACCTTGAATGGTAGTAGCTGAGAGCTGATTGCTGTTAATTTGTCAATTATCTGCACATAACAGAACAATCCACCTTTGAAACTTTACTTTTCCACCTCCAGAGATAAAGCTGAGTTGAAACCACTTTTATAAAGAACTGCTACTTCTTTCTGAACTGGAGCGTTGAGGACCATGACAGCCCTTACGAGCCCCCTGTAAGCGGAATAAAGCAGTGCAGTGCCACTGTTAGTACAAAATATAAACAAGTACAAATCTACTAGGGATGCACCGAAATTTAAGCCACAGAAACGTTTTGGCTGAAAATGGCATTTTTGGCTATTTGGTTTTTCGTTTTTTTTTTTTTTTTTTGCCCGTTATTTTCGGTAAATATTTTGTGTAGTATATTTCATATTTGATGCTAGCCTAGAGCTGCTGTTTGAGTTCATTTTATTGACTTATTGTTTCTCATATAATAATAGTTTTCTAGGACTATACTTTATTTGGATAATTGGTAAAAAAATAAATACTGTTAAATCGGATTCTGTTACACAGAACTAAATACAGAATAATAAAGTATATTGATATTTAATATTGTTTTAAGTAGGGATGCACCAAAATTTGGTCGCAGAAACATTTTGGCCAGAACTGCATTATCCTTTTTTTGCCTGTTTTTTTTTTTTTTTTTCTTGGTAAAATTATTGTGTAACATATTATTGTTTTAATAAATTTTTGTCCAATTGTAGTGTGTTACTTTCAGTAAAAGTGTTGTTATTTTATTTTATTGGCTTGCAGGCTTTCAATTCAGATTCATTCATAAAATAGTCTAATTAAGCAAAAAAAACTAAAAGAAATTTATTTTAAAATAATTTGGAAAAAAATACATTTTCGGTTTCGTTCTTTGGCTAAGTGCATCCTGGATTTTGGGATTCGGTTTCGGCCCAGAATTTCCATTTTGGTGCATCACTAAAATCCACACATCCCATCATTATGGCCAGCGATATTCTAATGCTTTTGAAGGGTGAACTCGGCTACACCAAAGATAGAAAGACCATGAATACTACCTGTTAGTTAGGAGTCTCAGATACTCCAGCTCCTTGAGGACCACTTTCAGTCTTGAGCAACAGATATGAAACCTATGTGGAGCCTGCTGGTCCTCAAGAGGGCTGATGCTGAGATCACTGCTGTCCTGAGTAGTATGAGATTGAGGTTGAAAAGGGAGATCTGCTAGCCCCTGAAGCTGATTGCTAAATATTTGAAGACAGAGATGGCTCAGCTGAGAGAACTGGATTTCTCCAACATTGGTGTGTCCGGTCCACGGCGTCATCCATTACTTGTGGGAATATTCTCTTCCCCAACAGGAAATGGCAAAGAGCACAGCAAAAGCTGTCCATATAGCCCCTCCTTGGCTCCGCCCCCCCCAGTCATTCTCTTTGCCGCTCTGAACAAGTAGCATCTCCACGGAGATGGTGAAGAGTATGTGGTGTTTAGTTGTAGTTTTTTATTCTTCTATCAAAAGTTTGTTATTTTGAAATGGTACTGGTATATACTATTTACTCTGAAACAGAAAGAGATGAAGAGTTCTGTTTAAAAGAGGAGTATGATTTTAGCAGCAGTAACTAAAATCAATTGCTGTTCCCACGCAGGACTGTTGAGCCTAGAGAACTTCAGTTGGGGGGAACAGTTTGCAGACTTTTCTGCTCAAGGTATGACTAGCCATTTTTCTAACAAGACTGTGTAATGCTGGAAGGCTGTCATTTTCCCTCATGGGGATCGGTAAGCCATTTTCTTAGACTCAGACAGAATAAAGGGCTTATTATGGGCTAATAACTGGTGGACACTTTTAAGGGCTAAATCGTTTATTTAACATTTAAAGAGACAGTAACGGTTTTGTTTAAAAACGTTTTTTGTGCTTTATTAACCAGTTTAAGCCTGTTTAACATGTCTGTACCTTCAGATAAGTCATGTTCTGTATGTATGGAGGCCAAGGTGGTTACTCCTTCAAATGTATGTGATAATTGTGCCATGGCGTCCAAACAAAGTAAGGACAGTACTGTCACATTTAGTAAGGTTGCCCAGGATGATTCCTCAGATGAAGGAAGTAGGGATAGTTCTGCATCCTCTCCTTCTGTGTCTATACCAGTTATGCCCGCGCAGGCGACCCCTAGTACTTCTAGCGCGCCAGTGCTTGTTACTATGCAACAATTGACGGCAGTAATGGATAACTCCATAGCTAATATTTTATCCAAAATGCCAGCATTTCAGAGAAAGCGCGATTGCTCAGTTTTAAACACTGTAGAGCAGGAGGGCGCTGATGATAATTTATCTGTCATACCCTCACACCAGTCTGAAGTGGCAGTGAGGGAGGGTTTGTCAGATTGAGAAATTTCTGATACAGGAAGAATTTCTCAGCAGGCAGAACCTGATGTTGTGACATTTAAATTAGAGCATCTCCGCGCATTACTTAAGGAGGTGCTATCTACTCTGGATGATTGTGACAATCTGGTCATCCCAGAAAAATTGTGCAAGATGGATAAGTTCCTAGAGGTCCCGGTGCACCCTGATGCCTTTCCGATACCTAAAAGGGTGGCGGACATTGTGAATAAGGAGTGGGAGAAGCCAGGCATACCTTTTGTCCCTCCTATATTTAAGAAATTGTTCCCCATGGTTGACCCCAGGAAGGACACATGGCAAACAGTCCCTAAGGTCGAGGGGGCGGTTTCTACACTAGCCAAACGCACGATCATTCCCATTGAGGACAATTGTGCTTTCAAAGATCCTATGGATAAAAAATTGGAGGGCTTGCTTAAAAAGATTTTTGTACAGCAAGGATACCTCCTTCAACCTATTTTGTGCATTATTCCTGTCACTACAGCGGCGTGGTTCTGGTTCGAGGAACTGGAAAAGTCGCTCAGTAGGGAGACTCCATATGAGGAGGTCATGGACAGCATTCACGCACTTAAGTTAGCTAATTCCTTTATTTTAGATGCCGCTTTGCAGTTAGCGAAATTAGTGGTGAAAAATTCAGGGTTTGCAATTGTGGTGCGTAGAGCACTCTGGCTAAAGTCTTGGTCGGCGGATGTATCTTCCAAGACAAAATTGCTTAATATTCCTTTCAAAAGTAAGACCCTTTTTGGGCCAGAATTGAAGGAAATTATTTCAGATATCACTGGGGGAAAGGGCCATGCCCTCCCACAAGATAGGCCTTTCAAGGCTAAGAATAAGTCCAATTTTCGTTCCTTTCGCAACTTCAGGAATGGACCGGCTTCTAACTCTGCAGCCTCTAGACAAGAGGGTAACGCTTCCCAGACTAAACCAGCTTGGAAACCAATGCAAGGCTGGAACAAGGGTAAACAAGCCAAGAAGCCTGCTGCTGCTACCAAAACAGCATGAAGGGGTAGCCCCCGATCCGGGACCGGATCTAGTAGGGGGCAGACTCTCTCTCTTTGCTCAGGCTTGGGCAAGAGATGTTCAGGATCCCTGGGCACTAGAAATAGTCTCTCAGGGTTATCTTCTAGAATTCAAGGAACTACCCCCAAGGGGAAGGTTCCACATTTCTCACTTATCTTCAAACCAAATAAAGAGACAGGCATTCTTACATTGTGTAGAAGACCTGTTAAAGATGGGAGTGATACACCCAGTTCCAACTGTGGAACAAGGTCAGGGGTTTTACTCAAATCTGTTTGTAGTTCCCAAAAAAGAGGGAACCTTCAGACCAATTCTGGATTTAAAAATTCAAAAACAAATTTCTCAGAGTTCCATCGTTCAAAATGGAAACCATTCGAACAATTTTACCTGCAATCCAGGAGGGTCAATATATGAGTACCGTGGATTTAAAGGATACGTATCTACATATTCCTATTCACAAAGATCATCATCAGTTCCTAAGGTTCGCCTTTCTGGACAAACATTATCAGTTTGTGGCTCTTCCATTCGGACTAGCCACTGCTCCCAGAATTTTCACAAAAGTGCTCGGGTCCCTTCTAGCGGTTCTAAGACCAAAGGGCATTGCAGTGGCACCTTACCTGGACGACATTCTAATTCAAGCGTCGTCTCTTTCCAAGGCAAAGGCTCATACAGACATCGTTCTAGCCTTTCTCAGATCTCACGGGTGGAAGGTGAACGTAGAAAAGAGTTCCCTGTATCTGTCGACAAGAGTTCCCTTTTTGGGAACAATAGATTCTTTAGAAATGAAGATCTTCTTGACAGAAGTCAGAAAGTCAAAGCTTCGAAACGCTTGTCAAGTTCTTCTCTCTATTCTACAGCCTTCCATAGCTCAGTGCATGGAAGTAGTAGGGTTGATGGTGGCAGCAATGGATATAGTTCCTTTTGCTCGAATTCATCTAAGACCATTACAACTGTGCATGCTCAAGCAGTGGAATGGGGATTATACAGACTTGTCCCCAAAGATTCAAATAGACCAGATAACCAGAGACTCACTCCGTTGGTGGTTGTCCCAGGATCACCTGTCTCAGGGAATGAGTTTCCGCAGACCAAAGTGGGTCATTGTCACGACCGACGCCAGTCTATTAGGCTGGGGCGCGGTCTGGGACTCCCTGAAAGCTCAGGGTCTATGGTCTCGGGAAGAGTCTCTTCTTCCGATAAACATCCTGGAACTGAGAGCGATATTCAATGCTCTCCAGGCTTGGCCTCAACTAGCGAAGGCCGGATTCATAAGATTCCAGTCGGACAACATGACGACTGTAGCTTACATCAATCATCAGGGGGGAACAAAGAGTTCCTTGGCGATGAGAGAGGTATCCAAAATCATCAAATGGGCGGAGGATCACTCCTGCCACCTATCTGCAATCCACATCCCAGGAGTAGACAACTGGGAGGCGGATTACCTGAGTCGTCAGACTTTCCATCCGGGGGAGTGGGAACTCCACCCGGAGGTGTTTGCCCAGTTGACTCAATTATGGGGCATTCCAGACATGGATCTGATGGCGTCCCGTCAGAACTTCAAGGTTCCTTGCTACGGGTCCAGATCCAGGGATCCCAAGGCGACTCTAGTGGATGCATTAGTGGCGCCTTGGTCGTTCAACCTAGCTTATGCGTTTCCACCGTTCCCTCTCCTCCCCAGGCTTGTAGCCAGGATCAAACAGGAGAAGGCCTCTGTGATTCTGATAGCTCCTGCGTGGCCGCGCAGGACTTGGTATGCAGACCTGGTGAATATGTCATCGGCTCCACCATGGAAGCTACCTTTGAGACAGGATCTTCTAATACAAGGTCCATTCGAACATCCAAATCTAGTTTCTCTACAGCTGACTGCTTGGAAATTGAACGTTTGATTTTATCCATGTGTGGGTTTTCAGATTTTGTGATAGATACTCTGGTCCAAGCCAGAAAACCTGTGACTAGAAAGATTTACCATAAAATATGGAAAAGATATATCTGTTGGTGTGAATCCAGGGGATTCTCCTGGAGTAAGATTAAAATTCCTAAGATCCTCTCCTTTCTTCAAGAAGGTTTGGATAAGGGATTGTCAGCGAGTTCTCTAAAAGGACAGATTTCTGCTTTATCTGTCTTGTTACTCAAACGACTGGCAGCTGTGCCAGATATACAAGCTTTTGTACAGGCTTTGGTCAGAATCAAGCCTGTTTACAGACCTTTGACTCCTCCTTGGAGTCTAAATTTAGTTCTTTCAGTTCTTCAAGGGGTTCCGTTTGAACCTCTACATTCCATAGATATCAAGTTACTATCTTGGAAAGTTCTGTTTTTGGTTGCTATTTCTTCTGCAAGAAGAGTTTCTGAATTATCTGCTTTGCAGTGTAATCCACCCTATCTGGTATTCCATGCAGATAAGGTCGTTTTCCGTACTAAGCCTGGTTTTCTTCCGAAAGTTGTTTCCAACAGGAATATTAACCAGGAAATAGTTGTTCCTTCTCTGTGTCCGAATCCAGTTTCAAAGTAGGAACGTTTGTTACACAATTTAGATGTAGTTCGTGCTTTAAAGTTCTATTTAGAAGCAACTAAGGATTTTAGACAAACCTCATCTTTGTTTGTCGTTTACTCTGGTAAGAGGAGAGGACAAAAAGCTACGGCTACCTCTCTGTCTTTCTGGCTGAAAAGCATTATCCGATTGGCTTATGCGACTGCCGGACGGCAGCCTCCTGAACGAATCACAGCTCACTCCACTAGAGCTGTGGCTTCCACATGGGCCTTCAAGAACGAGGCTTCTGTTGATCAGATATGTAAGGCAGCGACTTGGTCTTCTCTGCACACTTTTGCCAAATTTTACAAATTTTATACTTTTGCTTCTTCGGAGGCTGTTTTTGGGAGAAAGGTCTTGCAAGCCGTGGTACCTTCCGTTTAGGTAACCTGATTTGCTCCCTCCCTTCATCCGTGTCCTAAAGCTTTGGTATTGGTTCCCACAAGTAATGGATGACGCCGTGGACCGGACACACCAATGTTGGAGAAAACAGAATTTATGCTTACCTGATAAATTACTTTCTCCAACGGTGTGTCCGGCCCACGGCCCGCCCTGGTTTTTTAATCAGGTTTGAAAAATGTCTTTCTCTATACACTACAGTCACCACGGCACCCTATAGTTTCTCCTTTTTTTTCTCCTAACCGTCGGTCGAATGACTGGGGGGGCGGAGCCAAGGAGGGGCTATATGGACAGCTTTTGCTGTGCTCTTTGCCATTTCCTGTTGGGGAAGAGAATATTCCCACAAGTAATGGATGACGCCGTGGACCGGACACACCGTTGGAGAAAGTAATTTATCAGGTAAGCATAAATTCTGTTTTCGCTCAGGTGCAAGACTGCAGAGGGAGATATGTTGACCTGCGATGCCAACTGAGCAGCAGTAGATGGGAGGGAGGATTTTGCTGGAGGTCCCAGGTGATATTCAGATGTTGATTGTGGAGAGATGCCTGCTAGCTTGCGATGCTGCCAACACAGCATTTAATAGAGGAGAGGATCAGGCTGATGGGTATGCAGGTGCAGAGATCATGGAAGGCGACCTCTCAGCCTTCAGTATTATGACATATTTGATGATAAAGTGATCTCGGCTGAGGGACCTGACCACCATTTGTGTGCTGAGTGAGGCCTCTTTAAATTGTTCTTTGTTTGCATGCCTTTATAAGGTAACACTTCCTGTTCCCTAAACGAACAAGGCTCCGGCAGTTGATGGCCTAGTTGATTGAGAGACCCCTATGTGCACAATTTTGACAGCGTTCATCCCTATTTTCCAGGTCTCACTCCTAATTTTTTGGTACCTATGAGGGTTTGAGTGGAAAAATGGGTGAATATTGTTAACGTTTGCTTAGTGCTTGCTGGTCCACCCAGGGGTTTTTCTATGTACAACAATCATTTGGAACCTGGACTTCTTATTTTGTGGACTCTTTCACTTTATGTCAGGGTTTTTTACCCTGCTTTGTTTGCCATGTGCTGCTGGCAGCCATTTTACTCACATCTCTTGCTGATTCTGATGCATAGTGTTTGCTGCTGCTCATTTCCTGCACGCCCTTTTATGGCCAGACTGGTGTACATCATCCATGTGAGACAGAATGCAGTCTCAGAATTGTGATGTCATCACTTATTATTTAAAGGGCTTCTGTTCAGTATGCTTTGCCCTTGCGTTGTCTCAGACCTGTTTGTGAGTTCCAGTGCCTGTGTATTACCTGGCTGTCTGACGTCCCTCCTGATCCCTGGCTTGTTTCTGACTCTGCTGTTCTCCTTGTTCCTGATTCCGGCTCGTCTGACTACTCGCTTTGGCTCCTGACTCGGCTCGTCTGACTACCAGCTCTGGTTTTGACTCCTGGCTAGTTATTTGACTTGTGGATTTTTTATTATTAATAAAGGTGTGATTATTGTTGCACTTCTCGTCTCAGTCTGATTCCTGGCACCCTGACACTTTAATACATTAATAATTTGTTTGAGTCAGTAGGCATGTTGAAACTCTCTCCAGTATTTGTTAAGCTTGTATTTGTAGGGGGCTCTACTGTGTTGTTAGGATTGCAGTAACGTGTTAATTTTTACTAGCAATGGCTTATTATATTGACTATGTTGGGTTAGAGTTTTTGTTTGTATAATGTAATTGTATAATTTTTAGCATTTTTGCTATCCCTTTGAACAGAAATAGAGCTTTGTTTTTTTTTATATTTATCTATCAAAACAATATGTTTCATTATGTCAAGTGTAAATAACACAAACAAACCTCAGGTTTCTACTTTGAGACAGGCCTCTCATGGACCCTTAAAAAATAGAAACGTTAGTATGCAGTGAGCCTGGATACTAATAAAGAAATTGATCAAAATGTAAAAAGTAGTAAATTTAACCTACATATTTGAAATTCAACTGAAATAACATCAAAACATACTGTATAATCAAATATATATAGTGAATAAAAAAATATAAGCAAGATTCAAAGAGTGTATATATATATATATATATATATATATATATATATATATATATATATATATATATATATATATATAGTGGGATACACTAATTATTCTCTGCCTCACAGCTTAATCTTGGTCTGGTCTTCTGTCATACTAATATCTATATGTAGTAGGATCTTTATATTCGAAGTGTCACAGAGAGGATTTAAATCCAATAAATATTCCTTACATCTCACCTAGAAGATAATAAAAACTTGGATATAAAGCAGTATAGAATGTCGTGTCAGACTCGAGACTACAATAGTGGTCATTTGAAAGTTGATTCACAGATGCTATTTGTTCCTCGTCAGGTGGATGCAGTCCGACAAAAACTTTACATAGTTCTTGCTTCAGGCTCTGGAAGTGGTCTTGTAGAAGCTCGGATCTATCTAGAGCCTCCATTGACAACATTAGATTAAAGTAGGCTCGCTGCAAAAAGCCCTATCCCTGCAAATAATTGCTTTGGCAGTGTAGGTAATTCACTCTCTAGGACGGAAAGAACAGCCAGTAGTGACTGTATTACCCGGTTCACCCGGGGGAAAGTGTTGAATCCTCGTAGAGAGGTTGCCACATGAGGTTTCAATGGTCCAGATCTGGGCTCAGGGATCATATGTTCAGCAAATTTAGTATTAGTCGAATTAGTGTTTCTCAGATTATCTTAAACTGAGGATAATTTGAATAGATGCTGCAGAACTGCCACGATAATCAGCAGATTAAAGTGAAGGTAAACTTTGATGAATGAAAGCCCGTTTTTTAAAAATACTATTAACAGGGGCACAGTTTAGAAAGCAGCCGTTTTGATTAAAAACTTACCTTTGTTTTTTTCACAGCCAGAGCAGCTTCCCCCACCCGGAGATCCTCTCTTCACACGTCAGCAATGACTAATCTGGCTTCCTCCCATCACGGCATGGCCTCAGGCAGTGACTCCCCTGGGGGGAAAGCCGTGATTGGAGGAAGCCGGATTATTCATTGCTGACGTGTGAAGAGAGAATCTCCAGGTGGGGGAAGCTGCTCTGGCTGTGAAAAAAACAAAGGTAAGTTTTTAATCAAAACGACTGCTTTCTAAACTTTGATGAATGAAAGTGCCCCTGTTTTTAATAGTATTTGTAAAAAACGGGCTTTCATTCATCAAAGTTTACCTTCACTTTAAGCAGGTCGCACTTGGAGTCTCAGATATTGCGACCTATTATGGCTGCCACCTAGACACGCCCCCTTTTGTTCTAAGTTTTATCATGGAGATTGTTGCTTTAAGCACTCTCACAGTTGATGTCTGTAAACATTGTAAAAAAACTCAAAAATCAATATTGAAAAATAAAAAAATATTCAATATTAAAAAAAATAAAATAAAAAATCTGTAGGTTTTTACTCTCCCTTTAATGCCTAGAATTTGCTAAGTGTTGTGCAGATTTGGGATCTAGTGCACACATACAATTCAAACTGTTTTCCATGCTGTTCCTGCCAAGACACTTTTTTTTTTTTCTTTGTGATTTGATGTGATATGAAGAAAAGCCCACTTCTCTCAGCTATGTTTATTTTCACACACAAACTGTAGACAATCCTGTTCATCCTGAACCTGTCTGTGTTTAAGCCAAAGAAAGAAAGAAAAGAAAGAACATCATCCCTGTTGTATTTATTGATTTAACTACAATCCAGGTCTATAAATACTTGTTAGACAAGCCCTGAGTTAACTCCTGTTAGAAAGCTATGCTTCTTTTGTGTGTGTGTGTTTTTTTTCCGGCGTTTCAGAACTTTACAATAAGATTGATTTTAAAGTCTGGTCTTGTTTGTTACCATTTCAGTTAAACCAGTTTTAAGTATGTTCTGCGTTTCCATATTTAGACTTTTAACCCAGCTTGTGCTGTACAGGGTGTAAAATGCAGGATTTCTTATCCAGCTCTAAAATACCCAGTACAATGATATTACAAACACCTTTGAATAATAGTTGATAAAGCATAATTGTTAAAAATGACTTGCTCAATCATAGGAAATGTTTTAGGACTTAGGCATAACAAACTCTACTAGGGTGCACACGCTACAGCAGAACTTGACAAACCTAAATTTAGGCTCTGGCTCCCTAGTTAAAGGGACGCTGAACCCAAATTGGGGTTCAGTGTCTCTTTAAGACCCGCCAAAACACAAATGGTTGACCCTGTTCTAAAATTTTCCTCGACCCATGAGAATGCTGGACCGCGTGTCACTTCCGGTGACACAGCTGAGCTGTCTGACTGCAAATCCCCTCAGAGCACATGAGTTTCTTCGAGTAACTGCATCAAACATATATACAATGCACAGTAATTCCCCCATCTAAACTATCTTATTTGCTTCTGTCTGGGTGGTTCAGCCCTCCTTGTAAACCTCATTCCCCAAAGTCCACTTGGGGTGAATGCCAGTGGATTGGGTCACGCCCCTTGAACCCCCAGACAAAGGCGAAAAAATTGTGAGGATGGGGGAATTACAGTGCACCGTATATATGTGTGGTTAGAGATTAGGTCCTGAGGTGTAGCGCATGCAAAGTGATTCCATTTCTCTTGTAAGGTGTATCCAGTCCACGGGTTCATCCATTACTTGTGGGATATTCTCCTTCCCAACAGGAAGTTGCAAGAGGACACCCACAGCAGAGCTGTCTATATAGCTCCTCCCCTAACTGCCACCCCCAGTCATTCTCTGGCAACTCTCGACAAGATAGGAAGTATAAGAGATATGTGGTGACTTAGTGTAGTTTTTACCTTCAATCAAGAGTTTGTTATTTTTAAATGGTACCGGCGTCGTACTGTTTTACTCTCAGGCAGAAATTAGAAGAAGAATCTGCCTGGAGGTTGATGATCTTAGCGGTTTGTAACTAAGGTCCATTGCTGTTCTTACACATAACTGAAGAGTATTGATAGAAAACTTCAGTTGGGGGGGACGGTTTGCAGATTACCTGCTTTGAGGTATGTACAATATATTTATTTCTAGAGAGATAAGATCTAGAAAATGCTGACAGAGCAAGGTAAGCCAGATGCAGTGATTTAACGACTGGGATCATGCTTACAAAAAAGGGTAATATTCATTTTAATACTCATATTTCTTAGTGACAAAACGTTTACATGTTATATAGAAAGAAGTTTTTTCTCTGAGGGTGATAAATCGTTTTTTGGGGCCTAGTTTCCACATGGCTAGTCAGATACTCCTAGTAGTATTTTCTTAAGGCCCTCTGACATCGAGTGCATGGTGGGAGGGGCCTATTTTCGCGCTCTAGATGCGCAGTTCTTATTCAGACTGAGACATCCAGCTTCCCTAAAGGAGTCCTCTAGCATCTGAGGACCACTATAGAGGGCTTACTTCTTTCCTAAATCGTATTTGAGGGCAGGTAGGAGCCACAGCAGAGCTGTGGCAAGGTGTTTAACTGTTAACGTTTTTTAACGTTTTTCAAATCCGGTTTGGGGCCTAAAGGGTTAATCAACCATTTGCAAGTGGGTGCAATGCTGTTTTAGTCCCTTATACACACTGTAAAAATTTCGAAGAGTTTACTACTTTTTAACACTGTTTTGCAGTTTATTTCTCTTAAAGGCACAGTACCGTTTTTATTTAATTGCTGTTTCACATTTATTAAAGTGTTTTACAAGCTTGCTGGTCTCATTACTAGTCTGTTAAACATGTCTGACATAGAGGAAACTCCTTGTTCAATATGTTTAGAAGCCATTGTGGAACCCCCTCTTAGAATGTGTACCAAATGTACTGAAATTTCTATAAATTATAAAGACCATATTATGGCATTTAAAGATTTATCACCAGAGGTTTCTCAGACTGACAAAAGGGAGGTTATGACCATCTAGCTCTCCCCACGTGTCAGAACCTATAACTCCCGCTCAAGTGACGCCAAATACATATAGCGCGTCCAATGCGTTTACCTTACAAGACATGGCGGCAATTATGACTAATACCCTCACAGAGGTATTGTCCAAACTGCCAGGGTTACAAGGAAAGCGAGACAGCTCTGGGGCTAGAACAAATACAGAACTTTCTGATGCTTTAGTAGCTATGTCCGATATACCCTCACAATGCTCCGAAGCAGTGGCAAGGGAGTTGCTATCTGAGGGTGAGATTTCAGATTCAGGGAAGACGTTACTTCAGTCCGATTCTGAAATGACCGCCTTTAAATTTAAGCTTAAACACCTCCGCTTATTGCTCAGGGAGGTTTTAGCGTCTCTGGATGACTGTGACCCCATTGTAGTTCCAGAGAAATTGTGTAAATTGGACAAATACTTTGCAGTGTCTGTTTACACTGATGTCTTTCCAGTCCCTAAGAGGTTTTCGGAAATTATTACTAAGGAATGGGAGATAGACCAGTTGTTCCGTTCTCTCCCCCTCCTGCTTTTAAAAAGGTCTTTCCCATAGATGTCGCTATACGGGACTCGTGGCAGACAGTCCCTAAGGTGGAGGGTGCTGTTTCTACCCTGGTTAAGCGTACAACTATCCCTGTCGAGGACAGTTATGCTTTCTTAGATCCTATGGATAAAAAATTGGAGGATCTCCTTAAGAAAATTTTTATCCATCAAGGTTTTATTCTCCAGCCTCTTGCATGCATTGCCCCAGTTACTGCTGCAGCGGCTTTTTGGTTCGAGTCTCTTGAGGAGGCTCTACAGGGGGAGACCCCGTTAGATGATATTTTAGACAGGATTAAAGCTCTCAAGTTAGCTAATTCCTTTATTTCTGACGCCGTTTTTCATCTAACCAAACTAACGGCTAAGAATTCAGGTTTTGCCATTCAGGCGCGCAGGGCGCTATGGCTTAAGACCTGGTCAGCAGACGTTACTTCAAAGTCTAAGCTTCTTAACATCCCCTTCAAAGGACAGACCCTTTTCGGGCCGGGCCTGAAGGAGATCATTTCTGATATTTCTGGAGGAAAAGGTCACGCCCTTCCTCAGGATAGGTCCAATAAATTAATGACCAAACAGAATAATTTTCGTTCATTTCGAAACTTCAAAAGTGGCGCAGCTTCAGCTTCCTCTAATGCAAAACGAGGGAAATTTCGCCCAGTTCAAACCAGTCTGGAGACCGAACCAGGCTTGGAACAAGGGGAAGCTGGCCAAAAAACCTGCTGCCGCCTCTAAGACAGCATGAAGGAGTAGCCCCCGATCCGGGACCGGATCTAGTCGGGGGCAGACTTTCTCTCTTCGCCCAGGCTTGGGCAAGAGACATCCAGGATCCCGGGGCATTAGAGATTGTTTCCCAGGGATATCTTCTGGACTTCAAAGCTTCATCTCCAAAGGGGAGATTTCATCTCTCACAATTATCTGTAAACCAGATAAAGAGAGAGGCATTCTATTCAAAGCTGTTTATAGTTCCCAAAAAAGAGGGAACTTTCAGACCAATCTTGGATCTCAAGATCCTAAACAAATTTCTCAGGGTCCCATCCTTCAAGATGGAGACTATCCGAACCATCCAGGAGGGTCAATATATGACTACCGTGGACTTAAAGGATGCTTATCTCCACATTCCGATTCACAGAGATCATCATCAGTTCCTCAGGTTCGCCTTCTTAGACAGGCATTACCAGTTTGTGGCTCTTCCCTTCGGGTTAGCCACTGCACCAAGAATCTTTACGAAGGTTCTAGGGTCCCCACTGGCGGGTCTAAGGCCAAGGGGCATATCGGTGGCTCCTTACCTAGACGACATTCTGATACAGCCGTCGACTTTTCAAATCGCCAAGTCCCATACGGACATTGTTCTGGCCTTTCTGAAGTCTCACGGGTGGATGGTGAACAAAGAAAAGAGTTCTCTCTCCCCCCTTTCACAAGAGTTTCCTTCCTAGGAACACTGATAGATTCAGTAGAAATTAAAAAAAATTCTGACAGAGGTCAGGTTATCAAAGTTTCTAACTTCCTGCCGTGCTCTTCATTCCACTTCTCGGCCGTCAGTGGCTCAGTGTATGGAAGTAATCGGCCTAATGGTAGTGGCAATGGACATAGTTCCGTTTGCCCGCCTACATCTCAGACCACTGCAACTTTGCATGCTCAATCAGTGGAATGGGGACTACACAGATTTGTCCCCTCTGCTAAATCTGGATCAAGAGACCAGGGATTCTCTTCTCTGGTGGTTATCTCGGGTCCATCTGTCCAGGGGAATGAGTTTCCGCAGGCCAGAGTGGACTATAGTGACGACAGATGCCAGCCTTCTGGGCTAGGGCGCAGTCTGGAACTCCCTGAAGGCTCAGGGTTCGTGGACTCAGGAGGAAGCCCTCCTTCTGATAAACATTCTGGAACTGAGAGCGATATTCAATGCTCTTCAGGCTTGGCCTCTACTAGCTGTGGTCAGGTTCATCAGATTTCAGTCGGACAATATCACGACTGTAGCCTATATCAGCCCCCTGGCAATGTTGGTGGTTTCAAAGATAATTCTATGGGCAGAGGTTCACTATTGCCATCTCTCAGCTATCCATATCCCAGGAGTAGAGAACTGGGAGGCGGATTTTCTAAGTCGGCAGACTTTTCATCCGGGGGAGTGGGAGCTCCTTCCGGAGGTTTTTGCCCAGCTGATTCAACTATGGGGCAAACCAGAACTGGATCTGATGGCGTCTCGTTAGAACGCCAAGCTTCCTTGTTACGGGTCCAGGTCAAGGGATCCCCAGGCAGCGCTGATAGATGCTCTAGCAGTGCCCTGGTCCTTCAGCCTGGCTTATGTATTCCCACCATTTCCTCTCCTCCCTTGTCTGATTGCCAAGATCAAGCAGGAGAGAGCTTCTGTGATTTTGATAGCACCTGCGTGGCCACGCAGGTCTTGGTATGCAGATCTGGTGGACATGTCATCCCTTCCTCCATGGACTCTGCCGCTGAGGTAGGACCTTCTACTCCAAGGTCCATTCAAACATCCAAATCTAATTTCTCTGCGGCTGACTGCTTGGAGATTGAATGCTTGATTTTATCAAAACGTGGTTTCTCCGAGTCGGTCATTGATACCTTAATTCAGGCTTGAAAGCTTGTCACCAGGAAAATCTATCATAAGATATGGTGTAAATATCTTCTTTGTTGTGAATTCAAGGGTTACTCATGGAGTAAAGTCAGGATTCCTAGGATATTATCCTTTCTCCAAGAAGGATTGGATAAGGGATTGTCAGCTAGTTCCTTAAAGGGACAGATTTCTGCTCTGTCTATTCTTCTGCACAAGCGTCTGGCAGATGTTCCAGACGTTCAGGCGTTTTGTCAGGCTTTAGTTAGAATCAAGCCTGTGTTTAAACCTGTTGCTCTGCCATGGAGTTTAAATTTTGTTATTAAAGTTCTTCAAGGGGTTCCGTTTGAACCTCTGCATTCCATAGATATCAAGCTTTTATCTTGGAAAGTTCTGTTTTTGGTAGCTATCTCTTCTGCTCGAAGAATTTCAGAGTTATCTGCCTTACAGTGTGATTCCCCTTATCTGATCTTCCATGCAGATAAGGTAGTTTTGCGTACCAAACCTGGGTTTCTTCCTAAGGTGGTATCTAATAAGAATATCAATCAGGAGATTGTTGTTCCGTCCTGTGTCCTAATCCTTCTTCAAAGAAGGAACGTCTATTACACAATTTTGACGTCGTTCGTGCTTTAAAGTTTTATTTACAAGCTACTAAGGATTTTCGTCAAACATCTGCATTGTTTGTTGTCTACTCTGGACAGAGGAGAGGCCAAAAGGCTTCGGCATCTTCTCTTTCTTTTTGGCTGAGAAGCATAATCCTTTTAGCTTATGAGACTGCTGGCCAGCAGCCTCCTGAAAGAATTACAGCTCATTCCACTAGAGCGGTAGCTTCCACATGGGCTTTTAAAAATGAGGCCTCTGTTGAACAGATTTGTAAGGCGGCGACTTGGTCTTCGCTTCATACTTTTTCTAAATTCTACAAATTTGATACTTTTGCTTCCTCTGAGGCTATTTTTGGGAGAAAGGTCTTGCAGGCAGTGGTGCCTTCCGTTTAAGTTCCTGCTTTGTCCCTCCCTTCATCCGTGTCCTATAGCTTTGGTATTGGTATCCCACAAGTAATGGATGAACCTGTGGACTGGATACACCTTACAAGAGAAAACAAAATTTATGCTTACCTGATAAATTTCTTTCTCTTGTGGTGTATCCAGTCCACGGCCCGCCCTGTCACTTTAAGGCATGTGTTTTTTATTTTTAAACTACAGTCACCACTGCACCCTATAGTTTTTCCTTTTTTCTTGCTTGTTTTCGGTCGAATGACTGGGGGTGGCAGTTAGGGGAGGAGTTATATAGACAGCTCTGCTGTGGATGTCCTCTTGCAACTTCCTGTTGGGAAGGAGAATATCCCACAAGTGATGGATGAACCTGTGGACTGGATACACCACAAGAGAGAAATTTATCAGGTAAGCATAAATTTTGTTTTTTGCTCAGACTTGTTCTCAGCCCCATAAGCATGCTGGACCGCAGTGGTTGGAATGTGGTGGAGCAAATGCGTAATAAAGGAATTTGCGGTCAAAAAGCTGATTCTACCTCACCGGAAGTGATGAGGTCCAGCATTTTTATGAGGTTGAGGAAAACTTTTAGAACACCTCCACTGCTCCCCACTGGCTGCCACCAGCTGCACCTAAATGTTACCCTGTTGTGACTGAATCCTTATTAGGCCACACAGCTGGAAAAATACAAATCCAATAAAAAACACTTTTCCTTCTCTTTCATGTTTCAGATAGAACGTACAGTTAGAATAAAATTAGTTGTTTTTTTTTTAATCATATTTACTTTGTTTTTTTATAATTTGTTTAAAAAAAAACTAGTAGACTCATGAGCATACAAAATGCTGAGAGCACTATATGGCAGGAGCTTTGCGTCAATCCTTTTTACATTGTACAATTTTGGACACTAGATGACAGCAGTGTTTGCACAATATCTAACATTGTTAAAAGCATTAATCACTGGGGCCATATAGTGCTCCTGACGTGCATTCTTCTGAGCATACCTAGATATGCTTTTCAACAAATGATAGCAAGAGAACACTAAATTTGATGATAAAAGTAAACTGGAAAGGGTTTTAATTGTGCGCTCTAGCTGAATAATCAAATAACTTATTTTAAAAAAATGAATTAACAGTTTACTTTTTCTATTTGTTTTTATTTTATTTTTAAATTAATTTTGTAACATTTAACTTGTGAGTCTTATTTTTTGTTTTTTTATAACACTTAGTTTTGAATGGTATGGAGTCATGGATTATTTTCATTATCAGTTTTAAGGCTTGGAAACAATTCTCATAGCCACTGCTCTAAAAAAATTTACGTGGCCCCTAATTTTTTTTATACTAAATGCATATTTAAAGGGACATCAAATACTAAATAAATACTAAATAGAATGATGCATTCAAAGAAAAGATTAGTCTGAGAATAACATGTTTTAAAGTTTCATTAGCTTTTTAAATGTTGTCGGGGTCCTAAATAGAGCAATGAAATTGTCCCTGTACTTTGCAGTCTGCCTTAGTATGGTATGTGTTTAAAGGTTCAACATATATCACACACAGATGAGCTTTTCTTGTAATTCCTCTGTGTTTTCTGGCTTCATTGTCTCTGCCACTATCAAGAAACTGCTTTGTAGCTCTAGACATAATGATTACTACATAAATACAGAGCTATGTGGCACTAAGAAAATAGGCTGCAGAACCTGAAAATTACCCATAAGCCTTGTTATGGGAAAAGGGGTGATGAGCAGAGCAAGGTCTATACCTTGAATAGTAGGGCTCAACAGATTTGTTTAAAATATATGTACCATGCTAAAAATGTTGATGCCATAAATGTTCAACCTAAAAAGAGCTTATTGCTAATCTTCACATGTTCTAGACCTACTCAAGGAGAGTAGTATCTTTCCTGAAGTTTTAAAAGGACACTGAAGTGATGCATCACTTTCAATTCCCTAGGAGTATGCTTTAGTGGGAAGCAATTCCAACATACATCATTTTTTTCATGCATATTTTATATACTTACCCTATTCTTTTAGCACAACTGATGCATGCTGGTCCATCATACATGCGAATTATCTCCAAAAGAGAATTGTTTGTACTTAAAACAGTGCAGGCTGCCTTTATCTCAGTCCATTTATAAGCTTTTCACAGCAATTACAGAGCTAGTTAAAGGGACATTGTATACAGTTCTAGATTTTTCTTTGCATAAATGTTTTGTAGATGATGCATTTATATAGCCCATCTGGTAGTGTTTTTGTAACAATGTATAGTTTTGCTTATTTGTTTTAAGTATCATTGTGATGATTCCTAACCAAGCCCCACAGTGTCAGATGTATACTTGCGTTTAAAGACTCCTGCTGTCTCCTTTTTATGTTATCTGTCTTTTCGTATGTGGGGAGGGGGTAGTGTCTGCTGCTCTTGCTTTCTCAGCCTCTTTCAATGGGTGTCCCAGTCTAATCTGATCAACAGTGCTAAACTGGGAGCCTCTAAGTACGTTTTTAAAAGGTTTTATATTGGATTTTTAAATCGGTATCTGTGCATATTCTTCTTTATAGAAGTGTCTATTACACGCAGTTGAATGAAAATTGGTGTATACTGTCCCTTTAATCTTCTTTACAAACCAAGGCCGGATTCTCTACTACATAGATGCAACTACTGTGTATATCATACATTTTTTGTATATAAAGAATGATGATTGTAATGTGCCCTTTAAAAACATTGTGTAAGCTTAAGTTTAGCACTCAGCGTGTGCTTGTTTATGTCCTGCTGCACTGTGTTCTGTGGCTACCTAATAAGCTTGATCTTTTTTTATTAAACTCAGACCTCATGCCGTGTGTGTATCTAATTTCACAGGGTACATGTACTTTCTTTATTAGAGCATTGAGAGCCATCAAAAGAATGTTGGAGGGGATGCGGAGCAAAAGGCTCTCTTTTCCATATCTAGTGAGACTGTGAGATGATAAGGCCCTACTTGTCCAATAGAGAGAACTCAGTTAATCTTGCTTCTAAACTTCCCACCTCTGATATTTAAAAGTCTCACAAATATCGCCAAATGCCTTATTCCCCTTCATTGAAAAGGACATTATGCTCCTCTGTCAACAACTTGGACAACTCAGTAGCACATATGCTTAAAGGGACAGTCTAGTCAAAATTAAACTTTCATTATTCAGATAGGACATGTAATTTTAATCAACTTTCCAATTTACTTTTATCATCAAATTTGCTTTTTTTCTCTTGGTATTCTTAGTTGAAACTAAACCTAGGTAGGCTCATATGCTAATTTCTAAGCCCTTGAGGGCTGCCTCTAATCACATGCTTTTTAAATTGTTTTTCACAACAAAAGACTTGATAGTTCACGTGGGCCATATAGATAACACTGTGTTCAGGCACAGAAAGTTATTTAAGATTTAGCACAAAACAATGCTAAATGCAAGTCAATAGATAATAAATAGTCAGTCATGTGATCAGGGGGCTGTCAGAAGGTTCTTAGATAGGCAAGGTAATTACAGAGGTAAAAAGTATATTAATATAACTGTTGGTTATGCAAAACTGGGGAATGGGTAATAATGGGATTATGTAACTTTTAAAACAATAAAAATTCTATTGTAGACTGTCCCTTTAAACTTGAAAAATGTAATTATGTGAAAGCTGGCAAATTAGATTGCTTTTTAAACATGACATTTTACTGGAATGGTGTTTCGTGCTCTGTGGGTATGAGAATGGGAGCTACCTCACCATAGGGGTTTCAGTTCTTTACCCTTTTGAAAATGTTTTTTGGGCATTTTCCTTATCTGTTTCAGTTTTCTTCAGCCCTATATGCCATTAAAGGGACTTAAATTTGATGAGTACAATTACAGTAGCAGGGTTACTACTCCCCATGATATTGTTTTTTCCCCTGTGCTGCATTTGTCTTCAGTCATTCTCTTATTTCTTTTGTATCATGAGGAGAGTCCATGGGTATCCATAACATCTGGGATTTACTTCCTGTCAGCAGGTGGAGGTCAAGAACCCTCACAAGAGATTTTAATGCCTCCCAACTCTACTCCTCTCTCCGGTTAGTTCTTGGCCTCCGAGGTGAGAGGTTGAGTGAAGTGCTCCGCTATCAAAATTTTATTTTCTAATATATTGTTAGCTCAGACCTTACTTCATTTAGCCATCAATCGGCAAGCGCAACCCAGGTGCTGAACCAAAAATGTGCCGGCTCCTAAGCTTACATTCTTGCTTTTCAAATAAAGATAGCAGAAGAAAAATTGATAATAGGAGTAAATTATTAAAGTTGCTTAAAAAATTGCATGCTCTATCTGAATCATGAATTAAAAAATGTGGGTTTAGTATCCATTTAAATTCTGGGAAGGATAAGACTCTTAAAGTGAATGTCAAGTTTTACCTTTTCAGTTATCTAGTTTTGTAGTCAATAATGAAATGAAGTGTACCGCCGCAATCAATTATAAAAAAAAATTGTATTTTATTTGTTATTTTATCTCTTACATCTTGCTCACTCGCTTACACGCTCCTCCCACTCATTGCTTCCTCATTTTCTACCAAGTTACGTAAACAGCGGTCCCACCCGCTGTTTACGTATAGGCACTGCGCGCTCCAGTGTCAATTCTAGATTGCGCATGCGTTACTCTTGTTTACGCTGCATAACAAGATAGTATTCATTGAATGAGTGTATTCATTCAATGAAAACTATCGTGAGTGGCGTAGGACACGATCTCCTAAAAGAATATAAAAAAGAATATAGATATATTGCAGATTATGGGGGGTAGTTATCAAGCCGTCTACTTTTCTGGCTTCGCCGGCCCAATACGCCCGCCTAAGCTCGCCTACCTTCGCCGCCGCGGACCTGAAAAAATACGCCAAAGTTATCAAATAAAGCTGTCAAAAAGCCGCGGGGCCATGAGCAGCGGACTGTGACAGTTATCACTCATCCGATCTCGCTGCTCTTCGGCTTTTTCCCAGCTTTATTGCTAGCCTGTCACTAAGCACTCACACTAAACTGCACTGTTCTACCCCCTATACCGGCGCCCCCGGAGCCTCCCGCAACTCAATAAAGTTACTAACCCCTAAACCGCCGCTACTAGACCCTGCCGCAACTCTGATAAATGTATTAACCCCTAAACCGCCGCTCCTAGACCCTGCCGCAACTCTTATAAATGTATTAACCCCTAAACCGCCGCTCCCGGAGCCCACCGCCACCTACATTATACCTAGTAACCCCTATCCTGCCCCCCCTATACCGTCGCCCTCTATAATAAAATTATTAACCCCTATCCTGCTGATCCCGCACCTCGCCGCAACTAAATAAATAGTTTAACCCCTAAACCGCCGCTCCCTGAACCCGCCGCAACCTATAATAAATTTATTAACCCCTATCCTGCCCCCCCTACACCGTCGCCACCTATAATAAATTTATTAACCCCTATCCTGCCCCCCACTACGACGACGCCACTGTAATAAATTTATTAACCCCTAAACCTAACGCCCCCCTAACTTAAATATTAATTAAATAAATCTAAATAATATTTATATTATGAACTAAATTAATCCTATTTAAAACTAAATACTTACCTTTAAAATAAACCCTAATATAGCTACAATATAAATAATAATTATATTGTAGCTATCTTAGGATTTATTTTTATTTTACAGGCATCTTTCAATTTATTTTAACTAGGTACAATAGCTATTAAATAGTTATTAACTATTTAATAGCTTACCTAGCTAAAATAAAGAGAAATTTACCTGTAAAATAAATACCAACCTAAGTTACAATTACACCTAACACTACACTATACTTTAATAAATTATTTCTATTTAAAACTAAATACTTACCTGTAAAATAAACCCTAAGATAGCTACAATATAAATAATAATTATATTGTAGCTATCTTAGGATTTATATTTGTTTTACAGGTAACTTTGTATTTATTTTAGCTAGTTAGAATAGTTATTAAATAGTTATTAACTATTTAATAACTACCTAGCTAAAAGAAATACAAAATTACCTGTAAAATAAATGCTAACCTAAGTTACAATTAAACCTAATACTACACTATCATTAAATTAATTAAATAAACTACCTACAAATAACTACAATTAAATACAATTACATCAACTAACTAAAGTACAAAAAATAAAAAAAAGCTAAGTTACAGAAAATAAAAAAATAAGTTACAAACATTTTACAAATATTACAACAATTTTAAGCTACTTACACCTAATCTAAGCCCCCTAATAAAATAACAAACCCCCCCAAAATAAAAAAATGCCCTGCCCTATTCTAAATTAAATAAAGTTCAACGCTCTTTTACCTTACCAGCCCTTAAAAGGGCCATTTGTGGGGGCATGCCCCCAAAAGTTCAGCTCTTTTGCCTGTAAATGAAAAATACAAACCCCCCCCAACATTAAAACCCACCACCCACATACCCCTAATCTAACCCAAACCCCCCTTACAAAAACCTAACACTAATCCCCTGAAGATCATCCTACCTTGAGTCGTCTTCACTCAGCCGAGCAGCGATGGAACCCAAGTGGACATCCGGACCGGCAGAAGTGATCATCCAAGGGGCGCTGAAGAAATCTTCCATCCGATGAAGTCATCATCCAGGCGGCGCTGAAGAAGTCTTCGATCCGGGCGATGTCATCTTCCAAGCCGGGTCTTGAATCTTCCGCCCCTGCGGAACCTCCTTCTTCACCGACGGACTACGACGAATGAAGGCTCCTTTAAGGGACGTCATCCAAGATGGCGTCCCCTCAATTCCGATTGGCTGATAGGATTCTATCAGCCAATCGGAATTAAGGTAGGAAAAATCTGATTGGCTGATGGAATCAGCCAATCAGATTCAAGTTCAATCCGATTGGCTGATCCAATCAGCCAATCAGATTGAGCTCGCATTCTATTGGCTGTTCCGATCAGCCAATAGAATGCGAGCTCAATCTGATTGGCTGATTGGATCAGCCAATCGGATTGAACTTGAATCTGATTGGCTGATTCTATCAGCCAATCAGATTTTTCCTACCTTAATTCCGATTGGCTGATAGAATCCTATCAGCCAATCGGAATTGAGGGGACGCCATCTTGGATGACGTCCCTTAAAGGAGCCTTCATTCGTCGTAGTCCGTCGGTGAAGAAGGAGGTTCCGCGGCGGCGGAAGGAAGATTCAAGACCCGGCTTGGAAGATGACATCGCCCGGATCGAAGACTTCTTCAGCACCGCCTGGATGATGACTTCATTGGATGGAAGATTTCTTCAGCGCCCCTTGGATGATCACTTCTGCCGGTCCGGATGTCCACTTGGGTTCCATCGCTGCTCGGCTGAGTGAAGACGACTCAAGGTAGGATGATCTTCAGGGGATTAGTGTTAGGTTTTTGTAAGGGGGGTTTGGGTTAGATTAGGGGTATGTGGGTGGTGGGTTTTAATGTTGGGGGGGGTTTGTATTTTTCATTTACAGGCAAAAGAGCTGAACTTTTGGGGGCATGCCCCCACAAATGGCCCTTTTAAGGGCTGGTAAGGTAAAAGAGCGTTGAACTTTATTTAATTTAGAATAGGGTAGGGCATTTTTTTATTTTGGGGGGGTTTGTTATTTTATTAGGGGGCTTAGATTAGGTGTAAGTAGCTTAAAATTGTTGTAATATTTGTAAAATGTTTGTAACTTATTTTTTTATTTTCTGTAACTTAGCTTTTTTTATTTTTTGTACTTTAGTTAGTTGATGTAATTGTATTTAATTGTAGTTATTTGTAGGTAGTTTATTTAATTAATTTAATGATAGTGTAGTATTAGGTTTAATTGTAACTTAGGTTAGCATTTATTTTACAGGTAATTTTGTATTTCTTTTAGCTAGGTAGTTATTAAATAGTTAATAACTATTTAATAACTATTCTAACTAGCTAAAATAAATACAAAGTTACCTGTAAAATAAATATAAATCCTAAGATAGCTACAATATAATTATTATTTATATTGTAGCTATCTTAGGGTTTATTTTACAGGTAAGTATTTAGTTTTAAATAGAAATAATTTATTAAAGTATAGTGTAGTGTTAGGTGTAATTGTAACTTAGGTTGGGATTTATTTTACAGGTAAATTTCTCTTTATTTTAGCTAGGTAAGCTATTAAATAGTTAATAACTATTTAATAGCTATTGTACCTAGTTAAAATAAATTGAAAGTTGCCTGTAAAATAAAAATAAATCCTAAGATAGCTACAATATAATTATTATTTATATTGTAGCTATATTAGGGTTTATTTTACAGTTAAGCATTTAGTTTTAAATAGGATTAATTTAGTTCATAATATAAATATTATTTAGATTTATTTAATTAATATTTAAGTTAGGGGGGCGTTAGGGTTAGTGTTAGACTTAGGTTTAGGGGTTAATAACGTTATTATAGAGGGCGGCGGTATAGGGGGGCAGGATAGGGGTTAATAGGTATAATGTAGGTGGCGGTGGGCTCAGGGAGGGGCGGTTTAGGGGTTAATACATTTATTATAGTTGCGGTGGGCTCCGGGAGGCGGCGGTTTAGGGGTAAAACTATTTATTTAGTTGTGAAGAGGTGTGGGATCTGCAGGATAGGGGTTAATACATTTATTATAGAGGGCGGCGGTATAGGGGGGGCAGGATAGGGGTTAATAGGTATAATGTAGTTGGCGGTGGGCTCCGGGAGCGGCGGTTTAGGGGGTAATACATTTATTTAGTTGCGGCGGTGTAGGGGGCACAGATTAGTGGTGTTTAGACTCGGGGTACATGTTAGGGTGTTAGGTGCAGACAGATCCCATAGGAATCAATGGGATGTCTGGCAGCAGCGAACTTGTACTTTCGCTATGGTCAGACTCCCATTGATTCCTATGGGATCCGCCGCCTCCAGGCTGGCGCTTTGAAAACCAGGTACGCTGGGCCGTAAAAGTGCCGAGCGTACCTGCTAGTTTTTTGATAACTAGCAAAAGTAGTGAGATTGTGCCGCACTTGTGTGCGGAACATCTGGAGTGACGTAAGAATCGATCTGTGTCGGACTGAGTCCGGCGGATCGAAGTTTACGTCACAAAATTCTACTTTTGCCGGTCTCGAGCCTTTGATAACTAAGGCGAATCAGCCTCGCCACAAATACGTTGCGGAATTCCAGCGTATTTGAGGTTGACGGCTTGATAACTAGGCCCCTCTGTTTGCCAATGATATTAGATAGTAGTGTACATACAGCGCATATATCATGTATTATGTGCCGAAGAAAATAGATGTCACATCGATAACAAAAATATAAAAAGCGAACCTGTATACGGAGACCTTTCACATCCACTGATACAAATTTGACAATAAAGAGGAAATTAAAGGAATCCGTCTAATAATGTTGCGCTAGCCGTGTTTACTAGTATTGCGCATGCGCGAAATGTGCACGAGCTTAGTCAATTAGCTTGGCACCAAAGACGAACGCATGCGCAATAATGATATATTACGTCATGAGAAGAGGGTGGGTCCCCCCGTGGTTAGAGCCATTATTGGCTATTGACACATCAATCAAAAAGATGATAAACAGAGCGCGAATGCCGGGCGGAGGACGGTTTAGCCGCAAATTGGTATAAATTTATTGAAAAAAAAGGTATACATTTAGAAATTTAAAAATTGATGAATGAAACTAGGGTTTTTTATTGATATTTGATAGACTGCTGTTTAGAACGAAGGCTGAGTTTACATTCACTTTAAGCGCTACTGCTTAATTACCCGATATGGAAAGATAGTCTTACTATGTAATTTGAATCAATAAATTCTGTTTATTTTGAACAAAATATAGATACAAACAGTTAGATCTAAAAGTTTGAAATAAAAATATAGTCTAAATCACTGTTAGTTAAAACAAATATTTAAAACAGTTAAAACAAATAGGTTGGCCAACCTAAAAACATGAGTCGGATGAATCAATATAATATGCTATAATCTCATACATGTATTGAATAAGCAAGTTAATATATTTATATATGTCTGGATATATTTGAGCCTAGGTAAAGATTGCAGATATTATTTGTGGATCTGATGTGGCGCAATTTATGTTACAATAAAGTACTCACAAAGAATATTTGCAATGTTTAGTGATATTTATTTCAGTGTAAAAATAAAAACATACAAACAATTTTCATCAATAGTATAAGCCTTAAACGTATAAATGATTACATAAAATAATTTAGTAAAATACTGAAAGGATGAAAGTCTTTTTGTAGAGAACCTGGAAATAGCAGTATACTGCTTAATAAGTGTTAAAAGAGTGGAAGTCTTTATTGCGGCAATTGTATGCTCGACAATGAACTGCTTATTAAGCTTCGCTGTTATGTCCTTCGTAAATGTTTATGTGTGGGTGTGTCACTAGGCAAGTTTTTGGAGTCGGCAAAAGTAAAGTTACAGAGTACTGCTTTGTGATTGTCGTGATCCGCTTTTTACATGAACTTTCTTAATGTACTCACAGTTACAGGTGTCTTTAGGGTTACTACTTTTCTTCTATCTCTGTTGTTTTGATTTTCTTGTTGTCCCTTTTTTTTCAGTGCCTTTTGTCCACACTGTGTGTTCGTGGTGGAGTGAATGCTGGAATAGTTGCAATGGTGTGTGGTTACTGTTACCACTCCTAAATCTTCCAAATAGCAGGGAGTTCCCTCCGTACTCTCTTTGTTTCAGAGTACTTCCCTTTGCAGGTGTCAGCAGGTTCCTTCTTGCTGGCTGTTATTAAGTATGCTTCTGTTGTTTCTTGGTGGTCCGAAAAAAGGGACTAAGTAGTTTGCGGTTTATTTGTGGAAACGCTTAATGTTCCTTTCAAGCGTTATGTTTGTCGATCAGATCAGATGTTGGCTTTGCAGTCCACTACAAAAGTGAACTTGTGGAAATCTTCAAGGTAGCAAGGAGTTAGCAACGCGTTTCAGCTGTTTAAAACAGCCTTTTTCAAGCATGTCCTTGCCATTGTGTGTGTAGGGTTTGTATACCTCATGTTGTGATTCTATTGGGTTCCATCTGTTTCATACGGTGCATCCTATTGGTTGTTGTGTGGATACTTTTGATTGGTTCCTGATGTATCTTATTCCTCATTTAGTTGCCACATTTGTTTTTGACAAGAGTGTAACGATTTATCTCTTATGTTTTGTGATAAGTTTAACTTGGTATTTTGGATGATCGTAATCAGTATTGTTTTCAATTATTCCAATATAAATATAAACATTTTTGACAAACATATGTACATTACTATAGTCTTATCCGAAAATCTTTCTTTATGGGGTTGGTGAGTCAGTGTACAATTTTAATAAAACGTAGTAAAATTATATACGGGGTTGGATGTTTTTGCTTATGCATTTTAGATGTTTTCTTTCAAAAGATCTATATAGTGTTTACGTTTAGATATGGGATGAAATATATTTTATTTAGGATTATTTTGTTTGATCTTTCACAATTGTTTGTTGAAAGATACATACTCATTTAATTTGGCATATTTGTAATATTTCTAATTGTGAACTTCCTTGTATGATCTTTTCTAGTCTCAAAATCGAAGGTTTGTGTATTTTTATTCAGTCTTTCACTGTCGTTTATTGAAAGATGCATTTTAAATTACATCGTCATTAATCACTGTCGTTTTTTGAAAAGTACATTTTCATTCTATAATCTGGTGTTTAACCAATATATCCCACCTATTTTCGTTATTGCTGCAGTTAGTTCTTACTTGGTCTTTTATGCTCTTTTGTTGAAAAACAAGTGCTTTCCCATTTCTCTTACATGGTGTATCCAGTCCACGGATTTATCCTTACTTGTGGGATATTCTCAATCCCTACAGGAAGTGGAAGAGAGCATACAGCAGAGCTGTCCATATAGCTTCCCTCAGGCTCCGCCCCCCCAGTAATTTTTTTTGCCGCTCTAACAAGTAGCATCTCCACGGGAGGGTAAAGAGTATGTGGTGTTAGATTTGTAGTTTTTATTTCTTCAATTAAGAGTTTGTTATTTTAAAATAGTGCCGGTTTGTACTATTTACTCTGAGGCAGAAAGTGATGAAGATTTCTGCTGAGAGGAAAAAGATTTTAGCATGTTGTAACTAAAATCCATTGCTGTTCCCACACAGGACTGTTGAGTACCGGAGAACTTCAGTTGGGGGGAACAGTTTGCAGGCTTAACTGCTTAAGGTATGCTCAGTCACTTTTTTTTCTAACAAGACTTGGTAATGCTAGAAATCCCCATGTGGGAAGGTAAGCCATATTCTGAGACTCAGTATAGAAGGATGGCTTAGGTAAAAGGGCTTAAATCACTGGTGGACACTGTTATGGGGAAAATCGATTATTTTTTTTACTATAATCTGACATTTGCACAAGTGTTTATTATGTTTGGAACACTTTTTAGGGGTTTTATACACCTGGCATAATTTTAGACACCTAATTTGGCTTAGGAAGGCCCCACAACTCCGAAGTGAAGATGGAGGGGGCCTAATTTTCGCACCTCAATTGCGCAGTTCTTTTGCAAGACAGCTTCATGCAGCTTCACATGTAGAGTCCAGACATTGCAGGAGGGCTACAGGGAGGCTTATTTTCGTTCCAAAACTAATCCCCAAGGAGGGTAGTGTGTTAAACCGGTGGCCAGCTTCAATTTGCTCCGGTTTGGGCAATAAGGCGGATATTGTGACTAGGGAGTGGGAGAGACCAGGTGTACCTTTTGTTCCCCCCCTATCTTTAAGAAAATGTTTCCCATAAATGACCCCAGGCATGGCAGACGGTCCCTAAGGTAGAGGGAGCAGTTTCAACACTTGCTAAGCGTACAACTAAACCTATAGAAGACAGTTGTGCTTTTAAAGACCCTATGGATAAAAAATTGGAAGGTTTGCTGAAGAAAATGTTTGTTCAGCAAGGTTTCCTTCTTCAACCAATTGCCTTCATTATTCCTGTAACTACTGCAGCGGCTTTTTGGTTTGAGGCGCTGGAGGAGTCGCTCCAGAGGGAGACTTCATATGACGAAGTCATGGATAGAATTCACGCTCTAAAGCTGGCTAATTCTTTTATCACTGATGCCGCTTTCCAATTAGCTAAGTTAGCGGCGAAAAATTCAGGTTTTGCCATTATGGCGCGAAGAGCGCTTTGGCTCAAATCATAGTCAGCTGATGTGTCGTCCAAAACTAAGTTACTAAACATTCCTTTCAAGGGAAAGACCCTGTTTGGTCCCGAGTTGAAAGAAATTATTGTGGATATCACTGGGGGGAAGGGTCATGCCCTCCCGCAGGATAGACCGTTTAAGGCCAAAAACAAGGCTAATTTTCGCTCCTTTCGCAACTTCAGGAGCGGACCTGCTTCAACCTCTGCTGCCGCAAAGCAAGAGGGTAACGCTTCTCAGCCCAAAGCAACCTGGAAACCCTTGCAGGGCTGGAATAAGGGTAAACAGGCCAAGAAGCCTGCGCCTGCTGCCAAGACAGCATGAAGGGGTAGCCCCCGATCCGGGACCGGATCTAGTAGGGGGCAGACTTTCTCTCTTTGCTCAGGCTTGGGCAAGAGATGTTCCAGATCCCTGGGCATTAGAAATTGTTGCTCAGGGGTATCTTCTAGAATTCAAGGACTTTCCTCCAAGGGGAAGGTTCCACGTTTCTCGTTTGTCTTCAGACCAGACAAAGAAACAGGCGTTCTTATGCTGTGTAGAAGATCTTTTAAAGATGGGAGTGATACACCCAGTTCCAATTGCAGAACAAGGACTGGGCTTTTACTCAAACCTGTTTTTAGTTCCCAAAAAGGAAGGAACTTTCAGGCCAATCCTGGATCTAAAAATTCTAAACAAATTCCTCAGAGTTCCATCTTTCAAAATGGAAACCATTCGGACAATCTTGCCGATGATCCAGGAAGGTCAATATATGACTACCGTGGATCTAAAGGATGCGTACCTACATATTCCTATCCACAAAGATCATCACCAGTTCCTAAGGTTCGCCTTTCTGGACACGCATTACCAGTTCGTGGCCCTTCCTTTCGGGTTGGCCACCGCTCCCCAGAATTTTCACAAAAATGCTAGGGTCCCTTCTAGCTGTACTAAGACCGCGGGGCATTGCAGTAGCACCTTACCTAGACGACATCTTCATACAGGCGTCGTCTTTTCACAGAGCCAAGGCTCATACGGACATTGTTCTGGCCTTTCTAAGGTCTCACGGGTGGAAGGTGAACGTCGAAAAAAGTTCTCTGTCTCCGCTCACAAGGGTTCCCTTCCTGGGAACACTAATAGACTCGGTAGAAATGAAAATCTTTCTGACAGAGGTCAGGAAGTCAAAACTTTTGAATACTTGCTGAGTTCTTCATCCCATTCCTCGGCCTTCTGTGGCTCAGTGCATGGAGGTAATCGGTTTAATGGTTGTGGCAATGGACGTAGTGCCTTTTGCCCAAATTCATCTAAGACCACTGAAACTGCGCATGCTCAAACAGTGGAATGGGGATTATGCAGATTTGTCTCCTCAAATACAAATGGACCAGAAAACCAGAGACTCTCTTCTCTGGTGGTTGTCTCAGGATCACCTGTCTCAGGGAATGAGTTTCCACAGACCGGAGTGGATCATTGTCACGACCGATGCCAGTCTGTTAGGCTGGGGTGCGGTCTGGGACTCCCTGAAAGCTCAGGGTCTATGGTCTCGGGAAGAATCTCTTCTCCCGATAAACATTTTGGAACTGAGAGCGATATTCAATACGCTCCAGGCATGGCCTCAACTAGCGGAGGCCAAATTCATCAGATTTCAGTCGGACAACATCACGACTGTAGCGTAAATCAATCATCAGGGAGGAACAGAGAGTTCCCTAGCGATGAAGGAAGTAACCAAGATCATCAAATGGGCGGAGGATCACTCCTGCCATCTATCTGCAATTTACATCCCAGGAGTAGACAACTGGGAGGCGGATTTTCTGAGTCGTCAGACTTTCCATCCGGGGGAGTGGTAACTCCACCCGGAGGTTTTTGCTCAGCTGACCCAGCTATGGGGCATTCCAGAATTGGATCTGATGGCGTCCCGTCAGAACACCAAACTTCCCCTTTACTGATCCAGGGATCCCAAGGCGGCATTGATAGATGCTTTAGTAGCGCATTGGTCATTCAGTCTAGCTTATGTCTTTCCACCGTTTCCTCTTCTCCCTCGGCTAGTAGCCAGAATCAAACAGGAGAAGGCTTCAGTAATTCTGATAGCGCCTGACTGGCCACGCAGGACTTGGTATGCAGACCTAGTGGACATGTCATCGGCTCCACCATGGAAACTGCCATCGAGGCAGGATCTTCTAATTCAAGGTCCATTCAAGCATCCAAATCTAGTTTCTCTGCAACTGACTGCTTGGAGATTGAACGCTTAATTCTAGCTAAGCGTGGGTTCTCTGAATCAGTTATAGATACTCTGATCCAGGCCAGAAAGCCTGTCACCAGGAAAATTTACCATAAGATATGGCGGAAATATCTTTGTTGGTGTGAATCCAAGGGTTACTCGTGGAGTAAGGTTAGGATTCCAAGGATATTATCTTTTCTCCAAGAAGGATTGGAGAAAGGTTCGTCAGCTAGTTCCTTAAAGGGACAGATATCTGCTCTGTCTATCCTGTTACACAAGCGTCTGGCAGCTGTACCAGACGTTCAGGCGATTGCACAGGCCTTAGTTAGAATCAAGCCTGTTTACAAACCAGTGGCTCCTCCATGGAGTCCAAATTTAGTTCTTTCAGTTCTTCAAGGGGTTCCGTTTGAACCTTTGCATTCCATAGATATTAAGTTATTATCTTGGAAAGTTTTGTTTTTGGTAGCTATTTCTTCTGCTCGAAGAGTTTCTGAATTGTCTGCTTTGCAGTGTAATTCACCCTATCTGGTGTTCCATGCAGATAAGGTTGTTTTGCGTACCAAACCTGGTTTCCTTCCAAAAGTGGTTTCTAATAAGAATATTAACCAGGAAATTATTGTTCCTTCTCTGTGTCCTAATCCAGTTTCTAAGAAGGAACGACTGTTACACAATCTTGATGTGGTTCGTGCTTTAAAATTCTATTTAAAGGCAACTAAAGATTTCAGACAAACATCATCTTTGTTTGTTGTCTATTCTGGGAAGAGGAGAGGTCAGAAAGCGACTGCTACCTCTCTTTCTTTCTGGCTGAAAAGCATCATCCGATTGGCTGATGAGACTGCTGGACAGCAGCCTCCTGAACGAATTACAGCTCATTCCACTAGAGCTGTGGCTTCCACATGGGCTTTCAAGAATGAGGCTTCTGTTGAACAGATTTGTAAGGCAGCGACTTGGTCTTCACTGCATACATTTGCCAAATTTTTACAAATTCGATACTTTTGCTTCTTCGGAGGCTATTTTTGGGAGAAAGGTTTTACAAGCAGTGGTGCCTTCCGTTTAGGTTACCTGACTTGTTCCCTCCCTTCATTCGTGTCCTAAAGCTTTGGTATTGGTATCCCACAAGTAAGGATGAATCCGTGGACTGGATACACCATGTAAGAGAAAACTGAATTTATGCGTACCTGATAAATTACTTTCTCTTACGGTGTATCCAGTCCATGGCCCGCCCTGGCAATTAAGTCAGGTTCAAATTTAATTTTGTAAAACTACAGTCACCACTGCACCCTATGGTTTCTCCTTTTTCTCCTAACCGTCGGTCGAATGACAGGGGGGGCGGAGCCTGAGGGGAGCTATATGGACAGCTGTGCTGTGTGCTCTCTTTGCCACTTCCTGTAGGGATTGAGAATATCCCTCAAGTAAGGATGAATCCGTGGACTGGATACACCGTAAGAGAAAGTAATTTATCAGGTAAGCATAAATTCTGTTTTTTATTATTGTATTCCTGGTACAGTGATAGATAATGCATAATTGTCAATAGTGTTAAACTATGAAATATCTCCTTAGATTTTTCTTCTAGTTTTTAGGTTTTTGTTCTCTTTTAACGTTTGTTGCAAGTGTGTGCAGCTTGGTTTTGTTACAAGAAAATATAACGAGGTTTTGTTTCACTTAAATAATCCGATTTCAGGATAGTGTTTACGTTTAGATATGGGATGAAATATATTTTTTATTTAGGATTATTTTGTTTGATCGTTCACAATCGTTTGTTGAAAGATACATCCTCATTTAATTTGGCATATTTGTAATATTTCTAATTGTGAACTTCCTCTATATATGTTCTTGTATGATCTTTTTTAGTCTCAAAATCGAAGGTTTGTGTATTTTTATTCAGTCTTTCACTGTCGTTTATTGAAAGATGCATTTTAAATTACATCGTCATTAATCACTGTCGTTTTTTTGAAAAGTACATTTTCATTCTATAATCTGGTGTTTAACCGATATGTCCCACCTATTTTCGTTATTGCTGCAGTTTGTTGTTAGTTCTTACTTGGTCTTTTATGCTCTTTTGTTGAAAAACAAGTGCTTTCCCATTTTTATTATTGTATTCTTGGTACAGTGATAGATAATGCATAATTGTCAATAGTGTTAAACTATGAAATATCTCCTTAGATTTTTCTTCTAATTTTTAGGTTTTTGTTCTCTTTTAACATTTGTTGCAAGTGTGTGCAGCTTGGTTTTGTTACAAGAAAATATAACAAGGTTTTGTTTCAGTTTTTAATGAATTATTTATGGCGTGTTATTTCAGTTGGGTTAGTGATATAAATTAGTGAGTTTATCTGGTCTTAAGTGTTCAAAAAACAGTTCAGACTAAAATCTATATTCAGACCTTTTGGTCTTAGGGTTTGCATTTCGAAGATCCATTTTGCTTCTTTTTTAAGTAGGTTGTTTGCCTGGTCGCCCCCTCTTTTGTTATTTTTAATTTTTTGTATAGCTGTATAATTGAAAAATTTCAAGTTGCTGTTATTACAAGTTCTGAAGTGTTTGGGCACTGGAAGGTCCTTGTTTCTATCCAGTCCCGATTTTTCTATTGATAATATGTGTTCCCTTATCCTTTCTTTTATCATCCTTTTTGTTTCGCCTATATATTGCTTGTCACATTTTGTGCATGTTATGAGGTATATAATGTTGGTGTCTGTGCATCTGATGGTTTCTTTTATTTTATATTCTTTGTTTGTTTGGCTTGATTTGAATGATTTGGCTTTCTTTGCATGTCTGCATGCTTTGCAGAATCCACAGGGGAAGAATCCCTGTAGTGATTCCCCTTGAACACCTTTTTGTTTCTTTGGTTTATTGAGTTTCATAGTGGGGGCTAAAGCACTTTTTAGATTTTTCGCTTTTTTTGTAGATAATTTTGGATTTATTGGTAGTTTCTCTCCTAGGTGAGGATCTTGTTGTAATATTTTCCAGTGAGTTTTTATGATTTTTTTCTAATTCACCTCTATCCTCAATGTATTTAGTGATGAAAGGAATGAACCATTCTTTTGATTCTTCTATTGCGTTTGTTTTGGCTTTGGGTTTGTACTTAAGTATATCTTTTCTGTCAATGTTCTGTACTTTGAGTCTTTCAGCTTCAATTTCGCTTTCTATGTATCCTCTTTCTACAAATTTATATTTTAATATAAACAGATCATTTTGGAAAAAAATAGTAATATGTAACATATAAACAGAGAGCGAATACAGTCCAAGGATTTGCTATTGAATCCACCGCAAATATAGAATGTACAGTTCAACAGTCCATTGAAATCATAGTTTGAGGAATGACCCTCCGGTTAGATTTCCCTATCAGACTACTGTAAGCAACAACAGTCATATATTTGCTTATCCCATCTGCTATCCTGTGCTTGCAAATGTGATGAAATAAAGCAAACACTTGCATATCTCTCCTGGTGAAAGATGTATGCCTCTTAAAATTAATTTAAATGTGAAGATATGGCAGCCTTGGAAATGTTTAAGTTTTTTTTTTTTTTTTTACACAGTTTGGAAAACACATTTTTTAAGAACTTTAAGAAACTAAAGATATATTGCCCA
Organism: Bombina bombina; assembly: GCF_027579735.1. Taxonomy (NCBI): domain Eukaryota; kingdom Metazoa; phylum Chordata; class Amphibia; order Anura; family Bombinatoridae; genus Bombina; species Bombina bombina. The sequence goes on along the minus strand of NC_069500.1, from coordinate 429,745,293 downwards.
ATACAAATATTACCTTGGCACTTCCTGGTGGTAATAACTATTATTGAGAACCCCTCCCCATAGCGGTGTGGACAAAACTGCCTACTCCCCTAGTTACCTGAGTAAAGGTAACTAACAGCACCCCCTCTTCCTCCTACTTCTGTCTAGCAACATGGTGGACAGGACTGGGAGTCCCTCTCTGCATTTTTTATTTTTTATTTTTTATTTTGAGTCCCAGGCAACTATTTTTTACTTCCACCAGGTATGCTTACCTTTCCGGTTTAGGCGTCACTATATCTTCGGTCTGGGACTGTTGGTGTGGCATGCTCCATCTGGAGCTTCCTTGTGTGGGCCACCATATTGACGTAATGTCATCATTCAATATCATGGGGATCTCGTCTGAGGGCTACTTCCGTTGTGCCTCACCATGGATCTTCAGTTGCGCTGTATTGTATATTTCCAATCTGCTGGTGTTTTCCTGCATTGTGTTCTGGGTTTACAACATCAAGTTTGCGGAACTGCAAGTAAGTTTTGGAGCTATTCTGGCCTAATTTAAGATGTTTTGACATTCTTTGTACTTTATTGTACTTTGTTAATTTGCAGTATGTCTGATATGGAGACCTCTCAACAAGCTGCAGCTGCCCAGGGGACGTCTATTCATGATATACATTATGTGTGGCTGTGCTTACTATTACATTTATGGTATATTGCTTTTTTCACTCAAGGTTTTTCCGGACGCTGTCTCTTTAGCCTAGTGCGCTCTTTCTTGCGATGGTGGAGCATCATCCTTCCCCACTTTTTAAATCATGTTTGTTATATGGTTCTATCTGCAATGTGTAGCTATACTTAGGCTCTTGGCCTTTATTCAACATAACGGCCTTCTTAAAGGGCATGATCTCTCAAGATTTCATGCCCTTTTTGTTACTGGCACGGTGCACCTAGTGACGTGTGCAGTTACGTTGTTTTTTCACTTCCGGATGCTGACTGTGTGCGACCAAGAGATTCTAACTCGTGGGTTGTCTGGTTCACAGGAGGTGGTGAGTGCCTCAGCCATTGGGGCTGTCAAAGTGTGCCAGTTAGTTTTGTCTTTCTGTAATCCCAAGATTATGGAGGATTCCGATATGCGCAACACGGATGCATCCGATATGGAGGATGTGTCTTGTGATGAATATGAAATGGCTCGGGTAATTAATGCCCATCGGTTATGTTCCGGGTGCCGTTCTAGAGTACTCTGAGAGGTGGTGTGCAGGGGTTCCCTGCCTTCTGTGGGAGCTGCAGCTCCAACGTTTGCCTGCTCAAGGTAGTTTTCCTTGAATATTAGCTTTTTCAAGCTCTCTGACTGTCTACTCCATTTAATACCCTCGGTCGGACTACGATTTTTGACGTTCGGGTGTGTTGCTTCCTCGATGTTACACTAGCCTTGGGGCTTTTCAGTAGCGGTGTCCAGGTTGGTTACAGAGGGACGCCCTTCGAGGGTCAGGCAGTTGTCCTTTTTTCCTCTATACTCCATTTGGGGTTTCGTGGGTGGTGCCTTGCGTTACTTTTCTGAGATGGTGAGCAGGGCCCTGGGTTATCATTTTCCTTTGGGTATTGATGTTACCCTGCCTGTGTGTGTATCACGTGTTGCCGCTTGCCTACGAGATTTCTTGTGATCCGTTGTACTTTGTGCTGATTCTCAGACTGTTCAGGAGTCCTTCGTGACTCTTGGGTTTGAGGTTATCTAGATCGCCAAGTCTACAGACTTTAGAGGTGTGATCCTCCTTAGAGGAGGCAGTTTAAGGTTCTCTCTGAGATTGGATCTTTTGCTTGTCCATTGTCAAGAACCCTGGCCTGGTCCATGTCTCTCCATGGATGGGTGTGGACGGTTCGGTTCACACTTGAAGTTGTGCTCCCGTGAGCCCCCTTCGTAGGGGCTGGGGCTCTGTGAGGGATCACTCTTAGTACTCTTGGGCCTCCCTAAGGTAATGGGGAAACCAGACGTGGACTCCGTGCACACATGCCCTTAGAGAGATACAACTGCCCCTCACTGACGAGGCCCACTGAAGGCCGAAACGATCGTCTGGGGTTGTTGTTTCTCTTGTTCAGAGAAGAATTGCCTGGCATTTCGGCGCTGGACTGTCATTGGGCAGGGTCAGACTGATATGCTACAGGATATTTTTTCTCTGTGAAGGGGCATAGTGTACTAAAAGAATGCGCACCCTGAGTTGCAATAAAAATGAACAGGCATGGAAGTTATTCTAGCTTTTGTTCTATCTCAGGAGTGCTGTTCTCTCTCTTTTAAAATGTATGCAAAGTGCTCTGTGAGGGATGCCTTTCTGACGGGCCTCTACCTGTCTTCTGGTGCATTTACGATGTTTCTGTAGACTCCAGGTCTTTTCAACTGGGTTGGCGATGTGGCCGAGGAGTCTCGCCTCTATGATAGAGTTTATTTTTCTGTTGTTCATTCCCTTCTCTTCCAGAGTAGGGTTTGGGTTCTCCGGGTTCGGATTTACCTTAGTATTCGTGGAGTCCTGGGGGTCCTTGGTCCTTCCTTGCAGGGGTTTTTTCCCTTCCTGTGTTTCAGTTTCCTTGGAGGGGAGCGTGATGTAGTGTCTGGTTCCTCTGTTCCTGCACCAGGAGACTGAGGGTTTGCTCCTGTGGGTGCTTCTCCTTCGTGTATCCAATATATGGATGCTGAGGTTTTTGGGGGGACTTCTTCCTTTGGGAAGTGTGCCCTTTTTTTGCCCACGACTACATGTAGGGGGTCTTTTACCCGTGCACAATGTTTCTCCTGACTCACGGTAGCATGCCGTTTGTAGCAGCGGTCTAACAGGGGACTTTGTTCCTCGTTGATCCTCTCCTTTCCTGTAGTCTGGGTCTCTTGTCTTTTGAATAGCCTTTGGGCTGGGACCGTTATTCCGGAGGGAAGGTTAGGGATTGGTTACTCTATGCACGGTTGACTGTTTTCTGCTGTTGGCCTTTCCTTTGAGGGAGGACTTTGTATGTCCTTCTTTCTACCGGCATCTGGTGCCAGGAGGAGGTGCTTTTTGGAGCAGCTATTCGGTGGGCTGTACGCCCTTGGTGGTTTGCAGTTGGAACCATCCACAGCGATTTGCTTAGTGATGGTGTATCCAGTTACAGCTACTTGCTTTTGTCTGGATGCTAACTAGCTTTACTCGCCTTTAGGAGGTTTGAGTTAGCGATAGGGTCAGCCTTCCTTTTAGAGGCTGGTTTTTGAGAGTTCCTGTTCAGATGGCTTCTAGCTGCTGGTATATTTATCCTGTTTCTGCTGTCTCTGCCTATCTAGCCTCCAGATCTAGATATGTTATGGAGCATCGGGGGTCTCATGAATTTCCTGGAGTACCTTAGGTTATGGTATAGGATTGGGGACATGAAGGGTTCCTCAAGTCCTTTTGAGGACATGTTCCCTGTGTATGGATCCTTCTTTTTGGGTCCTTGTGTTCTAAGGGGTTTGCCTCCCTGGAAGTTGCCTTTGTAGAGACAACCATGGGTTGCTTTCTAGGTGTTAAAGGGACGTAATACTCATATGCTAAATCACTTGAAACTGATGCAGTATAACTGTAAAAATCTGACAGGAAAATATCACCTGAGCATCTCTATGTAAAAAAGGAAGATATTTTACCTCACAATTTCCTCAGCTCAGCAGAGTAAGTGCTGTGTAAAAAGTTATACTCAGCTGCTCCCAGCTGCAGGTAAAAATAAAAATGAAGAAATGAACAGCAGCCAATCAGCATCAGCAGTGCTGAGGTCATGAACTCTTACTGTGATCTCATGAGATTTCATAGTAAGCTTCCTTTACCTGATTGGTGAAATAATATGAGAGTTCACAAGGCTCATCCTTTCAGCTGTCCCAGGACAGACATACTAAAATGCTGCTTAGAAATCCTTTACAATGGGAGGTGGCTACTGAGGAACTTTTGAAGTAAAATATCTTTCTTTTTTACATAGAGATGTTCAGGTGATATTTTCTAGTCAGCTTTTTACAGCTATACTGCATCACTTTCAAGTGTTTAAACATTTGGGTATTATGGCCCTTTAAGTGGGAAAAGTTTCTTTGCAACTTTGCGGTCCTTATCTTTAGCCGGGTACCTTCTTGGGTGTGGTGTCCCGTGGGGTAGACCCTTTGGAGGTTGATTGGACCTGACGAACTCTAGATCTGAGTGGTCTCTAGTTCGGCTTTGCCGGTGGTAAAACTGATGTGCAGTTACCTGGGCTCGGGTTTTTCTCTGTGTCGTTTGTACTTACATTTGTGTGTTGAGTAATTCAGACTGTTGAGCCTTTTGAAGGGCCTGCCTTTTGTACCCACCCGTTATTTGCATTCAGTGTCCTCTAGCTTGGGTATTGTTTTCCCAAAAGTAATGAATGCAGCTGTTGATCTCTTCCCTTTTAAGAAGAAAAACATAAATTATGCTTACCTGATTATTTCATTTTCTTCTGAAGGGAAGAGTCCACAGCTCCCGCCCGTGTTTTTATCTCTGTGAGGCGGCTGTAAATTTTTTGTTCTTCCGGCACCTTTTTTCACCCTGATATTTCTCCTACTGTTCCTTGTTCCCTTGGCAGAATGACTGGGGGATGAGGGAAGTGGGGGAGGTATTTAAGCGTTTGGCTGAGGTGTCTTTGCCTCCTCCTGGTGGCCAGGTTCTGAATTCCCAAAAGTAATGAATGCAGCTGTGGACTCTTCCCTTCAGAAGAAAATGAAATTATCCGGTAAGCATAATTTATGTTTTTTATACACAAATTTATTTGGCGCTTTTTTATTTATTATATCTTTATGATTGTTTTTGTTTCTTAGCCCCAGCCTCTGCCTTAGTCTGCCTGTTTCCTTTGTCACAATCCTCGCTGGCAAGATAAAAACCTATGTAAAACTTGTATTGGGCAAATTTATGGTGGAAGCTTTGCTTCTGCACCTGGAAAATCTTCAGAATGTGTTCATAACTGAATCTGTCTCCGATGGTGAAATTGTACCTGATTCTCATACACCTATGTCCTTTGATTCTGCCACTTTGTGTAACTTTATTAAGGACATAAGAGAAACTTTGGATTATCTAGGAGGAACTGCCCCAGCCTTCTGCTGACTGATTTAAAGCTAAATTGGATTTTAATTTTTTGTGTGTCTAAATCAAATAAATCTATCTTGCTATTTTCTCCAAGTCTGAAAAACAATTGAGAGTAACAGAGAAATATTTGAATGGTTCCCTTTGAATAAATCCTTGTATGTTCAGTTTTCTGCTCCACCTAAAGTGGATACGGCTATTGCCAGATTATCTAACAAAATAATTTTTCCAACTGATGACGCAAACATTTTTAGAGATGTTATGGATTTAAAAAATGGAGCAGAATTTTTAAAAAGGCTTTATTCAAAAAGGCAGATTTTAATCCTCTTTTGGTTATTTTCTCTCTTCTAAAAGCTACTAATGTCTGGTCTGAAAATTTGTCTCATACTTTGCCTGACGCTCAAAATATTTTGCCTTTCCTTGCAAATCTTAAAAAAGTAACTTAATTTTGTCTCTCTGCTGCCACAGAGATGTTAGTTAAATGCTAAATCCATGGTTACAGCATATTTGGTTGAAAGGGCTCTATTGCTACGCCATTGAGATGCTAATCCTGGTTCTAAGGTAAATCATTTGGGACTTAGTTTTGAAGGAGACATGCTGTTTGGTAAATAATTAGACCTTCTAATATCTAAGAGGTATATAGCTAAGTTAAGGTTCAAAGAAATGAGTCTCTTGCTGACAGACTTCTTCTTATCAAAAATCTAAGTATTCTAACAGGAAAGATTTCTTTCGTACTCAGAGTGGAAGGCTCAGTACCAGAGCAAAGGTCGGGGTTGTGGTAAGTCCTTTCAGGTTCACCAGACTAAGAAGCAATACGGGTTTGCCTGTCCAGGCTTCTCTAATTGTAGGAAGACTCTCTCTTGCTTGATGGAAGTTTGGGCAACCAGTATGGTGTTTAAATCTTCTTTCAACTGGATATTAATTGGAATTCAAGAAGAAGCCTGTATTACTTCATTTAATTTAATCACCACTCCTAATGGAACAGCTGACGTTGTCCGCCATATTCCAATATGTAGACAAGATTCTGAGCGAACAAGTTATTCAAGAGATTCCTGTGCATCTTCAAGATCTGGGACTCTATTCTCCTCATAAAGAAAAAGATGGCTCCTGGAAACTAGTTGTAGACCTTCACAAGTTAAATTCTTTCCTGATAGTTCAAACCTTCAAGATGTAGACAGTTATTTTAGTAATAAACCTGATGCCTCTGGGAGCATTTCTACAATCTATACATATCAAGGATGCTTATTTCCATATACCCATTGCAGAGGCCCACAGCAAATATTTGCAGTTGGAAACTGACATTTCCAATTCACATCTCTGCCCTACGGAATATCTACAGCTCCTAGAATTTTCACAAAGGTTTTAGTTTTCCTTGTAGCAGAACTTCGTCTAAAGGGATTATTTGTTGTTTATTGCCTAGATGACATTCTTCTTATGGTGAATTCCTTGGAGCAAGCAGATATGCACAGAGTTTTTTTTTTTTAATTCAGTTCTTTCAAAGTAATTTGATTCCATCCCTAAAGCTTGTATTTCTGGTAACACAGTAAAGCTGGTGTTTCTCCCTCAGGAACATCTTCAATTTCTAAATTTTTTTTACAGAATCTATGGTAGTCAAGGATACTGACAGCTCGACAATGGATGAGGTTTCTGGGACATATGGCTTCAGTGATTCATATGGTCAACTAGGCAAGATGGAGGATGTGTCTATTTCAAATCCATTCTTACTAAGCTTCACAAAAACTCTGTCTCTCTCAGCTGTTTATCAGGCACTACTGTTAAGAATGGCTGATGGGAAAAGCAGTAAAGGTGTTATCAGACAACAAGATCACACAAGAAGTCCGTCTGCCCTGAAAGAGGTTGCTCCAAAATTTTTTTTGGCCACAACGCAATGTTCAACTGATTACTTCAGTGTATGTTCCAGGTCGAATGATTGTCACAGCAGACTTTCTAAGTAGGAAAGAATGGCAGCTCAACAGGAAGTTGTTTCATATGATTGCCAACAGATGGGGTGATCCAGAGATAGATCTCATGGCATCCAACAACAACAATCAAGTTCCAAACTTTTTCAGCCATTTACCAGTTCCGCAGACACTGAGGGTAGATGCTCTGCTTAAGAGGTGGCCATTCAGACTAATTTATGCCTTTTCTCCACTATCTCTTATTCCACGCCTACTGAGAGGAGGGAAAAGCAGTATTTATCCTGATACTTCCTTTTTGGCCTCGCTGTCCATGGTTTCCTTGGTACAGAGTATAGCAATCTGTCCTCCCTGGCATTTTCCAGTTTCTTGGGACATGCTCTGTCAGGGTCCAGTGCTCCATCCGGTTGAAATTAGCGGCATGATTGCTGAAGTCTCCCAATTACAGCAGTTACCTTCAGGCCCTAATTTAGACTCTTCTAAAGCGTATTCTCAGACAAATCTTTTTTCTTTGAATGCATCATTCTATTTGGCATTTATTAAGTGTTTAATGTCCCTTTATATAAAGTTTTTGTATTATTTTTTTTGCAGCACCCTTTTTTGTGTTGGTGTCTTGTATATCTTCACCGTTCTATTCTTTTATACTGGTAGGTAATACTACCAGGGGGGCCAAGATACCTACCAGGGTTCCCTCACGATTTTCCTAGGTCACCAATTGGCTGGACATAACTATGAGGTGGAGGGGGTGCTATACATTACTTACCTTTATTCAGGTAACTAGGGGAGTGTGCAGTTCTGTCCAAACCCCTTTGGGGAGGGATTCTCACTGGTAGGTATTACCCACTGATATGGACCAAGATATAGAAATTACTATCATTTTGGCAAAACGTTCTAGTTTTTTTCTTTTCTCTTTTAGTTCTGTGTTAAATTACTGGAAGGGGGGGGGGTACAGTACTCTGTAAATCTGTTTTTACTACACATAACTTAACATTTTATATTACAATTTCAAAGTGTTTCATGTCTCTTCAAAGTTTTCTGCAACTGAAGGACTTATATGCTGCTTCAAAGCTTTAAGTGCAGTGGTTTAATCTTACAGCAGGAAAATGTTTTGGTTACGCTCCCTAACTGCAGCATCTTAGGTATGGTATTTCCAACGAGTAACTGAAACAGCAGACTTGATTTCCCTTCACTGTCATTATTTACAGTCCATCTTGACCCTCTGCGGATAATTTTATACACTTTGTGTGGTACGAGGATGTGCATATGTGCACCCTTGTTTTATTATACGTCAGTGCAACTAACTGTGTGTGTGTACACATACTTTGGGTATGTATATATTTCTGATAGTTTTTTTTTTTATATATATAAATAGGCCTCTGTATTTTGAGGGGGCGGTAGCTACAATTTTCAGAAGTTGGGACACTAGGCTAAAAAAAGATTGAGATCCACTAGCCTCATTTTGTTTCAGTGTGGGATTGGCTTGATTTATGCGCCTTGTTTCAGGGTGAACCTTCAGTGCTTTTGAACACACACCAAAGTCTTAGTTTCTTCTACTAGATAGGACGAGTCCACGGATTCATCCTTACTTGTGGGATATTATCCTCCTGCTAACAGGAAGTGGCAAAGAGTACCACAGCAGAGCTGTAATTAGGTCCTCCCTGCTCTCCACCTCCAGTCATTCTCTTTGCCTATACTAGTAATAGGAAGAGGTCAAGTGAAAGAGGTGTTAAAATGATAGTTTTTAGTTTCTTCAATCAAGAATTTTTTATTTTAAATGGTACCGGTGAGTACTATTTTTCCTCAGGCAGCATATAGAAGGTGAATTTCTGCCTGGAGGTTGATGATCTTAGCAGATGTCACTAAGATCCATATGAGTTCCCACAGTATGGCTGAGGAGTACCAGAGAAGCTTTAGTGTGGGGAACGTTTTCATGCTACAAGCATTGAGGTATGTTCAGTCATTTACTTCTGAAGAGACTGTGATATTTCAAAACAGGCTTACATAGTTCCCAAGAGGGAAGGGGTAAGCAGTAAACCTATAGACATAAGAAGGGGTATTACTGGAGACCTTTGTATTTTATTGTTATGGGCTAAATGCAGCAAGAAAATGCTGGTAGCATGGTTTATACACTGGGGCAGCATAATGTTTTTATTGCACAAACGGTTAATATCACTGGTGTTTGGGCATTGTGCTGAGGGTTCACATGGCTATATTATACAATTAGGATGCCTATCCACATGGCTTGTTTCTGTACCGCTTCCTTGTGGTTTTTTAGGCTGAGAGTACTTCGCATATGATGGGCGGGGCCTAATTTTCGCGCCTCAGATGCGCAGTTGATTTTGACAAGAAGGCAGCAAACTTCAGCTTCGGTTGGGCCCAAACTGAAATATCAGGCTACAATATAAGAAAGATATATGCTAAATTGGTAAGCTTAATAGCATTTTGAAGCAGATTTGGAAAAATTGTGCGCTTTTTTACTTCTTAAAGGCGCAGTACGGGTTTTCAAAATTTGTGTTTTTTTCAATAAATAGTGTTTTTACGACTTTTGTGGTTATTACTAGCCTATTCAACATGTCTGACATTGAGGAAAGTCAATGCTCTGTGTTTAGAAGCCATTGTGGAACCCCCACTTACATTGTGTCCCTCTTGTACTGAAAGGGCCTTACACTGCAAAGAACATATTTTGGGTGATAAAAGTATGTCTAAGGATGATTCTCAGTCTGAAGAGAATCAGGTTATGCCATCCAATTCTCTCCAAATGTCACAACCTTTAACGCCCACTCAAGCGATGCCAAGTACTTCTAGTGAGTCTAATTCTTTTACTCTGCAAGATATGGCTGCAGTTATGTCTACTACCCTTACAGAGGTATTATCTAAACTGCCAGTTTTACAGGGTAAACGCAGTAGGTCAGGTATTAAGGTAAATACTGAGCCCTCTGATGCCTTATAGGCCATTTCCGATGTACCCTCACAGTGCTCTGATTTGGGGGTCGGGGAATTTCTGTATGAGGGAGAACTTTCAGATTCAGGAAATGTGTTGCCTCAGACAGATTCGGTCATGATGTGCTTTAAATTTAGGCTTGAACACCTCCACCTGTTACTCCGGGAGGTTTTAGCAACTCTGGATGATTGTGACCCTATTGTGATACCACCAGAGAAATTGTGTATGATGGACAAATATCTAGAGGTACCTACTTACACTGATGTTTTTCCAGTCCCTAAAAGAATTTCGGACATTGTTACAAAGGAATGGGATAGACCAGGCATTCCGTTCTCTCCCCCTCCTAATTTTAAGAAAATGTTTCCCATATCTGACACCATTCGGGACTCTTGGCAAACGGTCCCTAAGGTGGAGGGAGCTATTTCTACCCTAACTAAGTGTACAACTATACCTATTGAGGACAGTTGTGCTTTCAAAGATCCTATGGATAAAAAATTAGAGGGTCTTCTAAAGAAATTGTTTATTCATCAGGGTTTTCTTCTACAATCTATAGCTTGCATTGTTCCAGTTACTACTGCAGCAGCTTTTTGGTTTGAGGCTCTAGAGGAGTCTCTTAAGGTTGAGACCCCATTAGATGATATTTTGGATAGAATTAAGGCTCTCAAGCTCGCTAATTATTTTATTACAGATGCCGCTTTTCAAATGGCTAAATTAGCGGCGAAAAATGCACGCTTTGCCATCTTAGCGCGTAGAGCATTATGGCTCAAGTCTTGGTCTGCTGATGTGTCATCAAAGTCTAAGCTGTTAGCTATTCCTTTTAAGGGTAAGACCCTATTCGGGCCTGAATTAAAGGAAATAATTTCTGACATTACTGGAGGTAAAGGTCATGCCCTGCCTCAGGATAAGGCGGTGAAGATGAGGGGTAAACAAAATAATTTTCGTTCCTTTCGGAACTTTAAAGGACCCTCTGCTTCCTCTTCCAACACAAAGCAGGAAGGGAGTTTTGCTCAATCCAAGTCAGTCTGGAGACCTAACCAGACCTGGAACAAGGGTAAACAAGCCAAGAAGCCCACTGTTGCTACCAAGACAGCATGAAGGGCCGCCCCCCGATCTGGGACCGGATTTAGTAGGGGGCAGACTTTCTCTCTTTGCGCAGGCTTGGGCAAGAGATGTTCAGGATCCCTGGGCATTGGAAATTGTGACCCAGGGGTATCAGCTGGAATTCAAGGAATTTCTCCCAAGAGGGAGATTTCCTCTATCACGTTTGTTTGTAGACCGGACAAAAAGAGAGGCATTCTTACGCTGTGTATGGAGGTCATTGGATTAATGGTAGCGGCAATGGACATTGTTCCGTTTGCTCGCTTTCATCTCAGACCACTGCAGCTGTGCATGCTCAGACAGTGGAATGGGGATTATGCAAATTTATCTCCTCAAATAAATCTGGATCAAGAGACAAGAGATTCTCTTCTTTGGTGATTGTCACCGGATCATCTGTCCCAGGGATTGTGTTTCCGCAGGCCAGCATGGGTAATAGTGACGACGGACGCCAGCCTCTTGGGCTGAGGTGCAGTATGGAATTCCCTGAAAGCTCAGGGTGTGTGGACTCAGGAGGAGTCTCTACTTCCAATCAATATTCTGGAACTGAGAGCAATATTCAATGCGCTTCAGGCGTGGCCTCAGTTGGCTTTAGCCAAATTCATAAGATTCCAGTCGGACAATATCACGACTGTAGCATATGTCAATCATAAAGGGGGAACAAGGAGTTGTCTAGCGATGATAGAGGTTTCAAAGATAATCCGATGGGTGGAGGCTCACTCTTGCCATCTATCAGCAATCTATATCCCAGGAGTTGAGAACTGGGAAGCGGATTTTCTAAGTCGTCAGACTTTTCATCTGGGGGAGTGGGAACTTCATCCGGAGGTGTTCGCATCATTGATCCGTCAATGGGGCACACCGGAATTGGATCTGATGGCATCTCGTCAGAATTCCAAACTTCCTTGTTACGGGTCCAGGTCGAGGGATCCCCAAGCTGTACTGATAGATGCTCTAGCAGTACCTTGGTCTTTCAACCTGGCTTATGTGTTTCCGCCATTTCCTCTCCTTCCCCTGCAAGAATCAAACAGGAGAGAGCTTCAGTAATCATGATAGCGCCTGCATGGCCACGCAGGACTTGGTATGCAGATCTAGTGGACATGTCCTCTCTGCCTTCGTGGAAACTACCATTGAGACAGGACCTTCTCATTCAAGGTCGGTTCCAGCATCCAAATCTAAATTCTCTGCAGCTGACTACTTGGAGATTGAACACTTAGTTTTATCTAAGCGGGGATTCTCTGAATCGGTCATTGATACTTTGATTCAGGCTCGCAAGCCTGTCACGAGAAAGATTTACCATAAGATATGGCGTAAATATCTTTATTGGTGCGAATCCAAGGGCTACTCATGGAGTAGGATTAAGATTCCTAGGAGTTTGTCTTTTCTCCAAGAAGGATTGGAGAAGGGATTATCAGCTAGTTCCTTAAAGGGACAAATTTCTGCTTTGTCAATATTACTACACAAGCGTCTGGCGGATGTCCCACGTTCAGTCTTTTTTTCAGGCTTTAATCAGAATCAAGCCTGTGTTTAAACCTATTGCTCCGCCATGGAGTTTGAATTTAGCTCTCAATGTTCTTCAAGGGGTTCAGTTTGAACCCATGCATTCCATCGATATTAGACTATTATCTTGGAAAGTTTTTTTTTAGTTGCTATCTCTTCGGCTAGAAGAGTTTCTGAGCTTTCTGCGTTGCTATGTGTTTCGCCTTATCTTATATTCCATTCTGATAAGGTGGTTTTGCGTACTAAACCTTGGTTTCTTCCTATGGTTGTTTCTAACAAGAATATTAATCAGGAAATTGTGGTTCCTTCCTTGTGTCCTAATCCTTCTTCTAAGAATTATCGTCTCTTACATAACTTGGACGTGGTTCGGGCTTTGAAGTTTTACTTACAAGCGACCAAGGATTTCCGTCAAACATCTTCTCTATTCGTTGTTTATTCTGGAAGATGCATCATCCGCCTGGCATACGAGACTGCTGGATAGCAGCCCCCTGAAAAGGTTATGGCTCATTCTACTACAGCTGTGGCTTCCACATGGGCTTTTAAAAACAATGCTTCTGTTGCGACTTGGTCCTCCCTTCATACTTCTTCCAAATTTTACAAATTTGATACTTTTGCTTCTTCTGAGGCTATTTTGGGAGAAAAGTTCTTCAAGCAGTGGTGCCTTCCGTTTAGGTATCTGTCTTGTCCCTCCCGTTCATCCGTGTCCTGTTGCTTTGGTATTGTATCCCACAAGTAAGGATGAATCCGTGGACTCGTCGTATCTAGTAGAAGAAAAGGAAATGTATGCTTACCTGATAAATTGATTTCTTCTACGATACGATACGACGAGTCCACGGCCCTCCCTGTCTTTTTAGACAGATTATATTTTTGTTTTTCAAAACTTCAGTCACCTCTGCACCTTTTAGCTTTTCTTTTCTCTTCCTATACCTTCGGTCGAATGACTGGGGGTGGAGAGAAGGGAGGAGCTATATATATACAGCTCTGCTGTGGTGCTCTTAGCCACTTCCTGTTAGCAGGAGGATAATATCCCACAAGTAAGGATGAATCCGTGGACTCGTCGTATCGTAGAAGAAATCAATTTATCAGGTAAGCATAAATTTCCTTTCTTCTATAGTCATAAATTACATCCTCTTAATAAAGAAAATGTTGCCTGGCTGTGTCCGTAAATGTTCAAGTAGGTGTTAGGTTAAATTTTACAGTTGTCTGCTTGGTAAAGCCAGATAGTCCGTTATTTCTAGGATGCCCTTTCCTGGTCAAGCCTTTAAGACATAACTTCTATGTCTCTTTAACCCCTTAAGGACCAAGGGCATACATGGTACGTCCTACAAAAACTGTCACTTAATGACCAAGGACAAAACCTGCACGTCCTCAGGGTTTTCATGCACTGGATGCGATTGTGATCGCTTCCAGCCTCTTTCATGTTATTGCAGTGATGCCTCAATATTGAGAGGGGGAGTGTGGGTAGGGTATTAAAGGGACAGTCAACACCAGAATTTTTGTTGTTTAAAAAGAAAGATAATCCCTTTATTACCCATTCCCCAGTTTTGCATAACCAACACTGTTATAGAAATACACTTTTTATCTCTGTGATTACCTTGTATCTAAACCTCTGCAAACTGCCCCCTTATTTCAGTTCTTTTGACAGACTTGCATTTTAGCCAATCAGTGCTCACTCCAGGGTAACTTCGCGTGCATGAGCTCAATGTTATCTATATGAAACACATGAACTAATGCCGTCTAGTGGTCAAAATGCATTCAGATTAGAGGCAAAAAAGTCTTCTTCAAAGTCTAAGAAATTAGCATATGAACCTCCTAGATTTAGCTTTCAACTAAGAATACGAAGAGAACAAAGCAAAATTGGTGTTAAAAGTAAATTGGAAAGTTGTTTAAAATAACATTCCCTATTTAAATCATAAAAGTTTTTTTTCGACTTGACTGTCCCTTTAAGGACAAAAAGGGCAAATTTTGTAGTAAATGGGTACTGTCCGACAGCTGCCAGTACCTAAGATGGCAGACAATAGGTAGAGGGGGAGGCTTAAAGAGCTGTTGGGGGGTAATGGGTGATCCTACACTAAAGATAAAATCTAAAAAAAAAAATATTTAATTTTATACTGGCAGGCTTTCTGCCAGTACTTAAGATGGCTGTGACAATTGTGAGGTGGGGGAGGGTAGAGAGCTGTTTGAGGGGGGTCATGGAGGGATCAGGGTGTGCGATGTGTCAAGTGGACGGCTGATCTCTACACTAAAGCAAAAATTAACTCTACAAGCTACCCAATTAACCCCTTAACTGCTGGACATAATACAAGTGCGGTGCGCAGCGGCATTTAGCGGAACTAATTACCAAAAAGCAATGCCAAAGCCATATAAGTCTGCTATTTCTGAACAAAGGAGATCCCAGAGAAGCCTTTACAACCATTTGTGCTATAATTGCACAAGCTGTTTGTAAATAATTTCAGTGTGAAAGCTAAAGTTTGTGAAAAAGTTAACAATTTTTTTTTTCTTTGATCGCATTTTGTGGTGAAAGGGCGACGAGAAATATACCAAAATGGGCCTAGATCAAAATTTTGGGTTGTCTACTAAAAAAATTATATATACATGTGAAGGGTTATTCAGGGATTCCTTACAGATATCAGCGTTCCAATGTAACTATCGTTAATTTTGGCAAAAAAAATGGTTTGGAAATAGCAAAGTGCTACTTGTATTTATTGCCCTATAAATTGCAAAAAATCAAAGAACATGTAAACATTGTGTATTTCTAAACTCAAAATGTAGAAACTATTTAGCATGTGTGTTTGTTGATGTGTAACAGATTCTGGGGGTCAAAGTTAGAAAAAGTGTGTTTTTTTTTTCAATTTTTTCATCATATTTTATTAAAAGTTTAAATAAATTATATGATATGATGAAAATGTTATCTTTAGAGAAAGTCCATTTAATGGCGAGAAAAACGGTTTATAATATGTGTGGGAACAGTAAATGAGTAAGAGGAAAATTACAGCTAAACACAAACACCGCAGAAATGTAAAAATAGCTCTGGTCCTTAAGGGTTAGACAATTGAAAAATGGTCTGGTCACTAAGGGGTTAAAGGGATATGAAAACCTTTTTTTTCTTTTATGATTCCGATAGAGCATGTAATTTTAAACTGCTTTCTAATTTACTTCTATTATCAGTTTTTCTTTGTTCGTGGATAAAAAGCAGGGACGTCTGCGGAGGACCTGGATGATTTCTGGAGCACTATTTGGCAGCAGTTTTGCAAGAATGTTATCCATTTGCAAGAGCACTATTTGGCAACAATTTTGCAGGAATGTTATCCATTTGCAAGAGTACTATTAGGCAACAATTTTGCAGGAATGTTATCCATTTGCAAGAGCAATAGATGGCAGCACTGTTTCCTGCCATGTAGGGCTACAGATGCCTACCTAGGTATATCTTCAACACAGAATATCATCGGGACGAAGCAAATTTGATAATAGAAGTAATTTTTTAAATGTTGTGCTCTGTCTGAATCACAAAAGAAAATGTTTGGGTTTCATATCTCTTTAACGTTTCCTGAAAGATTCGTGTTGAGTGGGGTTTTCTTACAAAATGGAATGAGTGAGTTAAAGGGACAGTCTACACCTGAATATTTGTTTTAAAAGATAGATAATCCCATTTCCTAGTTTTGCATAACCAACACAGTTATATTAATACACTTTTTACCTCTTTGATTATCTTATATCTAAGTCTCTGCAAACTGTCCCTTATTTCAGTTCTTTTGACAGACTTGCATTTTAGCCAATCAGTGCGGGCTCCTAGGAACTCCACGTGCGTTCGCACAGTGTTATCTATATGAAACACATGAACTAACACCCTCTAGTGGTGAAAAACTGTCAAAATGCCCTGAGCTAAGAGGGGGCCTTCAAGGGCTTAGAAATTAGCATATGAACCTCCTAGATTTAGCTTTTAACTAAGCATACCAAGAGAACAAAGCAAAATTGGCAATAGAAGTAAATTGGAAAATTGTTTAAAATTACATGCTTTATCTGAATAATGAAAGTTTGTTTTGGACTAGACTGTCCCTGCAATTATAAATAAAAAGAGAGAAGCGCTCAACCTGAGAACGAACAATAGCATAATAGCTTGTTCTATGGCTAGTTACCACCCAAGAGGCAGCCTCTTTTTGCTCAACATGTGCCTTTCACAGAGAAGAACTTTCTTGAAGCATATCAGTCTGATCCTGACTTCACAGTACAGTCCAGCCCCGAAATACCAGGCAATCCCTCTCTGAACTAGAGAAACAGCAAAACCCCAGATGTCCCTGCAATTAAACACAGAAATACATTTACTAATCAATATTTCTAAGCATAATGTTCACCAAAACTCTTAATTTATGGATTGGCCGATTTGTTGAAAATCTGTGAACTAGTCCAAAATGTTAGAGGGACAAAATTGTATGGGGCAGTATGTGTCTCTGTCTTTAGTATGACATAAACTAAATGAAGTGTCCAGACTTCCAGCGCTTTCCTTTTAACAGTGTTTTCCCCCATAAACTAAATGAAGCTCAGAATGAGGTAAATTAAAAGTTATAGACTAATGAACTGAGAGAAATGTTTGTGTTTACAAAATTGTAACACATGAATAATAAAATCAAATTGAGGAAAGATAGTAGGAGGATTACACACAGCATTGACTTTAGTAGATGACGTCTGACCAATAGGTGTTGTGAGAGAAGGCTCACTATTGTAATGCTCTGTCATAGTGGTGTTTGTGGTGATAAGCAGTTCTATACACCATACTATTGTATAACAATGAACTTTCCTCATGACCTAGAGCCCCTCCTGTTGCTTTGCAGCTCAATGGGAATTTTAGTTATGGGAGTTACAGTGATCAGTATGTTGATAGCCTGCAGGTCACAAAACCACCATTGGTTTAAAGCTTCGTGTATGCCCTGGCAATTGTGCTTGTCAAGTCCCTGGGTCATAGTGCATCTACTGGGTGCCAGTCTACTTCCTGCCTCATTCTGTGCTGGCCTCATTAACAACTTTCCATATTTTTTTTTTTAAATCAAGCATTTTTTATGATTTTACCCCTACTTAATGCCAGCTGGTTCCCTGTGGCCCTCTGCTTGATTCCATGCAGTTTTCTATGTGCCCCACTTGATATCAGCTTGTTCCCTGTGGCCCTCTGCTTGATTCCATGCAGTTTTCTATGTGCCCCACTTGATATCAGCTTGTTCCCTGTGGCCCTCTGCTTGATTCCATGCAGTTTTCTATTTGCCCTACTTAATGCCAGCTGGTTCCCTGTGGCCCTCTGCTTGATTCCATGCAGTTTTCTATGTGCCCCACTTGATATCAGCTTGTTCCCTGTGGCCCTCTGCTTGATTCCATGCAGTTTTCTATGTGCCCCACTTGATATCAGCTTGTTCCCTGTGGCCCTCTGCTTGATTCCATGCAGTTTTCTATGTGCCCCACTTGATATCAGCTTGTTCCCTGTGGCCCTCTGCTTGATTCCATGCAGTTTTCTATGTGCCCCACTTGATATCAGCTTGTTCCCTGTGGCCCTCTGCTTGATTCCATGCAGTTTTCTATGTGCCCCACTTGATATCAGCTTGTTCCCTGTGGCCCTCTGCTTGATTCCATGCAGTTTTCTATGTGCCCCACTTGATATCAGCTGGTTCCCTGTGGCCCTCTGCTTGATTCTATGCAATTCTCTATGTGCCCTACTTGATATCAGCTGGTTCCCTGTGGCCCTCTGCTTGATTCTATGCAATTCTCTATGTGCCCTACTTGTCAGCTGGTACCCTGTGGCCCTCTGCTTGATTCTATGCAATTCTCTATGTGCCCTACTTGTCAGCTGGTTCCCTGTGGCCCTCTGCTTGATTCTATGCAATTCTCTATGTGCCCTACTTGTCAGCTGGTACCCTGTGGCCCTCTGCTTGATTCTATGCAATTCTCTATGTGCCCTACTTGTCAGCTGGTTCCCTGTGGCCCTCTGCTTGATTCTATGCAATTCTCTATGTGCCCTACTTGTCAGCTGGTTTCCTGTGGCCCTCTGCTTGATTCTATGCAATTCTCTATGTGCCCTACTTGTCAGCTGGTTTCCTGTAGCCCTCTGCTTGATTCCATGGAATTCTCTATGTGCCTTACTTTTTAAAGTTTCGTTAGCTGCTTAAAAATTGACAAAATAACTAAAGTTTTAGTGTCTCTATAAAACAATAAGAGCTGCCATGTTGTAACTTAGGTTACCTTCTCTGCTGTGGCCAATTAGGGACAGTTATAAATAGGTGACTAGAGTGTGCAACCAATGGCTGTGTGGAATATAACAGTGTTCTGCCATTTGTAACAGGAACTGAAAAGCTCAAAATTTCAGAATGGAATTACAGGAAAAAGTAAATGAGAAAAGTATATTGCAGGGTTTTTTTCTCTCAAAGTGTTAAATGTTCCTTTAACATTTTCTCTTCTTTTAAAATCTTTTTTTTTTCACCTTTAGACTTATACATCAACTTTTTGTCATCATTGAGTTATGTATGGCAAAGCTACATTTTAGATGACAAGCAGCCCATGATAATGATTGGATTTTATTCATGTGCTGTTTTTGTTTCATCATCTATTAATTATGAGAGCCAAAGATAGCATAGTGGGAAAAACATTGGGCAGGGTATAGAATTAGAAATACATGTAGAAAGTATAGTTGTTAATCTGCAACAGTTTCTCTGTGTCTCTGTACCACGTGATCCAGATGTTCACATAACGTTTAAAGTTTAACAGGCGCCTCACAGTGGGAGGAACAACGACCCTCGTGTTGCCTGTCACTTACAAGGAATGCCAAGTATTGTGAACGGTTTTATGCCTGTCTGGATTCTTACTGTGCTGTGTAGATATTCCATATAAGGCAGGCAGGTTTGACTGTAATTGAGCTTATCTGAGTATCCCTAGTGGGTTTTCAAACCTATGCTTTCTTCTTACTTTTTTACCATCTAACTCTTTCAGAACTGGAATAACATGACTTTCTATAAGGCTGAAAAACGTATGGCTAAGTTGAAACTAAATAAGTGGATGATGTGATAGGTAGCTGTTTACGAACGTCACTAATGTGCACTTTCATTGGGTTGCTGTGATTTTTTTTTTTAAATGAGAAGGGGTATAGCAAACGGCTTTGTAAATCTGACATTCTAAACTGTGAGACACTGAGCTGAGAACTGCGTCTACATGGGTTCCCAAAGCAATGATCATTTGAACAACAGGTACCAAAGCACACAGATATTTATGAAATTCAGGACATTGATTTTTTTTTTTTTTTTTTTTTTTTTTTTTGGTAGCATGAGAGATACAAGACTCTTGTCGACCAGAAGTGAAACCACTTACGTGATGGTTGAGAGTAGAAATGTGATATTTTACTAATGTGTGCACAGGATCCTAATCACAAACTGCTATTCTAGGATATTTATTTGTAGCTTTCTGTCAGATAGGAAACTTTAACACTTACTTTTTAACACACTGGTGCAGAAATGTAACATTATTTTAAAATCTCAGAGTTTGTGGTCTGAAACTTTCATGACTTTAGGAGTGATTTCAGAAACATTTTGTCTTGGTTGAAGATGATTCTGAGAATTCTCACACAGGGTACAGACAGACTTTGTGGTGCCTTAATACACAGCAGGGGCTGTGGTAACTGGAAACATCAAAGCATCAAATTGTTTTGCTCATAACATATTAAACAAATGTATCATTGGCAGAGGATCCTCTTCCAATGTAGCTGTACAGGGCTTTCATCCCAAACATTATGTATATTCCATTTTTATAATACCCTTCCAAAATCACAAACATAAATCAAATGTGTTTTTATTCTAATAAAAACATAACTGTTAAGTGCACGTCCTACAGTGCATTGTGATGTTGGCTTTCGGCCTGGGTGGTATTAACTTACCATGTAGGGAGGTATTGTGTATAATGTACTTTTGTTTGTTTTAATAAAATAAGTAGTATTTGTTGAGAAAAGCCTCTAATATGCACCATTTGTGACTGTAAATCTCTTTTATGTTTATCCAGATTCAGCTGTAAATGCATCACAAACAGGCCGCCCAGGATGAGGAAAGCAAGCAGGAGTGTAGGCTCCGCCCCAAAAGTACCTGCTACTAGCAAACCTCAGGGTGCGGAGAGAGCAAAGCTAGAGGGCAGTGTACCATCAGGAGCCAAAAACTCCAGACCGGGGTCTTCATTGTCAAAGGTGAGAAAAAGATACAGAGGTCTTGAAGGAAGGATGCTAGAGATGTTGAGGATACAATAAAATCATTTTGTCTTCCTTCAGGCTAAAAGTAACGATGACCTCCTAGACAGTGGGACTGGCGGGCTGCCCACTAACTGCGTGAAAAATAAGAAAAGCAACAGCACGTCAAACTCCTGCTCAGTGCCCGCGATGAGCGGACAGGAGGGGAGAACAAGGAGCACTGCAGGTATGTGGCTCTGATGATCTTGGTGAAAGATCAGGGCACTGGATAGATAATTAGTTACTATCAGCTCTGGACACATGTGGCTTTCAGAGGCTTCCCCTTTATCCCTTATCCTTCCCTCCAGAGCCTGAATAAATGTTCAATTTTCACCCAATAAATGCACATTCTATATTTTACACCATACACCATAAAACACCATAAAACACAAACAAGGGATTTAAACACTTCTGAGTGTCTGATATATCAGTACAATGCACCCCTTTTATAGACTTAGGGACACTAAGAGCATGCAGTTATGTAAGAATTTACCATTTACTTCCATTATCAAATTTTGCAGTATTTTTGTATTCACACTTTTTGAGGCTCCAGCTCCTACTGAGCATGTTCAGTGTATATGTATACTAGTTTCTGATTGGCTGACTGCTTTCACATGATACAGGGGACTGACAAATGGGGGGAAAAATAAGTTTGTGTCAGTAAAAAAATATGCTTATTTGAAATTAAAATTAAGTGTTACTGCATTGTCTTTTTATTTTTCACTTGTTAATTATGCATTTCTACTGTATTTAATAGTCCTTGAACTTAAACGGACAGTTTACTCCACAATTTTTATTGTTTAAAAACATAAATAATCCCTTTATTAACCATTCCCCAGTTTTTCATAACCAACACGGTTATATTAATATACCTTTAACCTCTGTAACTACCTTATATCTAAGCCTCTGCAGACTGCCTCCTTATTTCAGCATTTTCTTCATAAATGGAAAGAGTCCACAGCTGCATTCATTACTTTTGGGAATTTAGAACCTGGCCACCAGGAGGAGGCAGACACCCCAGCCAAAGGCTTAAATACTCCTCCCACTTCCCTCATCCCCCAGTTATTCTTTGCCTTTCATTCCAGGAGGTTGGCAGAGAAGTGTCAGAAGGATCCCACTCTTAATGGATCTGGGGATTCTCAGTCTTACTCTTCGACTGGCTTGCATACATAGACATAAGGGGATGAAGTTATCTTCTTATAGTCTTTGTTATTTGTGTATCCTTTTCCAGTTCTGAGCTTGGAAGTCTCAGACCCCTGTTGAGCTGGTCCTGCGGGTCTGTCCTTTCTTCCTAGGCGATAACCTATGGGTTGCCTTATCTTTTATTTTCATCCGGTGAGGATGATTTTTATTTGGTTTAAAGCTCATGTTGTGGTGTGATGTTTCCTTCTGGAACTTTCCTCTCTGGAATTGATACTCGTGATTTTGTTCGCTCTGTTTACAAACGTCTGTCTGACTGTTCTTTATCCCTCCATCATCAGGGGAGACTCTATGTGGCCTTGACAGTGCTGGGGCCCTTGGTTTCAAGTTGGCCCTGACTGGATACAAATCCTTCTGTCTTTGAGGCCTAGTTCAGACACGTGGCACCTTTTCTCCAACATTGGTGTGTCCGGTCCACGGCGTCATCCATAACTTGTGGGAATATTCTCCTCCCCAACAGGAAATGGCAAAGAGCACAGCAAAAGCTGTCCATATAGTCCCTCCCAGGCTCCGCCCCCCCCAGTCACTCTCTTTGCCGCTCTGAACAAGTAGCATCTCCACGGAGATGGTGAAGAGTATGTGGTGTTTAGTTGTAGTTTTTATTCTACTATCAAGAGTTTGTTATTTTAAAATAGTGCTGGTATGTACTATTTACTCTGAAACAGAAAAAGATGAAGAGTTCTGTTTGTGAGAGGAGTATGATTTTAGCAGCAGTAACTAAAATCGATTGCTGTTCCCACACAGGACTGTTGAGATGAGATAACTTCAGTTGGGGGGAGCAGTTGGCAGACTTTTCTGCTTAAGGTATGACTAGCCATATTTCTAACAAGACTGTGTAATGCTGGAAGGCTGTCATTTTTCCCCTCATGGGGATCGGTAAGCCATTTTCTTAGTCTTAAACAGAATAAAGGGCTTAATATGGGCTATAAAACTGGTAGACACTTTTATGGGCTAGATCGATTGCTTTATTTAGGCACTTTATACAGTTTGATGTTGAAATTCACACTTTATAACTTTGGGGAACGTTTTTTTACGTCAGGCACTGGTTTAGACACCTTCCCAGTCAGGAAGGGCCTTCTCTGTAGTAGACAGAGCCTCATTTTCGCGCCATTACTGCGCAGTTACTTTTGAGAGCAGTACATGCAGCTGCATGTGTGTGGGTCTGGAATTAGTTGAAAAGGTTCCTAGAAGGCTTCATTTGGTATCGTATACTTCCCTGGGTTTGGTGAAGTCGAAGCAAAGGCTGGGGCTGGGACTGTTAGGGGGTTAAAACTGTAAACGGCTCCGGTTTCCACATTTTAAGGGTTAACAGCCTGATGATGTGATAGGTAGCTGTTTACGAACGTCACTAATGTGCACTTTCATTGGGTTGCTGTGATTTTTTTTTTTAAATGAGAAGGGGTATAGCAAACGGCTTTGTAAATCTGACATTCTAAACTGTGAGACACTGAGCTGAGAACTGCGTCTACATGGGTTCCCAAAGCAATGATCATTTGAACAACAGGTACCAAAGCACACAGATATTTATGAAATTCAGGACATTGATTTTTTTTTTTTTTTTTTTTTTTTTTGGTAGCATGAGAGATACAAGACTCTTGTCGACCAGAAGTGAAACACTTACGTGATGGTTGAGAGTAGAAATGTGATATTTTACTAATGTGTGCACAGGATCCTAATCACAAACTGCTATTCTAGGATATTTATTTGTAGCTTTCTGTCAGATAGGAAACTTTAACACTTACTTTTTAACACACTGGTGCAGAAATGTAACATTATTTTAAAATCTCAGAGTTTGTGGTCTGAAACTTTCATGACTTTAGGAGTGATTTCAGAAACATTTTGTCTTGGTTGAAGATGATTCTGAGAATTCTCACACAGGGTACAGACAGACTTTGTGGTGCCTTAATACACAGCAGGGGCTGTGGTAACTGGAAACATCAAAGCATCAAATTGTTTTGCTCATAACATATTAAACAAATGTATCATTGGCAGAGGATCCTCTTCCAATGTAGCTGTACAGGGCTTTCATCCCAAACATTATGTATATTCCATTTTTATAATACCCTTCCAAAATCACAAACATAAATCAAATGTGTTTTTATTCTAATAAAATTTGAAAAATCGCTCAGTAGAGAGACTCCGTATGAGGAGGTTATGGACAGAATTCACGCACTTAAGTTGGCTAATTTCTTTATTTTAGATGCCGCTTTGCAATTAGCGAGATTAGCGGCGAAAAATTCAGGGTTTGCAATTGTGGCGCGCAGAGCGCTCTGGCTAAAGTCTTGGTCAGCGGATGTATCTTCCAAGACAAAATTGCTTAATATCCCTTTCAAAGGTAAGACCCTCTTTGGGCCAGAATTGAAAGAGATTATTTCAGACATCACTGGGGGTAAGGGCCATGCCCTCCCACAAGATAGGCCTTTCAAGGCTAAGAATAAGTCCAATTTTCGTTCCTTTCGCAATTTCAGGAACGGACCGGCCTCCAACTCTGCAGCCTCTAGACAAGAGGGTAATGCTTCCCAGACCAAACCAGCTTGGAAACCGATGCAAGGCTGGAACAAGGGTAAACAGGCCAAGAAGCCTGCTGCTGCTACCAAGACAGCATGAAGGGGTAGCCCCCGATCCGGGACCAGATCTAGTAGGGGGCAGACTCTCTCTCTTTGCTCAGGCTTGCGCAAGAGATGTTCAGGATCCCTGGGCACTAGAAATAGTCTCTCAGGGTTATCTTCTAGAATTCAAGGAACTACCCCCAAGGGGAAGGTTCCACATCTCTCGTTTATCTTCAAACCAAATAAAGAGACAGGCATTCTTACATTGTGTAGAGGACCTGTTAAAAATGGGAGTGATACACCCAGTTCCAACTGTGGAACAAGGACTGGGGTTTTACTCAAATCTGTTTGTAGTTCCCAAAAAAGAGGGAACCTTCAGACCAATTCTGGATTTAAAGATTCTAAACAAATTTCTCAGAGTGCCATCGTTCAAAATGGAAACTATTCGAAAGATTTTACCTACAATCCAGGAGGGTCAATTTATGACTACCGTGGATCTAAAGGATGCGTATCTACATATTCCTATCCACAAAGATCATCATCAGTTCCTAAGGTTCGCCTTTCTGGACAAATATTACCAGTTTGTGGCTCTCCCATTCGGGCTAGCCACTGCTCCAAGGATTTTCACAAAGGTGCTCGGGTCCCTCCTAGCGGTGGCACCTTACTTGGACGACATTCTAATACAAGCGTCGTCTCTTTCAAAGGCAAAGGCTCACACAGAAATCGTTCTGGCCTTTCTCAGATCTCACGGGTGGAAGGTGAACATAGAGAAAAGTTCCCTGTCTCCGTCGACAAGAGTTCCTCTCTTAGGGACAATAATAAATTCCTAGGATCCTTTCCTTTCTCCAAGAAGGTTTGGATAAGGGATTGTCAGCGAGTTCTCTAAAAGGACAGATTTCTGCTTTATCTGTCTTGTTACACAAACGACTGGCAGCTGTGCCAGATGTTCAAGCTTTTGTTCAGGCTTTGGTCAGGATCAAGCCTGTTTACAGACCTTTGACTCCTCTCTGGAGTCTAAATTTAGTTCTTTCAGTTCTTCAAGGGGTTCCGTTTGAACCCTTACACTCCATAGATATCAAGTTGTTATCTTGGAAGGTTCTGTTTTTGGTTGCAATTTCTTCTGCTAGAAGAGTTTCTGAATTATCTGCTCTGCAGTGTACTCCGCCCTATCTGGTGTTTCATTCAGATAAGGTTGTTTTGCGTACTAAACCTGGTTTCCTTCCAAAAGTTGTTTCCAACAAGAATATTAACCAGGAAATAGTTGTGCCGCCTTTGTGCCCGAATCCAGTTTCAAAGAAGGAACGTTTGTTACACAATTTAGATGTAGTCCGTGCTTTAAAGTTCTATTTAGAAGCAACAAAGGATTTCAGACAAACGTCTTCTTTGTTTGTCGTTTATTCTGGCAAGAGGAGAGGTCAAAAAGCTACTGCTACCTCTCTTTCCTTTTGGCTGAAAAGCATCATCCGATTGGCTTACGAGACTGCAGGACGGCAGCCTCCTGAACGAATCACAGCTCACTCTACTAGGGCTGTGGCTTCCGCATGGGCCTTTAAGAACGAGGCTTCTGTTGATCAGATATGTAAGGCAGCGACTTGGTCTTCTCTGCACACTTTTGCCAAATTTTACAAATTTGATACTTTTGCTTCTTTGGAGGCTATTTTTGGGAGAAAGGTTTTGCAAGCCGTGGTGCCTTCTGTTTAGGTAACCTGATTGGCTCCCTCCCTTCATCCGTGTCCTAAAGCTTTGGTATTGGTTCCCACAAGTTATGGATGACGCCGTGGACCGGACACACCAATGTTGGAGAAAACAGAATTTATGCTTACCTGATAAATTACTTTCTCCAACGGTGTGTCCGGTCCACGGCCCGCCCTGGTTTTTTAATCAGGTTTGATAAATTTCTTTCTTTAACTACAGTCACCACGGCACCCTATAGTTTCTCCTTTTCTTCTGTTAAGTGTGATCAGTCCACGGGTCATCATTACTTCTGGGATATTACTCCTCCCCAACAGGAAGTGCAAGAGGATTCACCCAGCAGAGCTGCATATAGCTCCTCCCCACTACGTCACTCCCAGTCATTCTCTTGCACCCAACGACTAGATAGGATGTGTGAGAGGACTATGGTGATTATACTTAGTTTTATATCTTCAATCAAAAGTTTGTTATTTTAAAATAGCACCGGAGTGTGTTATTATCTCTCTGGCAGAGTTTGAAGAAGAATCTACCAGAGTTTTTGTTATGATTTTAGCCGGAGTAGTTAAGATCATATTGCTGTTTCTCGGCCATCTGAGGAGAGGTAAACTTCAGATCAGGGGACAGCGGGCAGATGAATCTGCATAGAGGTATGTAGCAGTTTTTATTTTCTGACAATGGAATTGATGAGAAAATCCTGCCATACCGATATAATGTCATGTATGTATACTTTACACTTCAGTATTCTGGGGAATGGTACTTCACTAGAATTACACTGTAAGAAATACATAAAGCTGTTTAATAACTAGAGATTATGTTTAACGTTTTTGCTGGAATGTAAAATCGTTTTCATTTACTGAGGTACTGAGTGAATAAATGTTTGGGCACTATTTTTCCACTTGGCAGTTGCTTAATCTGTTTTTCTGACAGTTTCTGTTCTCCCTCACTGCTGTGTGTGAGGGGGAGGGGCCGTTTTTTTGGCGCTTTTACTGCATCAAATATTTCAGTCAGCAACTCATTGTATTCCCTGCATGATCCGGTTCATCTCTACAGAGCTCAGGGGTCTTCAAAACTTATTTTGAGGGAGGTAATTTCTCTCAGCAGAGCTGTGAGAATTATAGTTTGACTGAGATAAAAAACGTTTATTCTGTAATTTGTTTCCTGCTTTCAGAATTTGTTATCTTTGCTAATGGGATTAAACCTTTGCTAAAGTTGTGTTGTTTACAAGGATTGAGGCTATAACTGTTTCAATTTATTAATTTTCAACTGTCATAGATCTTCTGTGCTTCTTAAAGGCACAGTACGTTTTAATATTATTCTAATTGAATTGTATTTCCAAGTTGCAAGTTTATTTGCTAGTGTGTTAAACATGTCTGATTCAGAGGATGATACCTGTGTCATTTGTTGCAATGCCAAAGTGGAGCCCAATAGAAATTTATGTACTAACTGTATTGATGCTACTTTAAATAAAAGTCAATCTGTACAAATTGAACAAATTTCACCAAACAACGAGGGGAGAGTTATGCCGACTAACTCGCCTCACGTGTCAGTACCTACATCTCCCGCTCAGAGGGAGGTGCGTGATATTGTAGCGCCGAGTACATCTGGGCGGCCATTACAAATCACATTACAGGATATGGCTACTGTTATGACTGAGGTTTTGGCTAAATTACCAGAACTAAGAGGTAAGCGTGATCACTCTGGGGTGAGAACAGAGTGCGCTGATAATATTAGGGCCATGTCAGACACTGCGTCACAGGTGGCAGAACATGAGGACGGAGAACTTCATTCTGTGGGTGACGGTTCTGATCCAAACAGACTGGATTCAGATATTTCAAATTTTAAATTTAAACTGGAAAACCTCCGTGTATTACTAGGGGAGGTGTTAGCGGCTCTGAATGATTGTAACACAGTTGCAATACCAGAGAAAATGTGTAGGTTGGATAAATATTTTGCGGTACCGACGAGTACTGAGGTTTTTCCTATACCTAAGAGACTTACTGAAATTGTTACTAAGGAGTGGGATAGACCCGGTGTGCCGTTCTCACCCCCTCCGATATTTAGAAAAATGTTTCCAAATAGACGCCACCACAAGGGACTTATGGCAAACGGTCCCTAAGGTGGAGGGAGCAGTTTCTACCTTAGCTAAGCGTACCACTATCCCGGTGGAGGATAGCTGTGCTTTTTCAGATCCAATGGATAAAAAGTTAGAGGGTTACCTTAAGAAAATGTTTGTTCAACAAGGTTTTATATTGCAACCCCTTGCATGCATTGCGCCGATCACGGCTGCAGCGGCATTCTGGATTGAGTCTCTGGAAGAGAACATTGGTTCAGCTACTCTGGACGACATTACGGACAGGCTTAGAGTCCTTAAACTAGCTAATTCATTCATTTCGGAGGCCGTAGTACATCTTACTAAACTTACGGCGAAGAATTCAGGATTCGCCATTCAGGCACGCAGGGCGCTGTGGCTAAAATCCTGGTCAGCTGATGTTACTTCTAAGTCTAAATTGCTTAATATACCTTTCAAAGGGCAGACCTTATTCGGGCCCGGGTTGAAAGAGATTATCGCTGACATTACAGGAGGTAAAGGCCATGCCCTGCCTCAGGACAAATTCAAAGCCAAGACTAGACAGTCTAATTTTCGTTCCTTTCGTAATTTCAAAGCTGGAGCAGCATCAACTTCCTCTGCACCAAAACAGGAAGGAGCTGTTGCTCGCTACAGACAAGGCTGGAAACCTAACCAGTCCTGGAACAAGGGCAAGCAGACTAGGAAACCTGCTGCTGCCCCTAAGACAGCATGAATTGAGGGCCCCCGATCCGGGATCGGATCTAGTGGGGGGCAGACTTTCTCTCTTCGCCCAGGCTTGGGCAAGAGATGTCCAGGATCCCTGGGCGCTAGAGATAATATCTCAGGGATACCTTCTGGACTTCAAATACTCTCCTCCAAGAGAGAGATTTCATCTGTCAAGATTGTCAACAATCCAGACAAAGAAAGAGGCGTTTCTACGCTGCGTACAAGAGCTCTTGTTAATGGGAGTAATCCATCCAGTTCCACGATCGGAACAGGGACAGGGGTTTTACTCAAATCTGTTTGTGGTTCCCAAAAAAGAGGGAACTTTCAGACCAATCCTGGACTTAAAGATCCTAAACAAATTCCTAAGAGTTCCATCGTTCAAGATGGAGACTATTCGGACAATTTTACCTATGATCCAAGAGGGTCAGTACATGACCACTGTAGATTTAAAAGATACTTACCTTCACATACCGATTCACAAAGATCATTATCGTTACCTAAGGTTTGCCTTCCTAGACAGGCATTACCAGTTTGTGGCTCTTCCATTCGGATTGGCTACAGCTCCAAGAATCTTCACAAAGGTTCTGGGTGCTCTTCTGGCGGTACTAAGACCGCGGGGAATCTCGGTAGCTCCATACCTAGACGACATTCTGATACAAGCTTCAAGCTTTCAAACTGCCAAGTCTCATACAGAGTTAGTGCTGGCATTTCTAAGTTCACATGGATGGAAGGTGAACGAAAAGAAAAGTTCACTCGTTCCACTCACAAGAGTTCCCTTCCTGGGGACTCTTATAGATTCTGTAGAAATGAAGATTTACCTGACAGAGGACAGGCTAACAAGACTTCAAAGTGCTTGCCGCACCCTTCATTCCATTCAACACCCGTCAGTGGCTCAATGCATGGAGGGAATCGGCTTAATGGTAGCGGCAATGGACATAGTACCCTTTGCACGCTTACACCTCAGACCACTGCAACTGTGCATGCTAAGTCAGTGGAATGGGGATTACTCAGACTTATCCCCTTCTCTGAATCTGGATCAAGAGACCAGAAATTCTCTTCTATGGTGGCTTTCTCGGCCACATCTGTCCAGGGGGATGCCATTCAGCAGACCAGACTGGACAATTGTAACAACAGACGCCAGCCTTCTAGGTTGGGGTGCCGTCTGGAATTCTCTGAAGGCTCAGGGACAATGGAGTCAGGAGGAGAGTCTCCTGCCAATAAACATTCTGGAATTGAGAGCAGTTCTCAATGCCCTCCTGGCTTGGCCCCAGTTGACAACTCGGGGGTTCATCAGGTTTCAGTCGGACAACATCACGACTGTAGCTTACATCAACCATCAGGGAGGGACAAGAAGCTCCCTAGCTATGATGGAAGTATCAAAGATAATTCTCTGGGCAGAGTCTCACTCTTGCCACCTGTCAGCAATCCACATCCCGGGAGTGGAGAACTGGGAGGCGGATTTCTTAAGTCGTCAGACTTTTCATCCGGGGGAGTGGGAACTTCATCCGGAGGTCTTTGCCCAAATACTTCGACGTTGGGGCAAACCAGAGATAGATCTCATGGCGTCTCGACAGAACGCCAAGCTTCCTCGTTACGGGTCCAGATCCAGGGATCCAGGAGCAGTCCTGATAGATGCTCTGACAGCACCTTGGGACTTCAGGATGGCTTACGTGTTTCCACCCTTCCCGTTGCTTCCGCGATTGATTTCCAGAATCAAACAAGAGAGAGCATCAGTGATTCTAATAGCACCTGCGTGGCCACGCAGGACTTGGTATGCAGACCTGGTGGACATGTCATCCTGTCCACCTTGGTCTCTACCTCTGAAACAGGACCTTCTGATACAGGGTCCCTTCAAACATCAAAATCTAACTTCTCTGAAGCTGACTGCTTGGAAATTGAACGCTTGATTTTATCAAGACGTGGGTTTTCTGAGTCAGTTATTGATACCTTAATACAGGCTAGGAAACCTGTTACCAGAAAGATTTACCATAAGATATGGCGTAAATACCTATATTGGTGTGAATCCAAAGGTTACTCTTGGAGTAAGGTTAGGATTCCTAGGATATTGTCTTTTCTACAAGAAGGTTTAGAAAAGGGTTTATCTGCTAGTTCATTAAAGGGACAGATCTCAGCTCTGTCCATTCTGTTACACAAACGTCTGTCAGAAGTTCCTGACGTCCAGGCTTTTTGTCAGGCTTTGACCAGGATTAAGCCTGTGTTTAAAACTGTTGCTCCACCATGGAGTCTAAACCTTGTTCTTAATGTTTTTCAGGGCGTTCCGTTTGAACCCCTTCATTCCATTGATATAAAGTTGTTATCTTGGAAAGTTCTATTTTTAATGGCTATTTCCTCGGCTCGAAGAGTCTCTGAATTATCAGCCTTACATTGTGATTCTCCTTATTTGATTTTTCATTCGGATAAGGTAGTCCTGCGTACTAAACCTGGGTTCTTACCTAAGGTAGTTACTAACAGGAATATCAATCAAGAGATTGTTGTTCCTTCTTTATGCCCAAATCCTTCTTCAAAGAAGGAACGTCTACTGCACAACCTGGATGTAGTCCGTGCTCTAAAATTTTACTTACAGGCAACTAAGGAATTTCGACAAACGTCTTCTCTGTTTGTCATTTACTCTGGGCAGAGGAGAGGTCAAAAAGCTTCCGCTACCTCTCTTTCTTTTTGGCTTCGTAGCATAATTCGTTTAGCTTATGAGACTGCTGGACAGCAGCCTCCTGAAAGAATTACAGCTCATTCTACTAGAGCTGTGGCTTCCACTTGGGCCTTCAAGAATGAGGCCTCTGTTGAACAGATTTGCAAGGCTGCAACTTGGTCTTCGCTTCATACTTTTTCCAAATTTTACAAATTTGACACTTTTGCTTCATCGGAGGCTATTTTTGGGAGAAAGGTTCTTCAGGCAGTGGTTCCTTCTGTATAAAGAGCCTGCCTATCCCTCCCGTCATCCGTGTACTTTTGCTTTGGTATTGGTATCCCAGAAGTAATGATGACCCGTGGACTGATCACACTTAACAGAAGAAAACATAATTTATGCTTACCTGATAAATTCCTTTCTTCTGTAGTGTGATCAGTCCACGGCCCGCCCTGTTTTTAAGGCAGGTTAATATTTTTTAATTTATACTCCAGTCACCACTTCACCCTTGGCTTTTCCTTTCTCGTTGGTCCTTGGTCGAATGACTGGGAGTGACGTAGTGGGGAGGAGCTATATGCAGCTCTGCTGGGTGAATCCTCTTGCACTTCCTGTTGGGGAGGAGTAATATCCCAGAAGTAATGATGACCCGTGGACTGATCACACTACAGAAGAAAGGAATTTATCAGGTAAGCATAAATTATGTTTTTTTCTCCTGTCCGTCGGTCGAATGACTGGGGGGGGCGGAGCCTGGGAGGGACTATATGGACAGCTTTTGCTGTGCTCTTTGCCATTTCCTGTTGGGGAGGAGAATATTCCAACAAGTTATGGATGACGCCGTGGACCGGACACACCGTTGGAGAAAGTAATTTATCAGGTAAGCATAAATTCTGTTTTTATGTCCGGATGGTCCGGTGAGGGCGCCCAGTGATCACAATAGGATTGTGTGATTGTCTTGTTTTACAAGCTTCAACTAGCATCCTGAGAGGACTTGAGGGTCCGCGGTTGCTTAGGGGCATGGGGGATTGGTTCAGTTCTCATTCACCTTTCAATCTAGTGGGCCGGGACTCCGTTGAAATCCGCGGCGACATGCTCAGTCGTTCTGAATTTTTTTGGGAACTAGAGTGTTCCTTCCAGTTGTGGGTTGGAGAATTTAGGTCCTTCATACCACTGTTTCTTATGGTTTTAGCTTTCATGGTCTCTTTGGAAGTATCCTTTTAGAGGTTCTCTTCCTTTGGGTCGAGACTTTCTGGACTTTGTCCATTTTTTGTTGCGGCTTTGGCTGCTTAATAAGGAAGTGAAGGCCGTGAGGCTCTGTTTTTCTTCGGGAGTTAGTCGTCTCCATATCAGGGGCGATAGGAGGTGTTGTCTCTTTTTGCAAGCTTTTTGCTTAGGGGATGTTTTTCTGCCTGGGTTCGGGATGCTTTGCATTCTTCTCCCTTGGGTGTGGTCCTCTGGAACGTTAATCTGAAAGGATTATGGAGACTAGCCTTTCCTCTACTCTTTTTCGGGTGACTCTGTTCTCGTTTTCATTTCCCTTAGTGCTGCCCTTGGGGCCTTTGGACTCTAGAGAAATTGCGTGACTTTGTCGCGAACTAGTACCTTGCTGGGGGGTGTTCTCTTTTCCTTTTGGGCTGGGAATTACGAGTGACTCCTGTACCGTTCTCTGGATTTCCAGGTTCTCATCGCCTGTGAGGTCTAATTGCTTCAGACGTTGTATATTGTGTTCCCTGAGGGTGTTGTTCGTTCTACTACGATTTTGGGTCCCGGGTCTGGAGTTCTTGTCTTGGATCCTTCTTGGATGGCTGGAGACTTATGATCCGATGGACTGGTTCAGGACGATCCAGTTTTTTTCAGGGACCCTCTGTTGCAACATAGGGGCTAGCTCATTGGGCTTGCAAGTACCCAAAGAGTTCTCATCCACCTTTTGGGTACTGGTTATAAACCTTAAGGCCTGACTTGTCCTTTGGACGGAGTGTGCTCCTCTATGGGGAGTTTTTTTCTCTGTTGGGTCATCAGTGGTATCTGGATGATTTTTCATTCGGTCCGTGTTTTGATCATACTATGGCTTCATGTCTTGTGGACATGTACGTTGTTCTTATCTGTGCCCTTCCCTTTGTACGGGATAGTTTATCTTCCTTATGAGTTGGGGGTTTCTCTGGAGTGTCCTTGTCCTGCCCTGTGTGTAGGACGTTGGATCAGGGGGTTTATTTCTATAAGGGGCAGCATCTGCTTCTCTGTGGGCTCTGTTCCACCTGTTAGAAATTGGTCTCTCTATGTAGAGACTTTCTAAGAGATTTGTGACAGGTCTTCCTACGGATCTATTGCACTTTTCTCTGTTCCAGGTCCTAGGGGGTTCTCCTTGGGAGTGCCTTATTTTGGAGGAGCGGATTGGGTTGGCACCCGAGCTCTTTTGGGGTGGGTGAGTCCCCCCTTTTTTCTTCCATTCCCTGGGGGCTTGTGGTTGGGGTCTTCTGTTCCCCTGTCTATCAGACATGTCTGTCGCTTGGACTGGTCTGGTGTTGGAGCAGGATCTGAGATCTGTTGCTCTGCTATTTCGTCCTCTGAGCATTCGAGGTACAGTAAGCCTTTTTGATGTTTCTCCTTTCTCCACATTCAAGATTTGTGGGAAGGACTGGTGGCTCTTAGCCTGCGACGTTATCCGCTGGTTAGTGAATACTTTAGCAATCTGAAGGATCCTATCTTCAGCTGCTTTCTACTTGCCCTGCAAGTATTTAAGTTTCAGAGTCATTTTTAGATGACTGCAGCGTTCAGTGTTTTTGCTCCAGGTGTTGTTTGTCAGACCTATCTGAGCTTGCTGCACAAGGTTTCATTCTGAATATTTCGGTATTCTGAGATTTATGGAAGCTAGCTCTGCATACTAATGCACTGTGGCTACTCTGTACTGTAGCAAACCGAGGGTTGCAAGTTCGATCCCCGGCGAGGTCTACTCAGCCTTTCCTCCTTTCGAGGTTAATAAAATGAGCAGCGCCTTGAGCCTCTTAAGGGGGATTAGCCGCGCTTTACAAGTACAATCATGTTTTCTCCGTGTCTTTCCTTCTTTCTGGAAGAATACGGTAGTTTGTTCCCTTTCTTTAGTAAGGGGTGTGTTGTTTGGAGACTGACTGCTGTGGACGGTGTCTCTTGGAGGCTGTTGACTCAGTCGAGTCTAGTTCCTGCGGTCTCTAGCAAGGCTATGGACTATCTGCGGGTCAGTGTCTTTGGGCCTTTTCCTTTTTTCAAAGTTGTTCTCGGCTTCGGACGAAGAGGGATTTTGTTGGGTAGGGGTTTTCAAACCAGGTGCCCTCAGAATGGGTATTGTTTTCCCAAAAGTAATGAATGCAGCTGTGGACTCTTTCCATTTTTGAAGAAAAACTTAAATTACTTACCTGATAATTTTCTTTTCTTCAGATGGAAAGAGTCCACAGCTCCCCGCCCGTATTTTTTCTGTGAGGCGTCTGTTATTTTGGTTCTTCTGGCACCTTTTCACCCTGAGGTTTCTTCTTCTGGTCCTTGTTCCTCGGCAAAATGACTGGGGGATGAGGGAAGTGGGAGGAGTATTTTAGCCTTTGACTGGGGGGTGTCTTTGCCTCCTCCTAGTGGCCAGGTTCTTAATTCCCAAACGTAATGAATGCAGCTGTGGACTCTTTCCACCTGAAGAAAAGAAAATGATCAGTTAAGCATAATTTAAGTTTTCAACAGACTTGCATTTTAGCCAATCAGTACCCTCTCATAAGTAACTCCACGTTCGTGAGCACAATGTTATCTATATGGCTCACATGAACTAACACCCGCTAGCTGTGAAAAACTGTCAAATGCATTGAGATAAGAGGCGGCCTTAAAGGGCTTAAAAATTATCATATAAGCCTACCTAGGTTTAGCTTTCAACTAATAATACTAAGAGAACAAAGCAAATTTGATGATTAAAATTAATTGGAAAGTTGTTTAAAATTGCATGCCCTATCTGAATCATGCAAGTTTAATTTTGACTGGACTGTCCCTTTAATGGCCTTTGAGTAATATGGTTGTCCATTTATTACTGACCACACAGAATGGCTAAACAGTTATCTGAGAGCATTACACCATTTTAAAAGCTAGGTGGAGCCATACCTTGTAAAGTGTCATATACATTGCATATCTTCATTGGGCACTCTTTCTGTTGTCATTCTCCTTGTGTAACAAGTCTGTTTTTAATTTACTGCATATTATAATTAACAATATCAAACATTGTAGAGCACTGTATGGCAGCAGTGTTTGCAACAATATATAACATTGTTACAGTGTCGCAAATACTTTTTTGTGCTCAAGACATATGCACATCCCTGAGCCTAATGTGCAAAGGATTAGAAGAGAACAAGATAAATTTGATAATAAAAATAAACTGGAAAGTTTAGTTGTTTTTTTTTTTAAATTGCACATTATAGAGGATAAAAATATAAAAATAAAACCCAGAACTGGTTTTAATAAACTGGGTATGAACACTGAAGGAAATAGTGCAATTATGCTGTCCTTACTAAAGTAAAAGTACACTTGATGGCGGTGATATTCGCCTTACCTTTACTAATATAGAATCTGTTCTATTAGCCTTTTTGTCCCACACCTATCCCGACAGTCTACAAGTAGGTATGAAGAGTATACCCGTTTTTAAGGACCCTATGACAGCTTTTTAAAAAGTAGTAAGCATTGGAGAAAAGGCTTTAGTCAAGTTAAACATCTCCCATTATGGGGCAACCCCAACTTTTTGCTGGACATGATGACTAAGCACCCCCAAGAGGTCTTACAATTGCAGATTGGGAACACCCATCTGCGTGTATTCGTGATGTCGCTGTATCATTAGCACGATGCAACATAATGAGCTCTTCTTGAAACCTAACTCTAGATCACTGGTTTTCAAACCTGTCCTCAGGTCTTCCTAACAGGACAACTTTTGTGGATATCTGAGCTAGAGCACAGGTGAAATAATCAGCTGATTAGTAACCATGGTTATTTTACCTGCTCTCATCCAAGGTAATCCTGAAAACCTGGTCGGTTGGGGAGGCCTGAGGACCTGTTTGAAAACCAGTTATTCTATTTGCAGAATTAGCATTATCATAGAATTATGCTGCTAACCTCTCAACCAACTTTAGGGAATCACACATTAAATTGAATACAGTATATATAACCCCAAGAACATAAGGAAAGCGGTTTCCTGCACTTAAAGGGACATGAAACCCAAAATCTTTCTTTCATGATTAAGATAAAGCATACAATTTTAAACAACTTTCGAATTTACTTCTATTATGAAATTTTCTTTGTTCTTTTGGTATCTGTTGTTGAAAAGCAGGGACGTAAGCTCAGGAGAGTGCACTATATGGCAGCAGTTTTGCAAGAATGTTATCTATTTAGAAGAGCACTAGATGGCAGCACTATCCCGACATGTAGTACTCCAGGTACCTACCTAGGTATCTCTTAAACAAACACATTTGATAATAGAAGTAAATTGGAACGATTGTTTTTTTAAATGGTATGCACTGTCTGAATCACAAAAGAAAATCTTTGGGTTTCATATCCCTTTAAGGAAAACGGATCCATTCCATACATTCCCAGTTAATTATTGATTAAAATGACGTCATGATAACATTAATTGAAGAATACACATTTGTAACAAAAAATGGGAACTCTTATACTTCATCATTACCATTAGAAAGCCAAACACATTGAAATGCTCTGTATTTATCATTGAAGAACAGCTTAGTTTAAAATGGAACCTCAAAGCCTTATCTGGGTATTTTAGTACAGTGAAAGGACCTGGATGGGAATAAATCAATTCAGCACATAAAACTGAACCTTAGCCTGCTATGATTACAAAACTACATGTACCTGCTAGGTTTGTTGTTTTGTTCAATTAAAAGGAAGGGTTCTTGGAATGTTAATGAGGGTCTCATTATACCACTTAAGCCTCACATAGCTACACTATTAGTAAGACAACTGGTATGCTTTGTGTAGTGTTAATAAATCATAAGAGCTTTTTGGTTTTCAATCCTATAGTCTTAATGAACAAACTGATGTATTTCCTCATATTATGTTTGTCTTATTCTGAATCTTTTGGTCTCATTTAACAGTTTATGGAATAGACTGTATTAGTCTTAGCTTCTGTTATTGGTTTAGGTGTGCCTAACTAGACTCAGAAGCAGCAGTGCACTACTGAGATCTAGCTGGTGATTGGTGGCTTCACATATATTCCTTTTGTCATTGGCTCACCAGATATATTCAGCTAGGTCCTAACAGTGCATTGCTGCTCTGGGGCTGATTTTAACTATGCTTGCAGGGGTTAAACACACACAGCATTATATAATAGCACTGTTTCTTGCATTAGAGCATTTTATTTTTGTACTTTTATGCCCATTGAAGAAGCATGAAATAATAATTGTATTTGTTACCTCTGTATTTCCCTAGACAGTAAAAGTTCTAAGATAGGAAAGAGAAGTTTTTGAACATGCAGATATTGTTTTGTCATTTTTTTTTCAACACATCTCAAGTCTACCTTAATTTCAGAAAATAGTAATTTGTCCTGCCTGTGGAATCCCTTATGGTATTTGAAGACAGCACAGTAGTTTGAAGACACTACATTTTGGCACTGGAGGAAGTTGGTGTAATGATGATATGTTTATGCCACAAATGAAATGCATGGTCTTTAGGAATAGCCTTCAGAATGCAAAGTGTTTTGGTAAAAGTATGTGGTTACTCAGCAAAATGTCTCCTTTATTCCTGATGCAACTGTGAGAAAGGAAAGGTTTAGTGGTGTATAGCTGCTGGGATTTTCTTTATTTAAAACTCACCAGAGGAGAACTGCTATTTCATCCACATGTTAAAAATGAATAATAATTCCAATTAGCATCATTGGTGTTCTGTTTTACTGTGGTTTTGCCATAATCTTGGGGGATTTAAGTGTGATCTTGCAAGATCTTAGAGTAAACTGAGCAGGAAAAGACAGTGTCTGATTGGAGCTGCTCTGCAATGGGATGTAATTACTTTCAAGTGATACAGCATATGGTTAAATGAACGTTAAACTCTCTCAAAAGCTATTCTCTTTTTTTAACCCTTCCAAAGTGCTGGTTAGTGAAATTCTGCATCTCCACTCTGGGCACCACCATCTTGGAATTTAAGTATTCTTGTACCCTGTGACGAAAGCAGTGCACATTCACAGTTCAATGATATTGCTGTCTTCTTGACAAGCCGTATTATGCACGTTTCTCTGTATTATTCTTGAGGGCTTTTTTTATATTTATATAACTTTTAAGATGCAAAAATTTTACTTTTCTGCTTTCTATTGTGCAAGCTAATCCAAAGTGCAAGGTACAACTAACAAAAAGCCAGCAACATCACTGATGTGACTATCACAGCATGCAACAATACGTGTGTACCAAGATGGCGGCACCCAGTATAAAGATGCAGAGCTTTACTGGCTTCTGTAATAGAAAGTAAGAGAAGAGACCTGCAGGTACATGGTCAGTACTAACCATACTACTATAGTTGTACTCAGCAGTTTAATGTCCCTGCATGTGTTTTGCATGGGGAAGAGATCCATCTCTGCTTGGAATGAATGATTATGCTCCTTGTGAGTTGTTCCCATACAGTTAATGACTGTACATATAGATAAAATAGACACTGCGCATTACATTTAATGATAATCTTGTAGTTGTGCAGAGCTCTCATGCAGCTAAATATAAGTCACATGAGGTAGCCACACCTGGATAATGTTATTTTTTTTATACAGGTACAAATCCCCAAATCAGGAATTCTAAAATCTAGAATTATTAGAAAATCAAGACTTTTTCATTTAATATTTTTTTAAAAATAAAATGATTTGCTATTTTTCCCGCCAGTAAGTCACAATCTTTTCTACCTACGTCTTTGGTTTGAGCTTCATGTTTGAAAGTACAGTAGTCTATATTTATTTAAAATAACTACTACTACCTTTCTGATTACAGTACTGTACTATC
Organism: Bombina bombina; assembly: GCF_027579735.1. Lineage (NCBI taxonomy): Eukaryota > Metazoa > Chordata > Amphibia > Anura > Bombinatoridae > Bombina > Bombina bombina. The sequence goes on along the minus strand of NC_069500.1, from coordinate 429,705,711 downwards.
TTTCAGATGGTACTATGTATATAAAACTACCTTTAGGTTGCATATGTAAGCTATGTTATCTCAATATTACGTAAAATATATTGTTGTTTACACTTGGTCCCATTTAAATGTGCAAATATTCATTCTGAAGTCCAAACCTTTCCAGTCCCAAGCAGTTTGGAATAACAGGTTTTGTACCTGTAGAGGAAGGGACATGAAACTCAGCTCACACAATTTTAACCAACTTTTAAATTTACTTTGATTATCTAATTTGCTTCATTTTGTTGATGGAGCAGTAATGCACTACTGGTTGCTAGCTTAAAGCCATGACCAGGCATATATGCAGCCACAAATCAGCAGCTTCCATGCCTACCTAGGTATGCCTTTCAACAAAGGATACAAAAAGACCAAAACATGAGATAATAGCAATAAATTGGAAAGTTATTTAAAATTGCAAGCTCTTTCTGAATCATGAAAGAACCTACATCACAGACCGCTGCAACTATGCATGCTCAGTCAGTGGAATGGAGATTACACAGATTTGTCCCCTCTACTAAATCTGGATCAAGAGACCAGAGATTCTCTTCTCTGGTGGCTATCTCGGGTCCATCTGTCCAAAGGTATGACCTTTCGCAGGCCAGATTGGACAATTGTAACGACAGTTGCCAGCCTTCTAGGTTGGGGTGCAGTCTGGAACTCCCTGAAGGCTCAGGGATCGTGGACTCAGGAGGAGAAACTCCTCCCAATAAATATTCTGGAATTGAGGGCAATATTCAATGCTCTTCAGGCTTGGCCTCAGTTAACAACCCTGAGGTTCATCAGATTTCAGTCGGACAACATCACGACTGTGGCTTACATCAACCATCAAGGGGGAACAAGGAGTTCCTTAGCGATGTTAGAAGTCTCCAAAATAATTTGCTGGGCAGAGAAATACTCTTGCCACCTATCAGCGATCCATATCCCAGGTGTAGAGAACTGGGAGGCGGATTTTCTACTTTTCATCCGGGGGAGTGGGAACTCCATCCGGAGATGTTTGCTCAATTGATTCATCGTTGGGGCAAACCAGAACTGGATCTCATGGTGTCTCGCCAGAACGCCAAGCTTCCTTATTACGGATCCAGGTCCAGGGACCCCAAGGCTTACCTGGCTTATGTGTTTCCACCGTTTCCTCTGCTCCCTCGACTGATTGCCAAAATCAAGCAGGAGAGAGCATCAGTGATTTTAATAGCGCTTGCGTGGCCACGCAGGACCTGGTATGCAGACCTAGTGGACATGTCATCCTTTTCACCTTGGACCCTGCCTTTGAGACAAGACCTTCTACTTCAAGGTCCTTTCAATCATCCAAATCTAATTTCTCTGAGACTGACTGCATGGAGATTGAACCCTTGATTTTATCAAAGCGTGGCTTCTCCGAGTCTGTCATTGATACCTTAATACAGGCACGAAAGCCTGTTACCAGAAAAATTTACCATAAGATATGGCGTAAATATCTTTATTGGTGTGAATCCAAGAGTTACTCATGGAGTAAGGTTAGGATTCCCAGGATATTGTCTTTTCTCCAAGAGGGTTTGGAGAAAGGATTATCAGCTAGTTCTTTGAAGGGACAGATCTCTGCACTGTCTATTCTTTTGCACAAGCGTCTGGCGGATGTTCCAGACGTTCAGGCGTCTTGTCAGGCATTGGTTAGAATCAAGCTTGTGTTTAAACCTGTTGCTCCCCCATGGAGCTTAAATTTGGTTCTTAAAGTTCTTCAAGGGGTTCCGTTTGAACCTCTTCATTCCATAGATATCAAACTTTTATCTTGGAAAGTTCTTTTTTTGATGGCTATTTCCTCGGCTCGTAGAGTCTCCGAGTTATCTGCTTTACAATGGGATTCTCCTTATCTGATCTTCCATGCAGATAAGGTAGTTCTGCGTACAAAACCTGGGTTTTCTCCAACATAGGTGTGTCCGGTCCACGGCGTCATCCTTACTTGTGGGATATTCTCTTCCCCAACAGGAAATGGCAAAGAGCCCAGCAAAGCTGGTCACATGATCCCTCCTAGGCTCCGCCTACCCCAGTCATTCTCTTTGCCGTTGTACAGGCAACATCTCCACGGAGATGGCTTAGAGTTTTTTAGTGTTTAACTGTAGTTTTTCATTATTCAATCAAGAGTTTGTTATTTTCAAATAGTGCTGGTACGTACTATTTACTCAGAAACAGAAAAGAGATGAAGAATTCTGTTTGTATGAGGAAAATGATTTTAGCAACCGTAACTAAAATCCATGGCTGTTCCACACAGGACTGTTGAGAGCATTAACTTCAGTTGGGGGAACAGTTTGCAGTCCTTTGCTGCTTGAGGTATGACACATTCTAACAAGACGATGTAATGCTGGAAGCTGTCATTTTCCCTATGGGATCCGGTAAGCCATGTTTATTACGATTGTAAATAAGGGCTTCACAAGGGCTTATTTAGACTGTAGACATTTTTTGGGCTAAATCGATTGATATTAACACTTATTTAGCCTTGAGGAATCATTTATTCTGGGTATTTTGATATAATAATATCGGCAGGCACTGTTTTAGACACCTTATTCTTTAGGGGCTTTCCCAAAGCATAGGCAGAGTCTCATTTTCGCGCCGGTGTTGCGCACTTGTTTTTGAGAGGCATGGCATGCAGTCGCATGTGAGAGGAGCTCTGATACTTATAAAAGACTTCTGAAGGCATCATTTGGTATCGTATTCCCCTTGGGTTTGGTTGGGTCTCAGCAAAGCAGATACCAGGGACTGTAAAGGGGTTAAAGCTTAAAACGGCTCCGGTTCCGTTATTTTAAGGGTTAAAGCTTCCAAAATTGGTGTGCAATATTTTCAAGGCTTTAAGACACTGTGGTGAAAGTTTGGTGAATTTTGAACAATTCCTTCATGTTTTTTCGCAATTGCAGTAATAAAGTGTGTTCAGTTTAAAATTTAAAGTGACAGTAACGGTTTTATTTCAAAACGTTTTTTGTACTTTCTTATCAAGTTTATGCCTGTTTAACATGTCTGAACTACCAGATAGACTGTGTTCTGAATGTGGGGAAGCCAGAATTCCTATTCATTTAAATAAATGTGATTTATGTGATAATGACAATGATGCCCAAGATGATTCCTCAAGTGAGGGGAGTAAGCATGGTACTGCATCATTCCCTCCTTCGTCTACACGAGTCTTGCCCACTCAGGAGGCCCCTAGTACATCTAGCGCGCCAATACTCCTTACTATGCAACAATTAACGGCTGTAATGGATAATTCTGTCAAAAACATTTTAGCCAAAATGAACCCTTGTCAGCGTAAGCGTGGATGCTCTGTTTTAGTTACTGAAGAGCATGACGACGCTGATATTAATATCTCTGAAGGGCCCCTAACCCAATCTGAGGGGGCCAGGGAGGTTTTGTCTGAGGGAGAAATTACTGATTTAGGGAACATTTCTCAGCAGGCTGAATCTGATGTGATTACTTTTAAATTTAAATTGGAACATCTCCGCATTTTGCTTAAGGAGGTATTATCCACTCTGGATGATTGTGAAAATTTGGTCATCCCAGAGAAACTATGTAAAATGGACAAGTTCCTAGAGGTGCCGGGGCTCCCAGAAGCTTTTCCTATACCCAAGCGGGTGGCGGACATTGTTAATAAAGAATGGGAAAGGCCCGGTATTCCTTTCGTCCCTCCCCCCATATTTAAAAAATTGTTTCCTATGGTCGACCCCAGAAAGGACTTATGGCAGTCAGTCCCCAAGGTCGAGGGAGCGGTTTCTACTTTAAACAAACGCACCACTATTCCCATAGAGGATAGTTGTGCTTTCAAAGATCCTATGGATAAAAAATTAGAAGGTTTGCTTAAAAAGATGTTTGTTCAGCAGGGTTACCTTCTACAACCCATTTCATGCATTGTCCCTGTCACTACAGCCGCATATTTCTGGTTTGATGAACTGATTAAGGTGCTCGATAGTGACTCTCCTCCTTATGAGGAGATTATGGACAGAGTCAATGCTCTCAAATTGGCTAATTCTTTCACTCTAGACGCCTCTTTGCAATTGGCTAAGTTAGCGGCTAAGAATTCTGGGTTTGCTATTGTGACGCGCAGAGCGCTTTGGTTGAAATCTTGGTCGGCTGATGCGTCTTCCAAGAACAAGCTACTAAACATTCCTTTCAAGGGGAAAACGCTGTTTGGTCCTGACTTGAAAGAGATTATCTCTGATATCACTGGGGGTAAGGGCCATGCCCTTCCTCAGGATCGGCCTTTCAAGGCAAAAAATAGACCTAATTTTCGTCCCTTTCGTAAAAACGGACCAGCCCAAGGTGCTACGTCCTCTAAACAAGAGGGTAATACTTCTCAGGCCAAGCCAGCTTGGAGACCAATGCAAGGCTGGAACAAGGGAAAGCAGGCAAAGAAACCTGCCACTGCTACCAAGACAGCATGAAATATCGGCCCCCGATCCGGGACCGGATCTGGTGGGGGGCAGACTCTCTCTCTTCGCTCAGGCTTGGGCAAGAGATGTTCTGGATCCTTGGGCGCTAGAAATAGTCTCCCAGGGTTATCTTCTGGAATTCAAGGGACTTCCCCCAAGGGGAAGGTTCCACAGGTCTCAGTTGTCTTCAGACCACATAAAAAGACAGGCGTTCTTACATTGTGTAGAAGACCTGTTAAAAATGGGAGTGATTCATCCTGTTCCATTGAGAGAACAAGGGATGGGGTTCTACTCCAATCTGTTCATAGTTCCCAAAAAAGAGGGAACATTCAGACCAATCCTAGATCTCAAGATCTTAAACAAATTTCTCAAGGTCCCATCCTTCAAGATGGAAACCATTCGAACTATCCTTCCTTCCATCCAGGAAGGTCAATTCATGACCACGGTGGATTTAAAGGATGCGTATCTACATATTCCTATCCACAAGGAACATCATCGGTTCCTAAGGTTTGCATTCCTGGACAAACATTACCAGTTCGTGGCGCTTCCTTTCGGATTAGCCACTGCTCCAAGGATTTTCACAAAGGTACTAGGGTCCCTTCTAGCTGTGCTAAGACCAAGGGGCATTGCAGTAGTACCTTACCTGGACGACATTCTGATTCAAGCGTCGTCCCTCCCTCGAGCAAAGGCTCACACGGACATCGTCCTGGCCTTTCTCAGATCGCACGGCTGGAAAGTGAACGTGGAAAAGAGTTCTCTATCCCCGTCAACAAGGGTTCCCTTCTTGGGAACAATTATAGACTCCTCAGAAATGAGGATTTTTCTAACAGAGGCCAGAAAGACAAAGCTTCTGGACTCTTGTCGAATACTTCATTCCGTTCCTCTTCCTTCCGTAGCTCAGTGCATGGAAGTGATCGGGTTGATGGTAGCGGCAATGGACATAGTTCCTTTTGCGCGCATTCATCTAAGACCATTACAACTGTGCATGCTCAGTCAGTGGAATGGGGACTATACAGACTTGTCTCCAAAGATACAAGTAAATCAGAGGACCAGAGACTCACTCCGTTGGTGGCTGTCCCTGGACAACCTGTCACGAGGGATGACATTCCACAGACCAGAGTGGGTCATTGTCACGACCGACGCCAGTCTGATGGGCTGGGGCGCGGTCTGGGGATCCCTGAAAGCTCAGGGTCTTTGGTCTCGGGAAGAATCTCTTCTACCGATAAATATTCTGGAACTGAGAGCGATATTCAATGCTCTCAAGGCTTGGCCTCAGCTAGCGAGGACCAAGTTCATACGGTTTCAATCAGACAACATGACGACTGTTGCGTACATCAACCATCAGGGGGGAACAAGGAGTTCCCTAGCGATGGAAGAAGTGACCAAGATTATTCTATGGGCGGAGTCTCACTCCTGCCACCTGTCTGCTATCCACATCCCGGGAGTGGAAAATTGGGAAGCGGATTTTCTGAGTCGTCAGACATTGCATCCGGGGGAGTGGGAACTCCATCCGGAAATCTTTGCCCAAGTCACTCAACTTTGGGGCATTCCAGACATGGATCTGATGGCCTCTCGTCAGAACTTCAAAGTTCCTTGCTACGGGTCCAGATCCAGGGATCCCAAGGCGGCTCTAGTGGATGCACTAGTAGCACCTTGGACCTTCAAACTAGCTTATGTGTTCCCGCCGTTTCCTCTCATCCCCAGGCTGGTAGCCAGGATCAATCAGGAGAGGGCGTCGGTGATCTTGATAGCTCCTGCGTGGCCACGCAGGACTTGGTATGCAGATCTGGTGAATATGTCATCGGCTCCACCTTGGAAGCTACCTTTGAGACGAGACCTTCTTGTTCAGGGTCCGTTCGAACATCCGAATCTGGTTTCACTCCAGCTGACTGCTTGGAGATTGAACGCTTGATTTTATCGAAGCGAGGTTTCTCAGATTCTGTTATCGATACTCTTGTTCAGGCCAGAAAGCCTGTAACTAGAAAGATTTACCACAAAATTTGGAAAAAATATATCTGTTGGTGTGAATCTAAAGGATTCCCTTGGGACAAGGTTAAGATTCCTAGGATTCTATCCTTCCTTCAAGAAGGATTGGAAAAAGGATTATCGGCAAGTTCCCTGAAGGGACAGATTTCTGCCTTGTCGGTGTTACTTCACAAAAAACTGGCAGCTGTGCCAGATGTTCAAGCCTTTGTTCAGGCTCTGGTTAGAATCAAGCCTGTTTACAAACCTTTGACTCCTCCTTGGAGTCTCAATTTAGTTCTTTCAGTTCTTCAGGGGGTTCCGTTTGAACCCTTACATTCCGTTGATATTAAGTTATTATCTTGGAAAGTTTTGTTTTTAGTTGCAATTTCTTCTGCTAGAAGAGTTTCAGAATTATCTGCTCTGCAGTGTTCTCCTCCTTATCTGGTGTTCCATGCAGATAAGGTGGTTTTACGTACTAAACCTGGTTTTCTTCCAAAAGTTGTTTCTAACAAAAACATTAACCAGGAGATTATCGTACCTTCTCTGTGTCCGAAACCAGTTTCAAAGAAGGAACGCTTGTTGCACAATTTGGATGTTGTTCGCGCTCTAAAATTCTATTTAGATGCTACAAAGGATTTTAGACAAACATCTTCCCTGTTTGTTGTTTATTCAGGTAAAAGGAGAGGTCAAAAAGCAACTTCTACCTCTCTCTCTTTTTGGATTAAAAGCATCATCAGATTGGCTTACGAGACTGCCGGACGGCAGCCTCCCGAAAGAATCACGGCTCATTCCACTAGGGCTGTGGCTTCCACATGGGCCTTCAAGAACGAGGCTTCTGTTGATCAGATATGTAGGGCAGCGACTTGGTCTTCACTGCACACTTTTACCAAATTTTACAAGTTTGATACTTTTGCTTCTTCTGAGGCTATTTTTGGGAGAAAGGTTTTGCAAGCCGTGGTGCCTTCCATTTAGGTGACCTGATTTGCTCCCTCCCTTCATCCGTGTCCTAAAGCTTTGGTATTGGTTCCCACAAGTAAGGATGACGCCGTGGACCGGACACACCTATGTTGGAGAAAACAGAATTTATGTTTACCTGATAAATTTCTTTCTCCAACGGTGTGTCCGGTCCACGGCCCGCCCTGGTTTTTTAATCAGGTCTGATAATTTATTTTCTTTAACTACAGTCACCACGGTACCATATGGTTTCTCCTATGCTATTATTCCTCCTTAACGTCGGTCGAATGACTGGGGTAGGCGGAGCCTAGGAGGGATCATGTGACCAGCTTTGCTGGGCTCTTTGCCATTTCCTGTTGGGGAAGAGAATATCCCACAAGTAAGGATGACGCCGTGGACCGGACACACCGTTGGAGAAAGAAATTTATCAGGTAAACATAAATTCTGTTTTTGTCTAAGGTGGATTTCTACTAAGAATATCAATCAAGAGATTGTTGTTCCATCGTTGTGTCCTAATCCTTCTTCAAAGAAGGAACGTCTTTTACATAATCTGGACGTGGTTTGTGCTTTAAAGTTTTACTTACAAGCTACTAAAGATTTTCGTCAAACATCTGCTTTGTTTGTTGTTTACTCTGGACAGAGGAGAGGTCAAAAGGCTTCGGCAACCTCTCTTTCTTTTTTGGCTAAGAAGCATAATCCGCTTAGCCTATGAGACTGCTGGACAGCAGCCTCCTGAAAGGATTACAGCTCATTCTACTAGAGCTGTGGCTTCCACTTGGGCCTTTAAAAATGAGGCTTCTGTTGAACAGATTTGCAAGGCGGCGACTTGGTCTTCGCTTCATACTTTTTCAAAATTCTACAAATTTGATACTTTTGCTTCTTCGGAGGCTATTTTTGGGAGAAAAGTTTTACAGGCAGTGGTACCTTCCGTTTAAGTACCTGCCTTGTCCCTCCCTTCATCCGTGTACTTTAGCTTTGGTATTGGTATCCCACAAGTAATGGATGATCCGTGGACTGGATACACCTTACAAGAGAAAACACAATTTATGCTTACCTGATAAATTTATTTCTCTTGTGGTGTATCCAGTCCACGGCCCGCCCTGTCATTTTAAGGCAGGTCAAAATTTTAGATTAAACTACAGTCACCACTGCACCCTATGGTTTCTCCTTTCTCGGCTTGTTTCGGTCGAATGACTGGATATGGCAGTTAGGGGAGGAGCTATATAGCAGCTCTGCTGTGGGTGTCCTCTTGCAACTTCCTGTTGGGAAGGAGAATATCCCACAAGTAATGTATGATCCGTGGACTGGATACACCACAAGAGAAATAAATTTATCAGGTAAGCATAAATTGTGTTTTTTAAATAAAGCTGTTATATATTGTTTGTATACATGCATTGAGTTAGTAATTCAGTGCTCTTTTTTTAGCGACTTTATTTGTGGCTAAATTGTTGTCAAGGTTGGCAGAGTCTGTGAAACATACAGGTTTTTTTTGGAGCTAGTTATTTATAAATTAGGATGCTAAGTATTATGTTAGTCTCATGGAATGTTGATAATCACATTGTATGCAGCTATAATAGAAGTATCCATTAGGCTTTATTTTGGTTCATTTAGTTTTTTTTGTATATACAATCAAAATTCTTACCTGCTTTTTAGAGTGATAGGTGTATTAGAAATCCTCTTCAGCTTTGCATGTCGCCCATGTGACGATGCTATTTATGTCATAGGGTGACGTGTCATCATTTTGTGCCATTTTTTCTTGCGCCAAAAAATTTCCACCAAAATTGCCGTTATAAGCTTCACCCTCGGCTCATTCAGTTTTGTCAGTAAACACACACACACATATATATATATATATATATATATATATATATATATATATATATATATATATATAAATAAGAGCATGGATATCAATTTGCAGAATTTTTATTTTTTTCTAATTTACGGCTAGATTACGAGTTTTGCGGTATAAGTGAAAAAGCAGCGTTAAGGCTCTTTCTTCTACAATATACGACAAGTCCACGGATTTCATCCTTACTTGTGGGATATTAACCTCCTGCTAACAGGAAGTGGCAAAGAGCACCACAGCAGAGCTGTATATATAGCTCATCCCTTCCCTCCACCCCCAGTCATTCTCTTTGCCTGTGTTAGTAATAGGGAGAGGTAAAGTAAGGTGTTAGTTTTAGATTCTTCAATCAAGAAGTTTTTTATTTTAAATGGTACCGGTGTGTACTATTTTCCTCAGGGAGATATGGAAGAAGATTTCTGCCCTGAGGTTGATGATCTTAGCAGATGTAACTAAGATCCATTTTGGTTCCCACAGAGCTTCTGAAGGTAGTGCAAGAGAAATCTTCAGTGTGGAGAACGGTGTCATGCTACAAGCAGCATTGAGGTATGTTCAGTCTTTTATTTCTGAGGAGACTTGTTATATCAGAATTGGCTGACATTTTTTCTGCAAGGGAAGGGGTAAGCAGTAGACCTGTATCACTGAGGGTGTTACTGAAAATCCTTATTTCTCCAACATTGGTGTGTCCGGTCCACGGCGTCATCCACAACTTGTGGGAATATTCTCTTCCCCAACAGGAAATGGCAAAGAGCACAGCAAAAGCTGTCCATATAGTCCCTCCCAGGCTCCGCCCCCCCAGTCATTCTCTTTGCCGCTCTGAACAAGTAGCATCTCCACGGAGATGGTGAAGAGTATGTGGTGTTTAGTTGTAGTTTTTTATTCTTCTATCAAGAGTTTATTTTAAAATAGTGCTGGTATGTACTATTTACTCTGAAACAGAAAGAGATGAAGAGTTCTGTTTAAAAGAGGAGTATGATTTTAGCAGCAGTAACTAAAATCAATTGCTGTTCCCACACAGGACTGTTGAGCTGAGAGAACTTCAGTTGGGGGGAACAGTTTGCAGACTTTTCTGCTCAAGGTATGACTAGCCATTTTTCTAACAAGACTGTGTAATGCTGGAAGGCTGTCATTTTTCCCTCATGGGGATCGGTAAGCCATTTTCTTAGACTCAAACAGAATTAAGGGCTTATTATGGGGTATAAACTGGTGGACACTTTTAGGGGCTAAATCGATTGCTTTATTTAAGTATTATATGCAGTTTGAAGTGAATTTCACACTTTTTTAATATTGGGGAACGTTTTTAGCGCCAGGCACTTGTTAAGACACCTTCCCAGTCAGGAAGGGCCTTTCACTATAGTAGGCAGAGCCTCATTTTCGCGCCATTATTGCGCAGTTACTTTTGAGTACAGTACATGCAACTGCATGTGTGAGGGTCTGGTATCCACTGAAAACGTTCCTAGAAGGCTTCAATTGGTATCGTATACCCCCCTGGGATTGGTGAAGTCGCAACAAAGGTAAAGATTGGATAATTCTTTCATAGTTTTTCACGTATTCAGTAATTAAGTGTGCCCTGTTCAACATTTAAAGAGACAGTAACGGTTTTGTTTTAAAACGGTTTTTGTGCTTTATTAACCAGTTTAAGCCTGTTTAATATGTCTGTACCTTCAGATAGATCATGTTCTGTATGTATGGAAGGCAATGTGGTTCCCCCTTCAAATATGTGTGATAATTGTGCCATAGCGTCCAAACAAAGTAAGGACAGTACTGTCACAAATAGTAAGGTTGCCCAGGATGATTCCTCAGATGAAGGAAGTAGACATAGTTCTACATCATCTCCTTCTGTGTCTATACCAGTTATGCCCACGCAGGCGACTCCTAGTACTTCTAGCGGGCCAATGCTTGTTACTATGCAACAATTGACGGCAGTAATGGATAACTCCATAGCTAATATTTTATCCAAAATGCCAGCATTTCAGAGAGAGCGCGATTGCTCTGTTTTAAAACTGTAAAGCAGGAGGGCGCTGATGATAATTTTTCTGTCATACCCTCACACCAATCTGAAGTGGCAGTAAGAGGGAGGGTTTGTCAGATGGGGAAATTTCTGATACAGGAAGAATTTCTCAGCAGGCAGAACCTGATGTTGTGACATTTAAATTTAAATTAGAGCATCTCCGCGCATTACTTAAGGAGGTGCTATCTACTCTGGATGATTGTGACAATCTGGTCATCCCAGAAAAATTGTGCAAGATGGACAAGTTCCTAGAGGTCCCGGTGCACCCTGATGCTTTTCCGATACCTAAACGGGTGGCGGACATAGTGAATAAGGAGTGGGAGAAGCCAGGCATACCTTTTGTCCCTCCTCCTATATTTCAGAAATTGTTCCCTATGGTCGACCCCAGGAAGGACTTATGGCAAACAGTCCCTAAGGTCGAGGGGGCGGTTTCTACACTAGCCAAGCGCACAACCATTCCTATTGAGGACAATTGTGCTTTCAAAGATCCTATGGATAAAAAATTGGAGGGTTTGCTTAAAAAGATTTTTGTACAGCAAGGTTACCTCCTTCAACCTATTTCGTGCATTATTCCTGTCACTACAGCGGCGTGGTTCTGGATCGAGGAACTGGAAAAGTCGCTCAGTAGGGAGACTCCGTATGAGGAAGTCATGGACAGAATTCACGCACTTAAGTTAGCTAATTCCTTTATTTTAGATGCCGCTTTGCAGTTAGCGAGATTAGCGGAGAAAAATTCAGGGTTTGCAATTGTGGCGCGCAGAGCGCTCTGGCTAAAGTCTTGGTCGGCAGATGTATCTTCCAAGACAAAATTGCTTAATATCCCTTTCAAAGGTAAGACCCTTTTTGGGCCAGAATTGAAAGAGATTATTTCAGACATCACTGGGGGAAAGGGCCATGCCCTCCCACAAGATAGATCTTTCAAGGCTAAGAATAAGTCCAATTTTCGTTCCTTTCGCAATTTTAGGAACGGACCGGCTTCCAACTCTGCAGCCTCTAGACAAGAGGGTAACGCTTCCCAGACTAAACCAGCTTGGAAACCAATGCAAGGCTGGAACAAGGGTAAACAGGCCAAAAAGCCTGCTGCTGCTACCAAAACAGCATGAAGGGGTAGCACCCGATCCGGGACCGGATCTAGTAGGGGGTAGACTCTCTCTCTTTGCTCAGGCTTGGGCAAGAGATGTTCAGGATCCCTGGGCACTAGAAATAGTCTCTCAGGGTTATCTTCTAGAATTCAAGGAACTACCCCCAAAGGGAAGGTTTCACATGTCTCACTTATCTTCAAACCAAATAAAGAGACAGGCATTCTTACATTGTGTAGAAGACCTGTTAAAGATGGGAGTGATACACCCAGTTCCAACTGTGGAACAAGGTCAGGGGTTTTACTCAAATCTGTTTGTAGTTCCCAAAAAAGAGGGAACTTTCAGACCAATTCTGGATTTAAAAATTCTAAACAAATTTCTCAGAGTTCCATCGTTCAAAATGGAAACCATTCGAACAATTTTACCTACAATCCAGGAGGGTCAATTTATGACTACCGTGGATTTAAAGGATGCGTATCTACATATTCCTATCCACAAAGATCATCATCAGTTCCTAAGGTTCGCCTTTCTGGACAAACATTACCAGTTCGTGACTCTCCCATTCGGGCTAGCCACTGCTCCAATGATTTTCACAAAGGTGCTTGGGTCCCTTCTAGCGGTCCTAAGACCAAAGGGTATTGCAGTGGCACCTTATCTGGACGACATTCTAATCCAAGCGTTGTCTCTTTCCAAAGCAAAGGCTCATACAGACATTGTTCTAGCCTTTCTCAGATCTCACGGGTGGAAGGTGAACGTAGAAAAGAGTTCCCTGTCTCCGTCGACAAGAGTTCCCTTTTTGGGAACAATAATAGATTCTTTAGAAATGAAGATCTTCCTGACAGAAGTCAGAAAGTCAAAGCTTCTAAACGCTTGTCAAGTTCTTCACTCTATTCTGCAGCCTTCCATAGCTCAGTGCATGGAAGTAGTAGGGTTGATGGTTGCAGCAATGGACATAGTTCCTTTTGCTCAAATTCATCTAAGACCATTACAACTGTGCATGCTCAAGCAGTGGAATGGGGACTATACAGACTTGTCTCCAATGATTCAAGTAGACCAGATGACCAGAGACTCACTCCGTTGGTGGTTGACCCAGGATCACCTGTCCCAGGGAATGAGTTTCCACAGACCAGAGTGGGTCATTGTCATGACCGACGCCAGTCTATTAGGCTGGGGCGCGGTCTGGGATTCCCTGAAAGCTCAGGGTCTATGGTCTCGGGAAGAGTCTCTTCTCCCGATAAACATCCTGGAACTGAGAGCGATATTCAATACTCTCCGGGCTTGGCCTCAACTAGCGAAGGCCGGATTCATAAGATTCCAGTCAGTGGCGATGAGAGAGGTGTCCAAAATCATCAAATGGGCGGAGGATCACTCCTGCCACCTATCTGCAATTCACATCCCAGGAGTAGACAACTGGGAGGCGGATTATCTGAGTCGTCAGACTTTCCATCCGGGGGAGTGGGAACTTCACCTGGAGGTGTTTGCCCAGTTGACTCAATTATGGGGCATTCCAGACATGGATCTGATGGCGTCTCGTCAGAACTTCAAGGTTCCTTGCTACGGGTCCAGATCCAGGGATCCCAAGGCGACTCTGGTGGATGCATTAGTGGCGCCTTGGTCGTTCAACCTAGCTTATGCGTTTCCACCGTTCCCTCTCCTTCCCAGGCTTGTAGCCAGGATCAAACAGGAGAAGGCCTCAGTGATTCTGATAGCTCCTGCGTGGCCGCGCAGGACTTGGTATGCAGACCTGGTGAATATGTCATCGGCTCCACCATGGAAGCTACCTTTGAGACAGGATCTTCTAGTACAAGGTCCATTCGAACATCCAAATCTAGTTTCTCTGCAGCTGACTGCTTGGAAATTGAACGTTTGATTTTATCCAAGCGTGGGTTTTCAGATTTTGTGATAGATACTCTGGTCCAAGCCAGAAAACCTGTGACTAGAAAGATTTACCATAAAATATGGAAAAGATATATCTGTTGGTGTGAATCCAAGGGATTCTCCTGGAGTAAGATTAAAATTCCTAAGATCCTCTCCTTTTTCCAAGAAGGTTTGGATAAGGGATTGTCAGCGAGTTCTCTAAAAGGACAGATTTCTGCTTTATCTGTCTTGTTACACAAACGACTGGCAGCTGTGCCAGATATACAAGCTTTTGTACCGGCTTTGGTTAGAATCAAGCCTGTTTACAGACCCTTGACTCCTCCCTGGAGTCTAAATTTAGTTCTTTCAGTTCTTCAAGGGGTTCCGTTTGAACCCTTACATTCCATAGATATCAAGTTACTATCTTGGAAAGTTTTGTTTTTGGTTGCTATTTCTTCTGCTAGAAGAGTTTCTGAATTATCTGCTTTGCAGTGTGACCCACCCTATCTGGTGTTCCATTCAGATAAAGTTGTTTTGCGTACCAAGCCTGGTTTTCTTCCAAAAGTTGTTTCCAACAAGAACATTAACCAGGAAATAGTTGTTCCTTCTTTGTGTCCGAATCCAGTTTCAAAGAAGGAACGTTTGTTACACAATTTAGATGTAGTCCGTGCTTTAAAGTTCTATTTAGAAGCAACAAAGGATTTCAGACAAACTTCTTCTTTGTCGTTTATTCTGGTAAGAGGAGAGGACAAAAAGCTACTGCTACCTCTCTTTCTTTCTGGCTGAAAAGCATCATCCGATTGGCTTATGAGACTGCCGGACGGCAGCCTCCTGAACGAATCACAGCTCACTCTACTAGGGCTGTGGCTTCCACATGGGCCTTCAAGAACGAGGCTTCTGTTGATCAGATATGTAAGGCAGCGACTTGGTCTTCTCTGCACACTTTTGCCAAATTCTACAAATTTGATACTTTTGCTTCTTCGGAGGCTATTTTTGGGAGAAAGGTTTTGCAAGCCGTGGTGCCTTCTGTTTAGGTAACCTGATTTGCTCCCTCCCTTCATCCGTGTCCTAAAGCTTTGGTATTGGTTTCCACAAGTTATGGATGACGCCGTGGACCGGACACACCAATGTTGGAGAAAACAGAATTTATGCTTACCTGATAAATTACTTTCTCCAACGGTGTGTCCGGTCCACGGCCCGCCCTGGTTTTTTAATCAGGTTTGTAAAATTTCTTCCTCTATACACTACAGTCACCACGGCACCCTATAGTTTCTCCTTTTTTTCTCCTAACCGTCGGTCGAATGACTGGGGGGGCGGAGCCTGGGAGGGACTATATGGACAGCTTTTGCTGTGCTCTTTGCCATTTCCTGTTGGGGAAGAGAATATTCCCACAAGTTATGGATGATGCCGTGGACCGGACACACCGTTGGAGAAAGTAATTTATCAGGTAAGCATAAATTCTGTTATTTCATACATATTGCTTATATCTGTATGGGGCTGGACACTGGGAGAGGCAGCTTGACATTATATATTTATTAATTTAAAAAGTCAGTAGGGCTGCAGTTTATTATTATTATAAGAAGTTCAGGGGACCACATGGCTTTATTTTCCAAGCCGCTTACCATGCGGTTAAACAAACTGTTCAGACGACGTCCATGATGGGCGGGGCCTATTTTGCGCGCTCAGACACGCAGTTTACTCTGACTGAGAAGGCAGCAGGCATTAGCTCCGGTGGGGCCTAGAGTTGAGTTCTGTTCACCGGATTGTTGTCGAGTCATTTTTGCAGTACCCTGGGGCAGGTAGGCGCTTTGTGATTAAAATGCTTCTTAGAGGGTAAATTCACCATTTACTTATAGGGTGCAATCATTTTTGGGCCAATTGAATTATTATATTTGATTGTTTTAGCGTTTTCAATCGCTTTAGGCAGTTTGAGAAAAATTGTTGCGTTT
Organism: Bombina bombina; assembly: GCF_027579735.1. NCBI lineage: Eukaryota > Metazoa > Chordata > Amphibia > Anura > Bombinatoridae > Bombina > Bombina bombina. The sequence goes on along the minus strand of NC_069500.1, from coordinate 429,689,647 downwards.
TTTATTTCTTAAAGGCGCAGTACACTTTTTTTCTAAAAGTTGTTTTTAATCAATATATGAGGTGATTTACGACTAGTGGCTATTACTAGTCTGTTCAGCATGTCTGACATTGAGGAAACTAATTGTTATATGTGTTTAGAAGCCATTGTGGAACCCCCTCTTACTTTGTGTCCCTCTTGTACTGAAAGGGCCTTACATTGTAAAAAGCATATTTTAGGTAAAGAAAGTGTGCCTAAGGATGATTCAGTCTGAAGAGAATCAGGATATACCATCTAATTCTCCCCAAGTGTCACAACCTTTAACGCCCACACGAGCGACGCCAAGTACTTCAAGTGCGCCTACTTCTTTTACTCTGCAGGATATGGCTGCAGTTATGTCAACTACCCTTACAGAGGTATTATCTAAGTTACCAGTGTTACAGGGTAAACGCAGTAGGTCAGGTATTAATGTGAATACTGAATCCTCTGATGCTTTGTTGGCTGTTTCCGATGTACCCTCACAGGGCTCTGAGTTGGGGGTCAGGGAATTGTTGTCTGAGGGAGAACTTTCAGACCCTGGAAGTATGTTACCTCAGATAGATTTGGACGTCATGTCCTTTGAATTTAAGCTTGAACACCTCCGCCTGTTACTCCGGGAGGTTATATCGACTCTGGATGATTGTGTCCCTATTGTGATACCTCCAGAAAAATTGTGTAAAATGGACAAATATCTAGAGGTATCTACTTACATTGATGTTTTTCCGGTTCCTAAAAGAATTTCGGAAATTCTAAAAAAAGGAAATTTATGCTTACCTGATAAATTAATTTCTTTTACGATATACCGAGTACACGGGTTTCATCCTTTACTTGTGGGATATATTACTCCTGCTAACAGGAAGTGGCAAAGAGCACCACAGCAGAGCTGCTATATAGCTCCTCCCCCCAGTCATTCGACCGAAGTTATAGGAATAGAAAGGGAAAGAACTAACAAGGTGCAGAGGTGACTGAAGTTTATAAAAAAATAAATCCTGTCCCAAAATGACAGGGTGGGCCGTGGACTCTGTATATCGTAAAATAAATTAATTTATCAGGTAAGCATAAATTTCCTTTTCTTTTACAAGATATACCGAGTCCACGGGTTTCATCCTTTACTTGTGGGATACCAATACCAAAGCTGTAGGACACAGATGAAAGGGAGGGACAAGACAGGAACCTATAAATGGAAGGCACCACTGCTTGAAGCACCTTTCTCACAAAAATAGCCTCAGAAGAAGCAAAAGTATCAAATTTGTAAAATTTGGAAAAAGTATGAAGGGAGGACCAAGTTGCAGCCTTACAAATCTGTTCAACAGAAGCATCATTCTTAAAAGCCCAAGTGGAAGCCACAGCTCTAGTGGAATGAGCCGTAATCCTTTCAGGGGGCTGCTGTCCAGCAGTCTCATATGCCAAACGGATGATGCTTCTCAGCCTAAAAGAGAGAGAGGTAGCCGTAGCTTTTTGACCCCTACGCTTCCCAGAATAAACAACAAACAGGGAAGATGTTTGACGGAAATCCTTGGTCGCTTGTAAATAAAATTTTAAAGAGCGAACCACATCCAAATTATGTAACAAACGTTCCTTCTTAGAGGAAGGATTAGGACTCAAGGAAGGAACCACAATTCCTGATTAATATTCTTATTTGAAACAACCTTAGGAAGGAATCCAGGTTTAGTCCGCAAAACCACCTTATCAGAATGGAATATAAGATAAGGGGAATCACATTGCAACGCAGAAAGGTCAGAAACTCTTTGAGCCAAAGAAATGGCTACTTAAAACAAAACTTTCCAAGATAACAGTTTAATATCTATGGAATGCATGGGTTCAAACGGAACCCCTTGAAGAACATTAAGAACTAAATTAAAACTCCATGGCGGAGCAATTGGTGTTTAAACACAGGCTTGATTCTGAGTAAAGCCTGACAAAACATCTGGGACATCTGCCAGACGCCTGTGAAGCAAACTTGACAAAGCAGAAATTTGTCCCTTCAAGGAACTAGCTGATAATCCTTTCTCCAATCCGTCTTGGAGAAAAGACAAAATCCTAGGAATCCTAATCTTACTCTATGAGTAACCCTTGGATTCGCACCAAGAAAGATATTTATGCCATATCTTATGGTAAATTTTTCTAGTGACCGGCTTGCGAGTCTGAATCAAGGTACCAATGACCGGCTCAGAGAAACCCTGCTTTCTCAACCTTCAGAAACTCTTCCAGGGCGTCAAACCAAAAGGCAGCTGCAGTAGTTACTGGAACCATGCAAGCTATAGGCTGTAAGAGGAAACCCTGGTGAACAAATATTTTCTTTAGAAGACCCTCTAATTTTTTATCCATAGGGTCTTTAAAAGCACAACTGTCCTCAATGGGTATAGTTGTACGTTTAGCTAAAGTAGATATAGCTCCCTCCACCTTGGGAATCAATTGCCAGAAGTCTCGCATGGTGTCAGATATGGGAAATATTTTCTTAAAACTAGGAGGGGGAGAAAATGGTATACCTGGTCTATCCCATTCCTTCTTAACAATTTCCGAAATTCTCTTAGGAACCGGAAAAACATCCGTGTAAGTAGGTACTTCCAAATATTTGTCCATTTAACACCATTTTTCTGGGGGAATCGTGATTGGGTCACAATCATCCAGAGTCGCCAGAACCTCCCTGAGCAATAAGCGGAGGTGTTCTAATTTGAATTTAAAGGACACAAAGTCCGAATCTGTCTGAGGTAATAAATTTCCTGACTCTGAAAGTTCTCCCTCAGACATAAAATCCCTAACCCTCAAATTAGAGCATTGGGAGGGTGCATCGGAAATAGCCACTAAGGCGTCAGAGGGTTCAGTATCTACATTAATATCTGCAAACCTGGCAGTTTAGACAATACCTCTGTAAGGGTAGTAGACATAACTGCAGCCATATCTTGCAAAGTAAAAGAAGTAGACGCACTAGAAGTACTTGTGTGGGCGTTAAAAGTTGTGACACTTGGGGAGAATTAGATGGCATATCCTGATTCTCTGCAGACTGAGAACCATCCTGAGGCCCACTTTCTTTATTTAAAATGTGATCCTTACAGTGTAAGGCCCTTTCAGTACAAGAAGGGCACAATGTAAGAGGGGGTTCCATCATGGCTTCTAAACACATAGAACACAGAGTTCCCATGTCAGACATGTTGTACAGACTAGTAATAACAACACAAGTCGTTCCCAATCTTTATTATATGTGAAAAAAATAATTCAGCACAAAAACGGTTACTGCGCCTTTAAGAATAAAAAGTGTACACTGTTTTGCAAAGTCGTTAAAACGATATTCAAAATAAATAATTTTGTTGATATAAGAGCCTAATGTGCTATCGGATATTGCACCACAGGTAATAGGAGAGTTAAATCTTATTTTTAGTAAATTAGGCAGTAAAAAATGATCTGCAGACAATTTTCACTTAATGGATTCTGCCCCCAAGACCTGTCAAAACGATCCGGTCCCACTCCAAAATATAGCCTCACAGTCTGGTTCCAACCGGAGCTAATTGCTGCTACCTTTCCAGAAACTAACTGCGCACTGAAGCGCAAAATTAGGCCCCGCCCATCATGTCTGATGAACCGACAACTTGAGAAAACCGCATGGGAAGCGTTTCAACAATAAAAATATGCACACACTGCTTTTTTGTAATGAACATGCCATGTGAACCCTACAGAAAAATTAAACTCAGCCTCAATAAACCCCGTAATTGTAACATTAGTTGTTTCCTAGGCTGCCCCAGTGTCTAAAACCAGCCCTTAAGTATCCCATGTTATCTTGAATGGGATAATAATACACAGGTTACTATAGTACCACCTTTTTTTATATAAGGAATACTGCTTACCCTTTCCCCGCATGGGAAATATGTCATTTACATTCTGAGGAGACCTGATATATCAGAATTTGGCTGACTGCACATACCTTGATACTGCTTGCAGCAAGAAAACGTTCCCCCATACTGAAGATTTCTCCTGTACTTCCTCAGTAAAACTAGAGAGTACGAACATGGATCTTAGTTACTACTGCTAAGATCATCAGACTCAAGGCATGATTCTTCTTCTATGTCATGCCAGAGTAAAAACAGTACTCACCGGTACCATTTAAAATAAAAAATTCTTGATTGAAGAAAAACTAAACTATCTTTCTCCAACATAGGTGTGTCCGGTCCACGGCGTCATCCTTACTTGTGGGATATTCTCCTCCCCAACAGGAAATGGCAAAGAGCCCAGCAAAGCTGGTCACATGATCCCTCCTAGGCTCCGCCTACCCCAGTCATTCTCTTTGCCGTTGTACAGGCAACATCTCCACGGAGATGGCTTAGAGTTTTTTAGTGTTTAACTGTAGTTTTTATTATTCAATCAAGAGTTTGTTATTTTAAAATAGTGCTGGTATGTACTATTTACTCTGAAACAGAAAAGAGATGAAGATTTCTGTTTGTAAGAGGAAAATGATTTTAGCAACCGTTACTAAAATCGATGGCTGTTTCCACACAGGACTGTTGAGAGGAATTAACTTCAGTTGGGGGAAACAGTGAGCAGACTTTTGCTGCTTGAGGTATGACACATTCTAACAAGACCATGTAATGCTGGAAGCTGTCATTTTCCCTATGGGATCCGGTAAGCCATTTTTATTACATAAAGAAAAAAGGGCTTCACAAGGGCTTTTAAGACTGTAGACATTTTCTGGGCTAAAACGATTTATATATAAGCATATTTTATACCCCATAGCCTTGAGGAATTATTTTAATCTTGGGAACTATGTAAAATAACCGGCAGGCACTGTATTGGACACCTTATTCTCTAGGGGCTTTCCCTAATCATAGGCAGAGTCTCATTTTCGCGCCTCTATTGCGCACTTGTTTTTGGGAAGCATGACATGCAGATGCATGTGTGAGGAGCTCTGATACATAGAAAAGACTTTCTGAAGGCGTCATTTGGTATTGTATTCCCCTTTGGGCTTGGTTGGGTCTCAGCAAAGCAGATACCAGGGACTGTAAAGGGGTTAAATATAAAAACGGCTCCGGTTCCGTTATTTTAAGGGTTAAAGTTTCCAAATTTGGTGTGCAATACTCTTAAGGCTTTAAGACACTGTGGTGAAATTTTGGTGAATTTTGAACAATTCCTTCATACTTTTTCACATTTGCAGTAATAAAGTGTGTTCAGTTTAAAATTTAAAGTGACAGTAACGGTTTTATTTTAAAACGTTTTTTGTACTTTGTTATCAAGTTTATGCCTGTTTAACATGTCTGAACTACCAGATAGACTGTGTTCTGTATGTGGGGAAGCCAAGGTTCCTTCTCATTTAAATAGGTGTGATTTATGTGACACAAAATTTAGAGAAAATGATGCCCAAGATGATTCCTCAAGTGAGGGGAGTAAGCATGGTACTGCATCATCCCCTCCTTCGTCTACACCAGTCTTGCCCACTCAGGAGGCCCCTAGTACATCTAGTGCGCCAATACTCCTTACTATGCAACAATTAACGGCTGTAATGGATAATTCTATCAAAAACATTTTAGCCAAAATGCCCACTTATCAGCGAAAGCGCGACTGCTCTGTTTTAGAAAATACTGAAGAGCATGAGGACGCTGATGATATTGGTTCTCAAGTGCCCCTACACCAGTCTGAGGGGGCCATGGAGGTTTTGTCTGAGGGAGAAATTTCAGATTCAGGGAAAATTTCTCAACAAGCTGAACCTGATGTGATTACATTTAAATTTAAATTGGAACATCTCCGCGCTCTGCTTAAGGAGGTGTTATCTACTCTGGATGATTGTGAGAATTTGGTCATTCCAGAGAAATTATGTAAAATGGACAAGTTCCTAGAGGTCCCGGGGCCCCCCGAAGCTTTTCCTGTACCCAAGCGGGTGGCGGACATTGTAAATAAAGAATGGGAAAGGCCCGGTATACCTTTCGTCCCTCCCCCCATATTTAAAAAATTGTTTCCTATGGTCGACCCCAGAAAGGACTTATGGCAGACAGTCCCCAAGGTCGAGGGGGGCGGTTTCTACTCTAAACAAACGCACCACTATACCCATAGAAGATAGTTGTGCTTTCAAAGATCCTATGGATAAAAAATTAGGTTTGCTTAAAAAGATGTTTGTTCAGCAAGGTTACCTTCTACAACCAATTTCATGCATTGTTCCTGTCACTACAGCAGCGTGTTTCTGGTTCGAAGAACTAGAAAAGGCGCTCAATAATAATTCTTCTTCTTATGAGGAGATTATGGACAGAATTCATGCTCTCAAATTGGCTAATTCTTTCACCCTAGACGCCACTTTACAATTGGCTAGGTTAGCGGCGAAAAATTCTGGTTTTGCTATTGTGGCGCGCAGAGCGCTTTGGCTAAAATCTTGGTCAGCGGATGCGTCTTCCAAGAACAAATTGCTTAACATTCCTTTCAAGGGGAAAACGCTGTTTGGCCCTGACTTGAAAGAGATTATCTCTGATATCACTGGGGGCAAAGGCCACGCCCTTCCTCAGGATAGGTCTTTCAAAGCCAAAAATAAACCTAATTTTCGTCCCTTTCGCAGAAACGGACCAGCCCCAAGTGCTACGTCCTCTAAGCAAGAGGGTAATACTTCTCAAGCCAAGCCAGCCTGGAGGCCAATGCAAGGCTGGAACAAAGGAAAGCAGGCCAAGAAACCTGCCACTGCTACCAAGACAGCATGAGATGTTGGCCCCCGATCCGGGACCGGATCTGGTGGGGGGCAGACTCTCTCTCTTCGCTCAGGCTTGGGCAAGAGATGTTCTGGATCCTTGGGCACTAGAAATAGTCTCCCAAGGTTATCTTCTGGAATTCAAGGGGCTTCCCCCAAGGGGGAGGTTCCACAGGTCTCAATTGTCTTCAGACCACATAAAAAAACAGGCATTCTTACATTGTGTAGAAGACCTGTTAAAAATGGGAGTGATTCATCCTGTTCCATTAGGAGAACAAGGGATGGGGTTCTACTCCAATCTGTTCGTAGTTCCCAAAAAAGAGGGAACATTCAGACAGGAAGGTCAATTCATGACCACGGTGGATTTAAAGGATGCGTATCTACATATTCCTATCCACAAGGAACATCATCGGTTCCTAAGGTTCGCATTCCTGGACAAGCATTACCAGTTTGTGGCACTTCCGTTCGGATTAGCCACTGCTCCAAGAATTTTCACAAAGGTACTAGGGTCCCTTCTAGCGGTGCTAAGACCAAGGGGCATTGCAGTAGTACCTTACTTGGACGACATTCTGATTCAAGCATCGTCCCTTCCACAAGCAAAGGCTCACACGGACATTGTCCTGGCCTTTCTCAGATCTCACGGGTGGAAAGTGAACGTAGAAAAAAGTTCGCTATCTCCGTCAACAAGGGTTCCCTTCTTGGGAACAATAATAGACTCCTTAGAAATGAGGATTTTTCTGACAGAGGCCAGAAAATCAAAACTTCTAAACTCTTGTCAAATACTTCATTCTGTTCCTCTTCCTTCCATAGCGCAGTGCATGGAAGTAATAGGTTTGATGGTAGCGGCAATGGACATAGTTCCTTTTGCGCGAATTCATCTAAGACCATTACAACTGTGCATGCTCAGTCAGTGGAATGGGGACTATACAGACTTGTCTCCGATGATACAAGTAGATCAGAGGACCAGAGATTCACTCCGTTGGTGGCTGTCCCTGGACAACCTGTCACAGGGGATGAGCTTCCGCAGACCAGAGTGGGTCATTGTCACGACCGACGCCAGTCTGGTGGGCTGGGGCGCGGTCTGGGGACCCCTGTAAGCTCAGGGTCTTTGGTCTCGGGAAGAATCTCTTCTCCCGATAAATATTCTGGAACTGAGAGCGATATTCAATGCTCTCAAGGCTTGGCCTCAGCTAGCAAAGGCCAAGTTCATACGGTTTCAATCAGACAACATGACGACTGTTGCGTACATCAACCATCAGGGGGGAACAAGGAGTTCCCTGGCGATGGAAGAAGTGACCAAAATCATTCAATGGGCGGAGACTCACTCCTGCCACTTGTCTGCAATCCACATCCCAGGAGTGGAAAATTGGGAAGCGGATTTTCTGAGTCGTCAGTCATTTCATCCGGGGGAGTGGGAACTCCATCCGGAAATCTTTGCCCAAATTACTCAATTGTGGGGCATTCCAGACATGGATCTGATGGCCTCTCGTCAGAACTTCAAGGTTCCTTGCTACGGGTCCAGATCCAGGGATCCCAAGGCGACTCTAGTAGATGCACTAGTAGCACCTTGGACCTTCAAACTAGCTTATGTATTCCCGCCGTTTCCCCTCATCCCCAGGCTGGTAGCCAGGATCAATCAGGAGAGGGCATCGGTGATCTTGATAGCTCCTGCGTGGCCACGCAGGACTTGGTATGCAGACCTGGTGAATATGTCATCGGCTCCACCATGGAAGCTACCTTTGAGACGAGACCTTCTTGTTCAAGGTCCGTTCGAACATCCGAATCTGGTCTCACTCCAACTGACTGCTTGGAGATTGAACGCTTGATCTTATCAAAGCGAGGGTTCTCAGATTCTGTCATTGATACTCTTGTTCAGGCCAGAAAGCCTGTAACTAGAAAAATCTACCACAAAATATGGAAAAAATATATCTGTTGGTGTGAATCTAAAGGATTCCCTTGGGACAAGGTAAAAATTCCTAAGATTCTATCCTTTCTTCAAGAAGGTTTGGAGAAAGGATTATCTGCAAGTTCTTTGAAGGGACAGATTTCTGCCTTGTCTGTGTTACTTCACAAAAAGCTGGCAGCTGTGCCAGATGTTCAAGCCTTTGTTCAGGCTCTGGTTAGAATCAAGCCTGTTTACAAACCTTTGACTCCTCCTTGGAGTCTCAATTTAGTTCTTTCAGTTCTTCAGGGGGTTCCGTTTGAACCCTTACATTCCGTTGATATTAAGTTATTATCTTGGAAAGTTTTGTTTTTGGTTGCAATTTCTTCTGCTAGAAGAGTTTCAGAATTATCTGCTCTGCAGTGTTCTCCTCCTTATCTGGTGTTCCATGCAGATAAGGTGGTTTTACGTACTAAACCTGGTTTTCTTCCGAAAGTTGTTTCTAACAAAAACATTAACCAGGAGATAGTCGTGCCTTCTTTGTGTCCGAATCCAGTTTCAAAGAAGGAACGTTTGTTGCACAATTTGGATGTAGTTCGTGCTCTAAAATTCTATTTAGATGCTACAAAGGATTTTAGACAAACATCTTCTTTGTTTGTTGTTTATTCTGGTAAAAGGAGAGGTCAAAAAGCAACCTCTACCTCTCTCTCTTTTTGGATTAAAAGCATCATCAGATTGGCTTACGAGACTGCCGGACGGCAGCCTCCTGAAAGAATCACAGCTCATTCCACTAGGGCTGTGGCTTCCACATGGGCCTTCAAGAACGAGGCTTCTGTTGATCAGATATGTAAGGCAGCGACTTGGTCTTCACTGCACACTTTTACTAAATTTTACAAATTTGATACTTTTGCTTCTTCTGAGGCTATTTTTGGGAGAAAGGTTTTGCAAGCCGTGGTGCCTTCCATCTAGGTGACCTGATTTGCTCCCTCCCTTCATCCGTGTCCTAAAGCTTTGGTATTGGTTCCCACAAGTAAGGATGACGCCGTGGACCGGACACACCTATGTTGGAGAAAACAGAATTTATGTTTACCTGATAAATTACTTTCTCCAACGGTGTGTCCGGTCCACGGCCCGCCCTGGTTTTTTAATCAGGTCTGATAATTTATTTTCTTTAACTACAGTCACCACGGTATCATATGATTTCTCCTATGCAAATATTCCTCCTTTACGTCGGTCGAATGACTGGGGTAGGCGGAGCCTAGGAGGGATCATGTGACCAGCTTTGCTGGGCTCTTTGCCATTTCCTGTTGGGGAGGAGAATATCCCACAAGTAAGGATGACGCCGTGGACCGGACACACCGTTGGAGAAAGTAATTTATCAGGTAAACATAAATTCTGTTTTTTATCACCACATAAACTTTACCCTTCCTATTTCTAGCATAGGCAAAGAGAATGACTGGGGGGAGGAGCTATATAGCAGCTCTGCTGTGGTGCTCTTTGCCACTTCCTGTTAGCAGGAGGAATATATCCCACAAGTAAAGGATGAAACCTGTGGACTCAGTATATCTTGTCAAAGAAAGGAATGGGATAGACTGGGTATACCGTTCTCCTCTCCTCCTAATTTCAAGAAAATGTATCCCAAGACTGGAACAGGGGCAGGGGTTTTACTCAAATCTTTTCGTGGTTCCCAAAAAAGAGGGAACTTTCAGACCCATTTTAGATCTCAAGTGTCTAAACAAGTTTCTCAGAGTCCCGTCGTTCAAGATGGAGACTATCCAAACAATTTTACCAATGATCCAGGAGGGTCAATATTTGACTACCGTGGACCTGAAGGATGCATACCTTCATATCCCTATTCACAAGGATCATCATCAGTTCCTAAGGTTTGCCTTTCTGTTTTGGCCACAGCACCCAGGATCTTCACAAAGGTTCTAGGGTCCCTTCTGGCGGTTCTCAGACCGCGGGGCATAGCAGTGGCGCTTTATCTGGATGATATTTTTATTCAGGCGTCAACTTATCATCTGACGAAATCTCATACAGACACAGTGTTGTCCTTTCTGAGAACTCACGGTTGGAAGGTGAACCTAGAAAAGAGTTCACTAGTACCACGGACAAGGGTTCCCTTCTTGGGAACTCTGATAAACTCTGTAGACATGAAAATATTTCTGACGGAGATCAGAAAATCAAAGATTCTAAATACTTTCCGAGCCCTTCAGTCCATTCCTCGGCCATCAGTGGCTCGGTGTGTGGAGGTAATTGAATTAATGGTAGCGGCAATGGACTTCATTCCGTTTGCTCGTTTTCATCTCAGACCACTGCAGCTGTGTATGCTGAGACAGTGGAATGGGGACTATGCGAATTTATCTCCTCAGATAAATCTGGATCAAGAGACCAGAGACTCTCTTTGGTGGTTGTCGCTGCTTCATCTGTCCCAGGGGACGTGTTTCCGCAGATCCTCGTGGGTGATAGTGACAACGGAGGCCAGCCTCCTGGGATGGGGTGCAGTCTGGAATTCCCTGAAGGCTCAGGGTGTATGGACTCAGGTGGAGTCACTACTTCCAATCATTATTCTGTAATTAAGAGCAATATTCAATGCGCTTCAGGCATGGCCTCAGTTGGCTTTGGCCAAATTCATCAGATTCCAGTCGGACAATATCACGACTGTGGCTTATATCAATCATCAGGGGAGAACGAGGAGTTCCTTAGCGATGATAGAAGTATCCAAGATAATTCGATGGGCAGAGGCCCACTCTTATTTGTTGGCAATCTACATCCCAGGAGTAGAGAACTGGGAAGCGGATTTTCTAAGTCGACAGACTTTTCATCCAGGGGAGTGTGAACTCCACCCGGAGGTGTTTGCCTCACTGATTCTCAGATGGGGCAGACCGGAATTGGATCTGATGGCATCTCGTCAGAATGCCAAGCTTCCAAGATACGGATCCAGGTAGAGGGATCCCCAGGCTGAACTGATAGATGGCTTGGCAGTGCCTTGGTCGTTCAGCCTAGCTTATGTGTTTCCACCGTTTCCTCTCCTTCCACGCTTGATTGCTTGGATCAAACAGGAGAGAGCTTCAGTAATCTTGATCGTGCCTGCGTGGCAACGCAGGACTTGGTATGCGGATCTAGTGGACATGACCTCTCTGCCACCATGGAAACTTCCTTTGAGACAGGATCTTCTCATTCAAGGACCTTTCCAACTTCCAAATCTAAATTCTCTGCAGCTGACTGCTTGGAGATTGAACGCTTGATTTTATCTAAGCGGGGATTCTCAGATTCGGTCATTGATACTTTGATACAGGCACGTAAGCCTGTCACTAGAAAGATCTATCATAAGATATGGCGTAAATATATTTTTTGGTGTGAATCCAAGGGCTACTCATGGAGTAAAGTTAGGATTCCCAGGATTCTGTCTTTTCTCCAAGAAGGATTGGAGAAAGGGTTAACAGCGAGTTCCTTAAAGGGACAGATTTCTGCTTTGTCAATTTTGCTTCACCAACGTTTGACAGATGTTCCAGATGTTCATTATTTTTGTCAGGCTCTAACCAGAATTAAGCCTGTATTTAGACCAATTACTCCTCCCTGGAGTTTGTATTTAGTTCTTAGAGTTCTTCAAGGGGTTCCGTTTGAACCCATGCATTCCATAGATATTAAATTATTATCTTGGAAAGTTTTGTTTTTGGTTGCTATTTCTTCGGCTTGTAGAGTTTCTGAGCTTTCAGCATTACAATGTGATTCGCCTTATCTTATATTTCATTCTGATAAGGTGGTTTTGCGTACCAAACCTGGATTCCTTCCTAAGGTTGTTTCAAATAAGAATATTAATCAGGAAATTGTTGTTCCTTCCTTGTGTCCTAATTCTTCTTCTAAGAAGGAGCGTCTGTTACATAACCTGGACGTGGTCCGTGCCTTGAAGTTTTACTTGCAGGCAACTAAGGATTTCCGTCAATCATCTTCATTATTCATTGTTTATTCTGGAAAGCATAGGGGTCAGAAAGCTGCGGCTACCTCTCTTTCTTTTTGGCTGATTAGTATCATCCGCCTGGCATATGAGACTGCTGGACAGCAGCCTCCTAAAAGAATTACGGCTCATTCTACTAGAGCTGTGGCTTCCACATGGGCTTTTAAAAACGATGCTTCTGTTGAGCAGATTTGCAAGGCTGCGACTTGGTCGTCTCTTCATACTTTTTCCAAATTTTACAAATTTGATACTTTTGCTTCTTCTGAGGCTGTATTTGGGAGAAAAGTTCTTCAAGCAGTGGTGCTTTCCGTTTAGGTCTCTGTCTTGTCCCTCCCGTTTCATCCGTGTCCTGTAGTTTTGGTATTGTATCCCACAAGTAAGGATGAAATCCGTGGACTCGTCGTATCTTGTAGAAGAAAAGTAAATTTATGCTTACCTGATAAATTAATTTCTTCTACGATACGACGAGTCCACGGCCCTCCCTGTCATTTTTCAGACTGATTTAGATTATATTTTATTTTTTATAACTTCAGTCACCTCTGCACCTTTAGCTTTTCCTTTCTCTTCCTAAACCTTCGGTTGAATGACTGGGGGTGGAGGGAAGGGAGGAGCTATATATACTGCTCTGCCTGCTGTGGTGCTCTTTACCACTTCCTGTTAGCAGGAGGTTAATATCCCACAAGTAAGGATGAAATCCGTGGATTCGTCATATCGTAGAAGAAATTAATTTATCAGGTAAGCACAAATTTACTTTTTCACTACTGCTGGTATTACGAGTCTTTCAGGTTTAGGGGCACCGCACACTTTTTTGGTCGTAACGCAACGTAGCTACCTCACCTTTCAAAAAGTCCTTTTTCAATGGTACTTCCTTTGCGTCAGTATTACGAGTCTGCCTGGGAGGCCAAAAAGTAAGCGGTACAGCCTAAAACCTCAAGATCCATACCGTAAACTGAAAGTCAGAAGTTATGAGTTTTACACTACAAAGCTATAACATAAAACTCATAACTAAAGTGCTAAAAAGTACACTAACACCCATAAACTACCTATTAACCCCTAAACCAAGGCCCTCATGCATCGCAAATAATAAAATTAATAACCCCTAATCTGCTGCTCCGGACATCACCGCCATTATAATAAACATATTAACCCCTAAACCGCCGCACTCCCGCATAGCAAACACTAGTTAAATATTATTAACCCCTAATATGCTGTCCCTAACATCACCGCCCTACATTTATTAACCCCTAATCTGCCACCCCCAACGTCGCCGCAACTATACTAAATTTATTAACCCCTAAACCTAACCCTAACACCCACTAACTTTAATTAAAATAAATCTAAATAAAACCTGCTATTAATAACTAAATAATTCCTATTTAAAACTAAATACTTACCTGTAAAATAAACCCTAAGCTAGCTACAATATAACTAATAGTTACATTGCAGCTAGCTTAGATTTTATTTTTATTTCACAGGCAATTTTGTATTTATTTTAACTAGGTAGAGTAGTTATTAAATGGTTATTAACTATTTACTAACTACCTAGCTAAAATAAATACAAATTTACCTGTAAAATAAAACCTATCCTGTCTTACACTAACACCTAACTTTACACTACAATTAAATACATTACATAAATTAAATACAAAAAAAACCAAACACTAAATTGCACAAAATAAAAAAGAAATTATCAGATATTTAAACTAATTACACCTAATCTAATAGCCCTATCAAAATAAAAAACCGCCCCCCCCCCCAAAATAAAAAAAACCCTAGCCTAAACTACCAATGCCCCAAAGAAATCAGCTCTTTTACCTGTAAAAAAAAAAAAATACAAACAACCCCCAACAGTAAAACCCACCAACCCCCCAAATAAAATCTTAACTTAAAAAAACCAAAGCTCCCCATTGCCCTGAAAAGGGCATTTGGATGGGCATTGCCCTTAAAAGGTCATTTAGCTCTTTTTCAAGTGCCCAAACCCTAATCTAAAAATAAAACCCACCCAATAAACCCTTAAAAAAGCCTAACACTAACCCCTGAAGATCCACTTACAGTTTTTGAAGACCCGACATCCATCCTCAACGAAGCCCGCAGAAGTCTTCATCCAACCGTGCAGAAGTCTTCATCCAGACGGCATCTTCTATCTTCATCCATCCGGCACGGAGCGGGTCCATCTTCAAGACATCCGGCGTGGAGCATCCTCTTCAATCAACATTTTCTTCAACAATGAATTCTTCTTTAAATGACGTCATCCAAGATGGCGTCCCTTGAATTCCGATTGGCTGATAGAATTCTATCAGCCAATCGGAATTAAAGGTGAAAAAATTCTATTGGCTGATGCAATCAGCCAATAGGATTGAGCTTACATTCTATTGGCTGATTGGAACAGCCAATAGAATGCAAGCTCAATCCTATTGGCTGATTGGATCAGCCAGTAGGATTGAAGCTCAATCCTATTGGCTGATTGCATCAGCCAATAGGATTTTTTCACCTTTAATTCCGATTGGCATTAGCCATTCGGAATTCAAGGGACGCCATCTTGGATGGCATCATTTAAAGGAGAATTAATTGTTGAAGAAGACGTCGATTGAAGAGGATGCTCCGCGCCGGATATCTTGAAGATGAACACGGGCCGGATGGATGAAGATAGAAGATGCCTTCTGGCCGGTTGGATGAAGACTTCTGCTGCTTCGCTGAGGACTTCTGCCGGCTTCCTTGAGGATGGATGTTGGGGGGTTGTTTTTTTTTTTTACAGGTAAAAGAGCTGATTTATTTAGGGCAATGCCCCGCCAAAGGCCCTTTTAAGGTCTATTGGCAGTTTAGTTTAGGCTAGGGTTTTTTTTATTGGGGGGAGGGGTATTTTGATAGGGCTATTAGATTAGGTGTAATTAGTTTAAATATCTGATAATTTCTTTTTTTATTTTGTGTAATTTAGTGTTTGTTTTTTTGTAATTTAGATAATTATATTTAATTAATGTAATTTAATTGTAGTGTTAGGTTAGGTGTTAGTGTAAGACAGGTTAGGTTTTATTTTACAGGTACATTTGTATTTATTTTAGCTAGGTATTTAGTAAATAGTTAATAACTATTTACTAACTATTCTACCTAGTTAAAATAAATACAAACTTGCCTGTGAAATAAAAATAAAACCTAAGCTAGATACAATGTAACTATTAGTTATATTGTAGCTAGCTTAGGGTTTATTTTACAGGTAAGTATTTAGTTTTAAATAGGAATTATTTAGTTATTAATAGTAGTTTTATTTAGATTTATTTTAATTATATTAAAGTTAGTGGGGGTTAGGGTTAGGTTTAGGGGTTAATAAATTTAGTATAGTGGCGACGACGTTGGGGGCGGCAGATTAGGGGTTAATAAGTATAATGTAGGTGGTGGCGACATTGGGGGCAGCAGATTAGGGGTTAATAAGTATAATGTAGATGGCGGCGACATTGGGGGTGGCAGATTAGGGGTTAATAAGTGTAGGTAGGTGGCGGCGACATTGGGGACGTCAGATTAGGGGTTAATAAGTGTAGGTAGGTG
The DNA here is from genome assembly GCF_027579735.1 of Bombina bombina. NCBI lineage: Eukaryota > Metazoa > Chordata > Amphibia > Anura > Bombinatoridae > Bombina > Bombina bombina. Next base: position 429,673,595 of record NC_069500.1, on the reverse strand, counting down.
GTGGCGACATTGGGGGCGGCAGATTGGGGGTTAATAAGTGTAGGTAGGTGGCGGCGGGGGCAGAAGATTAGGGGTTAATAAGTGTAATGTAGGTGTCGGCGATGTCGGGGGCGGCAGATTAGGGGTTTTTAGACTCAGGGTTTATGTTAGGTGTAAACATAAATTTTCTTTCCCCATAGGAATCAATGGGGATGCGTTACAGAGCTTTATGTTGCTTTATTGCAGGTGTTAGGCTTTTTTTCAGCCGGCTCTCCCCATTGATGTCTATGTGGAAAACGTGCACGTAAAACCAGCTTACAGCGGCTCACCGCTGCGCTGGTATTGGACTGCGGTATGGAGCTCAATTTTGCTCTACGCTTACTTCTTGCCTGCTAACGCCGGGTTTTTGCAAACCTGCAATACCAGCGCTGTAGGTAAGTGAGCGGTGACAATAACTTGCAAGTTAGTACTGAGCAGCTCTTACCGCAAAACTCGTAATCTAGCCATTCGTTATTTTACAATTATGTCTCAAACTGAACCTGCCACTGTTGTTACCATAGGATTTGAGCTGTCTAAACAGGTATTTAACAAAGCTTATGCATGTTGTAATTAAGCTGATCTATATTATTCAGCTCTATTATGTGGCTCTTGTTTAACAAATTGTTAAATATATCTATGAGTACAAATACACACACTGTTATTCTAAATGTACATAGCATTACTGCAGAACTTTAAGATTTTATTGCTACAGCTATAGAGAAAGCAATGGCTGCTATTTTGCCTTCAAATAAATTTAATAGGTTTTTGCATCATTTCCTAAACTTAGTGAATTAAGTTCTGACCTTCAGCATACTTACATATACTCTACTAATGGGGTCTCCTCTGATTCAGAGGATGCCACGTCAGAGACTGATATAGACTAATCTTTTTTTATTTAAGTTAGAATATATTCGTTCTCTCTTAAAGGAAGTTTTTTTTTTTTTTTACTTTGGGTATTGAGGAGTCTAAATCTCCTGATGATAAATACAGAATTTAGACAATTACTAGCTTTAAGACTACTGTTATTACTCCTGAAGTATTTCTTATTCCTTATGCTATCTCTAATGTGATTGCTAAAGAATGGTCTAAGCCTGGTGCCTCTTTTAACCCTTCTTCTAGGTTTAAGAAATTGTATCCTTTACCTGTAGCCAAGGATCCTTTACCTGTAGCCAAGAATCCTTTAGAAGGGCATATTTAAATTCTGGCTATATACTTAGACCTGTTCTATCTATGGCTGATGTTGCTGCTCCTTTTACTTTTTGGTTGGACAGTTTAGCACAGCAGTTGTCTTCAGATTCTGAATAATCTAACATTATTGTTTTTCTTCAACATGCATATCATTTTATTTGTGATGCTATATTTGATGTTAAGAAGATCAATGTCAAATACAGTACATGTCTTTAGCCATTCTAACTAGAAGAGCTTTATGGCTTAAATCTTGGAATGCTAACATGGTGTATAAAACTAGATTATTATCTCTCTCTCTTTTCAAGGTAAAAATCTTTTGGGTTCACAATTGGATTCTATTATCTCCACTGTTACTGGGTAAGGGAGTTTTTTTGTGCCCCAAGACAAGAAATGTAAGGGTAAATTTAAAGCTCCCACTCATTTTAGTTCCTTTTGTCAGAATAGAGAACAGAAAACCACTCCTTCCCCTAAGGCCTCTGGCTGGCTCTAATTGGAGACCATCTCCGAATTGGAATAAATCCAAGCCTTATAAGAAACCAAATCCTGCTCCTAAACCTATATGAAGGTTTGTCCCTCAAGCCAGTTCTGCTGTCAGGGGGCAGACTAAAGCTATTTCAAAGAGTTTGGACAGACTGTTCAAAATCGGTGGATTCAGAATATAATTTCTTTGTGGTGTCGAATAGGATTTAAAATAAGACTTCCTTTGGGAAGATTCTTTCTTACCCATGTAACAAAAAACCCAGTAGAAGCTCAAGTCTTTCTGAAATGTGTTTCAGATCTAGAACTTTCAGGGGTAATTTTTCCTAGTTCCACAGCAGGAACAAGGATTGGGGTTTTTATTGAAATCGTTTCATTGTACCTATGAAGGAAAATTCTTTCAGACCTATTTTGGATCTTAAAACTTTAAATGGTTTTGTAAGAGTCCTAACTTTCAAGATAAGGACTATTCTGCCTTTGGTCACTTCATGTCCACAATAGACTTACAGGACGATTACCATCACAATTCGATTCATCCAGATCACTATCATTTTCTGAGATTCTCTTTTCTAAACAAGCATTACCAATTTGTCGCTCTTCCCTTTGGCCTTGCAACAGCTCCAATAATATTCTTAATAGTTTTAGGTGCCCTTCTATCTGTAATCAGAGAGCAGGGTATTGTGGTATTTCCTTATTTGGACGATACCTTGGTACTAGCTCAATAGATTTCCAGATAGATTCAGTGTCCATGACACTATCCCTAAAAGAAAAGAGACGTTTGAGATTGGTTTCAGCTTGTCTAAACCTTCAGTCTCTTATCATTCGCTTCAGTGGCAATGTGCATGAACGTTTTCGGTCTCATGATTGCAGCATCGGACGCGATCCTTTTTGCTTGTTTTCATATGAGACCTCTACAGTTTTGCATGTGGCACCAGTGGTGCAGGGATTATACTCAGATATCACAACTGATATACCTAAATCCCAACTCTCCACTCTCTGTGACTTGGTGGTTATAACATCACCTTATTGTTTAAGGGGCTTCCTTTGTTTGTCCAACCTGGACTGTGATCATAACGGATGCACGTCTCTCGGGTTGGGGAGCTGTTTGGGGGTTTCTGACAGCACAAGGAGTTTGGAATCATCAAGAGGCGAGGTTACCAATCTATATCTTAGAACTCTGTGCTATTTTCAGAGCTCTTCAGGCTTGGCCCTTTTTAAAGAGAGAATCGTATATTCGGTTTCAAACAGACAATGTCACAACAGTGGCATATGTCAATCATCAAGGGGGGATTCACAGTCCCCTAGTAATAAAATAAGTATCTCTAATATTTTCTTGGGCGGAATCCAATTCTTGTCTAATCACTGTGATTCATATACCAGGTGTAGACAATTTGGAAGCGGATTATCTCAGCTTTCAGATTCTACATCCGGGGAGTAGTCTCTCCATCCAGATGTGTTCTGTCAGATTGTGCAGATGTGGGGTCCTCCAGACATAGATCTGATGGCCTCTCGTCTAAACAAGAAACTTCGCATATACCTCTCCAGGTCAGGGATCCTCAGGCGGAAATGATGAATGCTCTAGCAGTTCCATGGTTTTACCATCCTGCTTACATTTCTCTTGTAAGTTGTATCCAGTCCACGGATCATCCATTACTTGTGGGATATTCTCATTCCCAACAGTAAGTTGCAAGAGGACACCCACAGCAGAGCTGTTATATAGCTCCTCCCCTAACTGCCATATCCAGTCATTATCTTGCAACTCTCAACAAGCATGGAGGTAGTAAGAGAGAGTGGTGAAAAATAGTTCGTTTTCTTTCTTCAACCAAAAGTTTGTTATTTTTAAATGGTACCGGAGTTGTACTATTTTATCTCAGGCAGTAAATAGAAGAAGAATCTGCCTGAGTTTTCTATGATCTTAGCAGGTTGTAACTAAGATCCATAGCTGTTCTCACATATGTCTGAGGAGAGAGGTAACTTCAGCGGGAGAATGGCGTATGTGCAGTTACAATTTTTTCTAGAATTGGAAAATGCTAGAAAATGCTGCTGATACCGGATTAATGTAAGTTAAGCCTGAATACAGTGATTTAATAGCGACTGGTATCATGCTTACTCTCAGGGGTAATACCCTTATAAAAATGCAATCTAAAACTTTGCTGGCATGTTTAATCGTTTTTATATATGCTTTGGTGATAAAACTTTATTGGGGCCTAGTTTTTTCCACATGGCTGGCTTTATATTTGCCTAGAAACAATTTCCTGAGGCTTTCCACTGTTGTAGTATGAGTGGGAGGGGCCTATTTTAGCGCTTTTTTGCGCAGTTAAAATTACAGACTGAGACATCCAGCTTTCCTCAGAAGTCCCCTGAATGCTATAGGACATCTCTAAAGGGCTCAAAGTCGTTTATTGGGGAAGGTAGGGCCACAGCAGAGCTGTGGCAGTTTGTTGTGACTGTTAAAAAACGTCTATATAGTTTTTTTGATCCGTTTTTTGAACTAAGGGATTAATCATGAGGTATGTGCAGTTACAATTTTTTCTAGAATTGGAAAATGCTAGAAAATGCTGCTGATACCGGATTAATGTAAGTTAAGCCTGAATACAGTGATTTAATAGCGACTGGTTTCATGCTTACTCTCAGGGGTAATACCCTTATAAAAATGCAATATAAAACGTTTGCTGGCATGTTTAATCGTTTTTATATATGCTTTGGTGATAAAACTTTATTGGGGCCTAGTTTTTTCCACATGGCTGGCTTTATATTTGCATAGAAACAATTTCCTGAGGCTTTCCACTGTTGTAGTATGAGTGGGAGGGGCCTATTTTAGCGCTTTTTTGCACAGTTAAAATTACAGACTGAGACATCCAGCTTTCCTCAGAAGTCCCCTGAATGCTATAGGACATCTCTAAAGGGCTCAAAGTCGTTTATTGGGGAAGGTAGGGCCACAGCAGAGCTGTGGCAGTTTGTTGTGACTGTTAAAAAACGTCTATATCGTTTTTTGTATCCGTTTTTTGAACTAAGGGGTTAATCATCCATTTGCAAGTGGGTGCAATGCTCTGTTATCTTACATACACTGTAAAAATGTTGTTTGATTTACTGCCTTTTTTCACTGTTTTTCAAATTTTGACAAAATTTGTTTCTCTTAAAGGTGCAGTACCGTTTTTTATATTTGCTTGTTAACTTGATTTAAAGTGTTTTCCAAGCTTGCTAGTCTCATTGCTAGTCTGTACAAACATGTCTGTCTGACATCATTATGTTTAAAAGCCATGGTGGAACCCCCTCTTAGAATGTGTACCAAATGTACTGATTTCACTTTAAGCAATAAAGATCATATTCTGTCTTTAAAAAATTTATCACCAGAGGAATCTGACGAGGGGGAAGTTATGCCGACTAACTCTCCCCACGTGTCAGATCCTTTGACTCCCGCTCAAGGGACTCACACTCAAATGGCGCCAAGTACATCTAGGGCGCCCATAGTGATTACTTTACAAGACATGGCGGCAGTCATGGATAATACACTGTCAGCGGTATTAGCCAGACTACCTGAATTTAGAGGTAAGCGAGATAGCTATGGGGTTAGACGAAATACAGAGCATACTGACGCTTTAAGAACCATGTCTGATACTGCCTCACAATATGCAGAAGCTGAGGAAGGAGAGCTTCAGTCTGTGGGTGATGTTTCTGACTCAGGAAAGATACATGATTCTGATATTTCTACATTTAAATTTAAGCTTGAACACCTCCGCGTATTGCTCAGGGAGGTTTTAGCTGCTCTGAATGACTGTGATACAATTGCAGTGCCAGAGAAATTGTGTAGACTGGATAAATACTATGCAGTGCAGGTGTGTACTGATGTTTTTCCAATACCTAAAAGGTTTACAGAAATTATTACTAAGGAATGGGATAGACCAGGTGTGCCGTTCTCTCCCCCTCCTATTTTTAGAAAAATGTTTCCAATAGACGCCACCACATGGGACATATGGCAGACAGTCCCTAAGGTGGAGGGAGCAGTTTCTACTCTAGCAAAGCGTACTACTATCCCTCTCGAGGACAGTTGTGCTTTTTCAGATCCAATGGATAAAAAATTAGGTTACCTTAAGAAAATGTTTATTCAACAAGGTTTTATTCTACATCCCCTTGCATGCATTGCTCCTGTCACTGCTGCTGCGGCGTTCTGGTTTGAGTCTCTGGAAGAGGCTTTACAGGTAGCGACTCCATTGGATGACATACTTGGCAAACTTAGAGCACTTAAGCTAGCCAATTGTTTTGTTTCTGATGCCATTGTTCATTTGACTAAACTAACGGCTAAGAATTCTGGTTTTGCTATACAGGCGCGCAGGGCGCTATGGCTTAAATCATGGTCAGCTGACGTGACTTCAAAATCTAAGCTGCTTAACATTCCCTTCAAGGGGCAGACCCTATTCGGGCCTGGTTTGAAGGAGATTATTGCTGATATCACTGGAGGAAAAGGTCATGCCCTTCCTCAGGACAGGTCCAAATCAAGGGCCAAACAGTCTAATTTTCGTGCCTTTCGAAACTTCAAGGCAGGTGCGGCATCAACTTCTTCTAATGCAAAACAAGAGGGAACTTTTGCTCAGTCCAAGACGGTCTGGAGACCTAACCAGACCTGGAACAAAGGTAAGCAGGCAAAAAAGCCTGCTGCTGCCTCTAAGACAGCATGAAGGAACGGCCCCCTATCCGGTAACGGATCTAGTAGGGGGCAGACTTTCGCTCTTCGCCCAGGCGTGGGCAAGAGATGTCCAGGATCCCTGGGCGTTGGAAATTATATCCCAGGGATATCTTCTGGACTTCAAAGCTTCCCCCCCAAAAGGGAGATTTCACCTTTCACAATTATCTGCAAACCAGATAAAGAGAGAGGCATTCTTACACTGTGTACGAGACCTCCTAGTTATGGGAGTGATACATCCAGTTCCAAAGGAGGAACAGGGACAGGGTTTTTACTCAAATCTGTTTGTGGTTCCCAAAAAAGAGGGAACCTTCAGACCAATTTTGGATCTAAAGATCTTAAACAAATTCCTCAGAGTTCCATCATTCAAGATGGAAACTATTCGTACCATCCTACCTATGATCCAGGAGGGTCAATATATGACTACACTGGATCTAAATGATGCTTATCTTCACATTCCGATACACAAAGCTCATCATCGGTTTCTCAGGTTTGCCTTTCTAGACAGGCATTACCAGTTTGTAGCTCTTCCCTTTGGATTAGCTACAGCCCCAAGAATCTTTACGAAGGTTCTAGGGTCGCTTCTGGCGGTCCTAAGGCTGCGGGGCATAGCAGTGGCCCCTTATTTAGACGACATCATCCTGATACAGGCGTCAAACTTCCAAATTGCCAAGTCTCATACGGACGTAGTACTGGCATTTCTGAGGTCGCATGAGTGGAAAGTGAACGAGGAAAAGAGTTCTCTATCCCCACTCACAAGAGTTTCCTTCCTAGGGACTCTGATAGATTCTGTAGAAATGAAAATTTACCTGACGGAGTCCAGGTTATCAAAGCTTCTAAATTCCTGCCGTGTTCTTCATTCCATTCCGCGGCTCAGTGTATGGAAGTAATCGGCTTAATGGTAGCGGCAATGGACATAGTGCCGTTTGCCGCTTACATCTCAGACCGCTGCAACTATGTATGCTCAGTCAGTGGAACGGGGATTACACAGATTTGTCCCCTCTACTAAATCTGGATCAGGAGACCAGGGATTCTCTTCTCTGGTGGCTATCTCGGGTAGATCTGTCCAAAGGTATGACCTTTCGCAGGCCAGATTGGACAATTGTAACAACAGATGCCAGCCTTCTAGGTTGGGGTGCAGTCTGGAACTCCCTGAAGGCTCATGGATCGTGGACTCAGGAGGAGACACTCCTTCCAATAAATATTCTAGAACTGAGAGCGATATTCAATGCTCTTCAGGCTTGGCCTCAGCTAGCAACAATGAGGTTCATCAGATTTCAGTCGGACAACATCACGACTGTGGCTTACATCAACCATCAAGAGGTAACAAGGAGTTCCCTAGCGATGTTAGAAGTCTCAAAGATAATTCGCTGGGCAGAGATTCACTCTTGCCACCTATCAGCTATCCATATCCCAGGTGTAGAGAACTGGGAGGCAGATTTTCTAAGTCGTCAGACTTTTCATCCGGGGGAGTGGGAACTCCATCCGGAGGTGTTTGCACAATTGATTCATCGTTGGGGCAAACCAGAACTGGATCTCATGGCGTCTCGCCAGAACGCCAAGCTTCCTTGTTACGGATCCAGGTCCAGGGACCCCAAGGCGACGCTGATAGATGCTCTAGCAGCGCCCTGGTCTTTCAACCTGGCTTATGTGTTTCCACCGTTTCCTCTGCTCCCTCGACTGATTGCCAAGATCAAGCAGGAGAGAGAATCTGTGATTTTGATAGCGCCTGTGTGGCCACGCAGGACCTGGTATGCAGATCTAGTGGACATGTCTTCCTTTCCACCATGGACTCTGCCTCTGAGACAGGACCTTCTACTTCAGGGTCCTTTCCACCATCCAAATCTAATTTCTCTGAGACTGACTGCCTGGAGATTGAACGCTTGATTTTATCAAAGCGTGGCTTCTCCGATTCGGTCATTGATACCTTAATACTGGCACGAAAGCCTGTCACCAGGAAAATGTATCATAAGATATGGTGTAAATATCTTTATTGGTGTGAATCCAAGGGTTACTCATGGAGTAAGGTCAGGATTCCCAGGATATTATACTTTCTCCAAGAAGGTTTGGAAAAAGGATTGTCAGCTAGTTCCTTAAAGGGACAGATTTCTGCTCTGTCTATTCTTTTGCACAAGCGTCTGGCAGATGTTCCAGACGTTCAGGCATTTTGTCAGGCTTTAGTTAGAATCAAGCCTGTGTTTAAACCTGTTGCTCCGCCATGGAGCTTAAAGGGCCACTAAACCCAAAATCTTTCTTTCATGATTCAGATAGAGAATACAAATTTAAACAACATTACAATTTACTTCTATTATTTATTTTGCTTCATTTTTTAGATATCCTTAGTTGAAAAAAAGCAATGCACATGGTGAGCCAATCACACGAGGCTTCTATGTGCAGCAACCAATCAGCAGCTACTGAGCATATCTAGATATGCTTTTCAGCAAAGGATATCAAGAGAATAAAACAAATTAGATCATATAAGTAAATTAGAAAGATGTTTAAAATTGCATTCTCTTTCTAAATCATGAAAGAAAAAATGTGGGTTTCATGGCCCTTTACATTTGGTTCTTAAGGTTCTTCAATGAGTTCCGTTTGAACCTCTTCATTCCATAGATATCAAACTTTTATCTTGGAAAGTTCTTTTTTTGGTGGCTATTTCCTCAGCTCGTAGAGTTTCCGAGTTATCTGCCTTACAATGTGATTCTCCTTATCTGATTTTCCATACGGATAAGGTAGTCCTACGTACCAAACCTGGGTTTTTACCTAAGGTGGTTTCTAACAAGAATATCAATCAAGAGATTGTTGTTCCATCCTTGTGTCCTAATCCTTCTTCAAAGAAGGAACGTCTATTACACAATCTGGACGTGGTTCGTGCTTTAAAGTTTTACTTACAAGCTACTAAAGATTTCCGTCAAACATCTGCTTTGTTTGTTGTCTACTCTGGACAGAGGAGAGGACAAAAGGCTTCGGCAACCTCTCTTTCTTTTTGGCTAAGAAGCATAATCCGCTTAGCCTATGAGACTGCTGGACAGCAGCCTCCTGAAAGGATTACAGCTCATTCTACTAGAGCTGTGGCTTCCACTTGGGCCTTTAAAAATGAGGCTTCTGTTGAACAGATTTGCAAGGCGGCGACTTGGTCTTCGCTTCATACCTTTTCAAAATTCTACAAATGTAATACTTTTGCTTCTTCGGAGGCTATTTTTGGGAGAAAGGTTTTACAGGCAGTGGTACCTTCCGTTTAAGTACCTGCCTTGTCCCTCCTTTCATCCGTGTACTTTAGCTTTGGTATTGGTATCCCACAAGTAATGGATGATCCGTGGACTGGATACACTTTACAAGAGAAAACACAATTTATGCTTACCTGATAAATTTATTTCTCTTGTGGTGTATCCAGTCCACGGCCCGCCCTGTCATTTTAAGGCAGGTCATTTTTAAATTAAAACTACAGTCACCACTACACCCTATGGTTTCTCCTTTCTCGGCTTGTTTTCAGTCGAATGACTGGATATGGCAGTTAGGGGAGGAGCTATATAACAGCTCTGCTGTGGGTGTCCTCTTGCAACTTCCTGTTGGGAATGAGAATATCCCACAAGTAATGGATGATCCATGGACTTGGATACACCACAAGAGAAATACATTTATCAGGTAAGCATAAATTGTGTTTTTTTCACCTCTGGAAGTGATCTCAAAGATCATAATTGAACAATCGTATGTGTTTCTAATATAAACAGCATGGCCTTACAGGTTCTGGTATGCGGACCTTCTGTCTCAAGGCCCAGATTTCCATCAGAATTTCAAATCTCTAAATTTGAAGACATGGAAATTGAATGCTTAGTTCTTAGTCATAGATGTTTCTCTGACTCCGCAATTAACACTATGATACAGGCTTGTAAGTCTGTTTCAAGTAAGATTTATCATAGGGTTTGGAAAACCTATATTTCATGGTGCTCCACTTATGATTATTCTTGGAATTCATTTAGAATTCCTAGGATTTTACAGTTTCTTCAGGATGGTTTGGATAAAGGTTTGTCTGCAAATACGTTGAAAGGACAAATCTCTGCTCTTTCTGTATTTCATAGAAAGATTGCTAAGCTTCCTGATATTCACTGTTTTGTTCAGGCTTTGATTCGTATCAACCCTGTTATTTAATAAATTTCTCCTTCTTGGAGTCTTAATTTGGTTTTAAAGATTTTGCAGGCTCCTTCTTTTGAGTCTATGTATTCTTTGGATATTAATTTACTTTCTTGGAAAGTTTAATTTCTTTTGGCTATCTCTTCTGCTAGAAGAGTTTCTGAATTGTCTGCTCTCTCTTGGGAGTCTCCTTATCTGATTTTCTATCAAGATAAAGCTGTTTTGCAGACTTTGTTTACATTTTTGCCAAAGGTTGTGAATTCTAACAATAACAATAGGGGAATTATTGTTACTTACTTGTGTCCTAATCATAAGAATTCTATTGAAAGGTCTACATTCTTTGGATGTGATAAGAGCTTTGAAATATTATGTTGAGGCTACTAAAGATTTCAGAAAGACTTCTAGTCTTTTTGTTATTTTTTCTGTTTCCAGAAAAGGTCAGAAAGTCTCTGCCATTTCCTTAGCATCTTGGTTGAAGCTTTTGATTCACAAAGCCTATTTGAAGGCGGGGCAGTCTCCGCCTCAGCGTATTATAGCTCATTCTACTTGATTAGTCGCCACATCTTGGGCTTTCAAGAATGAAGCATCAGTTGATCAAATTTGCAAAGCAGCAACTTGGTCTTCTTTGCATACATGTACTAAAATGTAACCATTTTTGTTGTGTTTGCTTCTTCGGAAGCAGCCTTTGGTAGAAAGGTTCTTCAGGCAGCTGTCTTAGTTTGATTCTAGTGCCTATGATTTGAGTTTTTTTGAAATTTTTAAGAAAACTTAATTTTTTTTTGGATTTAATTTCTCAGCGAAAATAGCTGTTTTTATTTTATTCCTCCCTCTCTAGTGACTCGTGGACTTCCACATTTTGGGTATTATATCCCATACGTCATTAGCTCATGGACTCTTGCTACTTACATGAAAGAAAACATAATTTATGTAAGAACTTACCTGATAAATTCATTTCTTTCATAGTGGCAAGAGTCCATGAGACCCACCCAATATTATTTAGGGTTATGTTTTTTTTTTATATATATATATCACTTTATATATCCTGTTCCTCTTTTTTTAGGCTTTTTACTCTTTTTACACCTCACTGGCTATAAGTTAAACTGAGGTATGAGTGAGGTTGGAGGTGTATTTAAAGGCATTTGAGGTTTGGGAAATTTTGCCCCCTTCTGGTAGGAATGTATATCCCATATGTCACTAGCTCATGGACTCTTGCCACTATGAAAGAAATGAATTTATCAGGTAAGTTCTTACATAAATGATGTTTTTTTATCTTTTTTTTTTTAAATATTAGTGAAAAAGTTTGCATATTAGAATGTTTTGATTTTAGAATTCTGGATTTGGTGTGCGGCAGCTGAATGTTGCCACTTGTTGTATAATTAACAAAAAATAACTTCTGAATTATACAGATTTTTGTTAGGTTTTTTTTCACTTTCACTTATTTATATGTCACAGGCAGCAGCTCCAGCAACAAGCGCAGTGGTTCTTCAGGGGCCAAAGAGGCTGGATCATCTCGTGAGAGAATACGTGAACGTTCTCGCCTAAATGCCAGCAAAAAGCCCCAAGGATCTGGGCTCACCTCAGGTGATGTCTCTGCTCCCAGTAAGAGATCTAGGGGGCGCACAGAATCAGACATTCACCGTATGAGCAAATCCAAATCAGATAACCAGATTAGTGACCGGGCAGCTCTGGAGGCCAAAGTGAAGGAACTGCTAAGCATGGCCAAAACGAAAGATTCTGAGATCCTACTGCTTCGTTCCGAGTTGAGGGACACAAGATCACAGCTTGGACTGGACCTCTCTGAAAAAAGTCCAGAGGAACCACCTGTTATGCAACTGCAAGAACAGAATGCAGTTGTACGTGAGGAGTTGCAGCAACTAAAGAGTGAGAACCGCATGCTTAAGGATAGACTGAACGCGTTAGGATTTTCTTTAGGGCAGCAGCCTGATGTTGCTGATAAACTCTATGTCTACCAGTCCATGAGCCCTGCTCCTGGCAGCAACAGTGACTGTGGAGGAGGGAATCTAGCCTCCTCTGTTGAGGGTTCAGCCCCTGGTTCTATGGAAGATCTTCTTAGCCAGGATGACTGTACATTAACTGGGGAAAGGAGAAGCAGTTCTGTGGACAATTTAGACAGTGAATGCAGTGAGGTTTACCAGCCGCTCACCTCTAGTGATGATGCATTGGATGCTCCCTCGTCATCATCAGAGTCTGAAGGCCTTCCAAGTACTGATCGATCTCGGAAAGGCAGCAGTGGGAATACCAGTGAGGTATCTGTTGCCTGTCTAACTGAACGTATACTTAAAATGGAGGAAAATCAGCACAGTACATCTGAAGAGCTGCAGGCCACACTGCAGGAGCTAGCTGATCTGCAACAGATTACACAGGAGCTGAACAGTGAGAATGAGAGATTAGGTGAGGAGAAGGTCATCCTGATGGACTCACTATGCCAACAGAGTGATAAGCTAGCATTGTTCAGCCGCCAGCTTGAGTATGCTCGTGCACTGTTGGATGAGCATCATGTAGTCTACTCTCTAGATGAAGACTTAAAAAGTAGTCGCTACCTTGAACTTGAACAGCGCTATATGGAGTTAGCAGACAATGGACGCTTTGAGCGGGAACAGCTTTTAGGAGTACAGCAGCACCTGAGCAACACACTAAAAATGGCTGAACAAGATAACAAAGAAGCACAGGATGTGATCCGTGCTCTTAAGGAGCGGAACCACCATATGGAGCGTATTGCTGAAGCTGAACAGATGGGGAAGCAGGCCCTAGCTGCTACTCTGGATGAATACAAGGCTACACTTAGTTCAGAGCAGTCCGAGTGTGCACGGCTAAAAGCACAGCTGGAGCAAGAAAAGCAGAGAGTGTCAGAGCTTTACTCAATACACAGTTCTGGGGACACCGCTCACATTCAGAACCTATTGGAAAGTGTGCGCAATGACAAAGAAAAAGCTGAAAACCTGGCGGAAAGTCTACAAGAGGAGCTGTCACATGTACGCAGCGATATCAGCCGCCTTCAGGATGCCTTTGGTAAGGTGAGGACATGGAACTTTTTATCGAAAGAATTCCTATGAACCAACAACTAGTTTGGCTGATGCATGGATCTTATGAACTACAGGTTAACAATGACAATTAAAAAGGAATGTTTTATTGACAGATTTAAGAACAGTATATCTCAGGGAACATTAGTGGGGTGGTCTTAAGTCTCTGTCAATTAGTCACTATTTGTCCCACAATTTTATTTTTCCTCCTGTCTTAACATCAATCTCTTATGTTTCAGTTGGAGGATGAGTATCGAGCTTTTCGAGTTGAAGCAGAGAAGCAGGTATCTGAGCTTACCATGGCGCTGGAGAAGGTACGGGGGGAGCTGGAAGAGAAGGAGACAGAGAACAGTGACATGAAAGAAACAATATTTGAACTGGAGGATGAGGTGGAGCAGCACAGAGCTGTGAAACTGCATGACAACCTCATTATATCTGACCTTGAGAGTAAGCACTTTTTTATTTGCCAGCAGGGGGCAGTATAACACAAGCTGTGTCTAGTATATTTGCTAAATGATACTGTAGGTCAAAAGAGCAGCATACATTTTTATCTTAGGGCATGTCTTAGAATATTTTTTAAGTTGATGTCAGTTCTTCACAACTTAACTGCTTGGTATTTAATTACTGGATCATTTGCATGACAACAACACAAAGAAGGCACATTGTGAAGGTAGTATAGGTCAGGGCTACCATCTCATGTTAATACTGTTCTTATCACATAAGCTGATGTAATTATATTATGTGAATTTGTACAGTATGAATGCAACAAATTTATTTCAAGCCTCTTCCGCTTCCATTCTGACATTTGCCCAGATGCAGAATCTACAGGATCTTTGGTGACCTGGTCATATACTGCCTAGGGGTGGCATCCTGTACTGTACGTGCTGCTCGCCTCCAAGATATTCTGTCTTCCTGCCTGAAACAATGAGCCTGCAAGGCTAGCACGTCTTGTCCCCTGCAGACATAAATCTTCCCTAGAGGAGGTGTCAGTATAGGGCTGTTTTGGAGGCACGTCACAAACAGAGTCTAATATGGTGCTGGCATGTGCTTTTAATAAAGTTTCCTTTTTCCAAAGATTGAATAAATACACACGGGGCTTTATATCTTTAACTCATTATAAGAACTATTTATGCAGAGAGCTAGATTCTTTGACCTTTAACTTTCCAGGGATTATTGAATAACGTGTGTCCTTGTACTTATCTTCATTTACTGTCCTTATTGTTATGCTAGACTCTGTAAAGAAGCTGCAAGATCAGAAACATGACATGGAGCGTGAGATCAAAATACTGAATAGGAAGTTAAGGGTAAGAAATGAGCAAAGCATGGAAAGGCACACCCCAAAATATATTCTGCTTGTTGTACTACATCAGTAAAAGGTCTACCTCGCAACCTATTTTCTTTTCTTTCTTTTTTTTTTCTTTTTTAATAAATAAAAACTAGAGTTGCATTGATACCAATTATTTGCATGAGTACTTGTACTCGTGCAAATGCACCGATACTTAAACCGATACCTCCACTTCCTACCCATATGATATCTTGTGGCGTTTTTTTAAACTGCATGTTCCCATTTCATTTTAAACTGGAGTGGAGACTAAACTAAACATTGCTAATACAAATTGCTGTTATTTGTATTATTGTAAGAGAGATCACTGTACCTCGTTCAGACAAACCCCTGAAGTACTGGGCAGTTAATAAACAGATTTCCAGGTCTGGCTAAAATGGCCCAAAAATATATTTCTGCCCCATGCAGTAGTGTGGAAAGTGAAAGACTGTTCAAGTCGAACCTCCATACAAATGTCAGATTGATGTTATATAACAGCCCTACAACCCATTTGTATCACCCCTTTAAATGTAATATTTTATTGTAATTTTTTTTTTTTTTATAAACATGTTCAGTGAACTTTGTGACATAATTTCATAATGTCTTTTGAATTACAGTCCTTTATAATTATAAAGAAGGAATCTTAAATAATTAGTCTGTATTGTGCTTGGTAAACTGTCACAAATAAAGTATCGGTAATTGGTATCGGCGAGTATTTGAAACCAAGTATCAGTACTTGTACTCGGTCATAAAAAAATGGTATTGGTGCAACCCTAATAAAAACCATGAACCCTGCTTTTTCTTTCATATCTTCTGATTTTAGAGTGATTCCTTAGCACACGTGACAGGATAGATCAAACTCATTTTTATATTGTGACTGTCTTAGGAGGAGTCAGCTGAATGGCGCCAGTTTCAAGCTGATCTTCAGACTGCTGTGGTTATCGCTAATGATATCAAATCAGAAGCACAGGAGGAGATAGGGGAGCTGAAGAGGCGACTCCATGAGGCACTGGAGAAGAATGAGAAACTTGCTAAAGAGCTGGAAAATGCAGCATCTCGCAAGTAAGCATGGAGATGTGTAAAACAGATTTTATTTTATTTTTGACCCATGTGAATGTCAAATATATTGTGACTTCAATTTTAATACTAGTGTGTTAGGAATATAACTATTTAAAGGGACACTAAAGTCAAAATTAAACTTTAATGATTAAGATAGAGCATGCAGTTAAAAAAATAATAATATTTTTATATGTACACTTTATGAGGCACTAGATCCTACTTAGCATGTGCAAAAGTCCACAGTGTATACTTTTTGAGTCTGTAATTGGCTAATGGCTATCACATGATTTTGAGGGCTGGGAAATAAAGCAATCTTTTAAATTTCTCAGAAAAAAATCTGAATAAATTGAAATTCAGAGTAAGTGCATTGTCTTTTTATTGTGAATTATACAATTCTACTATATTTAATGGTTCTTTAAAATACACAGATAAAGAAAGGTATAATAAATATGAACATTGTTTACAGGCAGGAGGAAGAACGTGGCCGGGTGTATAATTACATGAATGCTGTTGAGAGGGACCTTGCAGCCTTAAGACAGGGAATGGGTCTGAGCCGTAGGTCATCTACCTCTTCGGAACCCACACCTACAGTCAAGACACTCATCAAATCCTTTGACAATGCATCATCACCAGGTGACCTTACGCAGCTATGGCTGGGCTGATGCATTTTACTATTGCTGTTTGAGTAGAGTTTAAGTATGCACTGCTTGCTCCTTGTATATATGTTATGATTAGAGGACTCTGATGCTTACTCTGAGCATTTTCCATTTGTTTACTGTGTTAGTCACTGCTATATCTGAGAGTTCATTCCAAGTATTGACCAAAGTAAATATATGTAGTTAAAATTATTTCTCTTGTTAAGTGTAGTCAGTCCACGGGTCATCCATTACTTATGGAATATATCTCTTCCTAACAGGAAGCTGCAAGAGGATCACCCAAGCAGAGCTGCTATATAGCTCCTCCCCTCACATGTCATATTCAGTCATTCTCTTGCAGCCTAACTAAAGATAGGTCGCTGTGAGAGGTCTGTGGTGTTCTCAGGCAGCATTAGAAGAAGAATCTGCCTGCGTTTTCTATGATCTTAGCAGACGTAACTAAGATCCACTAGCTGTTCTCATCTGAGGAGTGAGGTAACTTCAGAAAAGGAGAATAGCATGCAGGGCCCCCCTGCAAACGAGGTATGTGCAGTAAATTATTTTTCTGAGGAATGGAATTGACTGAGAAAATACTGCTGATACCAATGTAACGTAAGTTCAGCCTTAAATGCAGTGATAGCGACTGGTATTAGGCTGATGAGTGTGTGTACACTGAATGTATTTTTCTAAGGAATGGAATTGACTCTGAAAATACTGTTAATACTGAAATAATGTATGAGCCTTAACTGCAGTAAAAGCGACTGGTAGCAGGCTTATTAATAACACTTCATAACTTTTAAAATGTATGTTCAAAACGTTTAATGGCATGTTAATCGTTTTTTGTGAGGTACTTGGTGATAAAACTTATTGGGGCATGATTTTTACCACATGGCCATCTTTGTTTTCTGCATAGAAACAGTTATCTGAGCTTCCCCACTGTTGTAATATGAGTGGAAGAGGCCTATTTTAGCGCTTTTTTGCGCAGTAAAAATTCAGTCACAATCTGTCTACTTCATCCTCCATGATCCAGATCGTCTCTAGAGAGCTCAGGGGTCTTCAAAATTCATTTTGAGGGAGGTAATCAGTCACAGCAGACCTGTGACAGTGTGTTTTGACTGTGTTAAAAACGTTAACTATTAAATTGTTATCCGTTTTTGGGTATTAAGGGGTTAATCATCCATTTGCTGGTGGGTGCAATCCTTTGCTAACTTAATATATTTACTGTGAAAAATTGGTTGCTATAACTATTTTGGTTCATTGTTATTTCAACTGTGACAGCTTTTTGTGCTTCTTAAAGGCACAGTAGCGTTTTTTATATTGCTTGTAAATTTATTTAGAAAAGTATTTCCAAGCTTGCTAGTCTCATTGCTAGTCTGTTTAAACATGTCTGACTCAGATTAATCTCTTTGTTCACTATGTTTAAAGGCCAATGTGGAGCCCAATAGAAATTTGTGTACTAATTGCATTGATGTTACTTTAAATAAAAGTCAATCTTTACATGTAAAGAAATTATCACCAGACAACGAGGGGGAAGTTATGCCGACTAACTCTCCTCACGTGTCGGTACCTTTGCCTCCCGCTCAGGAGGTGCGTGATTTTGTGGCGCCAAGTACATCAGGGAGGCCCTTACAAATCACTTTGCAAGACATGGCTACTGTTATGACAGAAGTATTATCTAAATTGGCAGAATTAAGAGACAAGCGCGATAGCTCTGGGTTAAGGACAGAGCGCGCGGATGAGGTGAGAGCCATGTCAGATACTGCGTCACAGTTTGCAGAACATGAAGACGGAGAGCTTCATTCTGTGGGTGACGGATCTGATCCAGGGAGACTGGATTCAGAGATTTCTAATTTTAAATTTAAGCTTGAGAACCTCCGCATATTGCTAGGGGAGGTATTAGCGGCTCTGAATGATTGTAACACAGTTGCAATTCCAGAAAAATTATGTAGGTTGGATAGATACTATGCGGTACCGGTGTGTACTGACGTGTTTCCTATACCTAAAAGGCTTACAGAGATTATTAGCAAGGAGTGGGATAGACCTGGTGTGCCTTTTTCCCCTCCTCCCATATTTAGGAAAATGTTTCCTATAGACGCCACCACACGAGACTTATGGCAGACGGTCCCTAAGGTGGAGGGAGCAGTTTCTACTTTAGCTAAGCGTACCACTATCCCGGTGGAGGATAGTTGTGCCTTTTCAGATCCAATGGATAAGAAATTAGAGGGTTACCTTAAGAAAATATTTGTTCAACAAGGTTTTATCTTACAGCCCCTTGCATGCATTGCGCCTGTCACTGCTGCGGCGGCATTCTGGTTTGAGTCTCTGGAAGAGGCCATTCGCACAGCTCCATTGAATGAAATTCTGAACAAGCTTAAAGCACTTAAGCTAGCTAACGCATTTGTTTCTCCAACATAGGTGTGTCCGGTCCACGGCGTCATCCTTACTTGTGGGATATTCTCTTCCCCAACAGGAAATGGCAAAGAGCCCAGCAAAGCTGGTCACATGATCCCTCCTAGGCTCCGCCTACCCCAGTCATTCTCTTTGCCGTTGCACCGGCAACATCTCCACGGAGATGGTTAAGAGTTTTTTGGTGTTTAAATGTAGTTTTTTATCCTTCAATCAAGTGTTTGTTATTTTAAAATAGTGCTGGTATGTACTATTTACTCTGAAACAGAAAAGAGATGAAGATTTCTGTTTGTAAGAGGAAGATGATTTTAGCAAACGTTACTAAAATCGATTGCTGTTTCCACACAGGACTGTTGAGATGAAGTAACTTCAGTTGGGGGAAACAGTTGGCAGACTTTTCTGCTTGAGGTATGACTGGCCACATTTCTAACAAGACTATGTAATGCTGGAAGGCTGTCATTTCCCCTATGGGGACCGGTAAGCCATTTTCTTAGATTAAGTAAAAGAATAAAGGGCTTTATAAGGGCTTAAAAAACTGGTAGACATTTTTCTGGGCTAAAACGATTACTTTGCTAAGCATATTTGGCAGATTATAACTCTTAATAGTTATTATAATCTTGGGGATTGTTGTAAAAAAAACGGCAGGCACTGTATTGGACACCTTTTTCAGATGGGGGCCTTTTCTAGTCATAGGCAGAGCCTCATTTTCGCGCCACTAATGCGCAGTTGTTTTTGGAGAGCAAGGCATGCAGATGCATGTGTGAGGAGCTAAGAACCACTGAAAAAGCTTATAGAAGGCGTCATTTGGTATCGTATTCCCCTCTGGGCTTGGTTGGGTCTCAGCAAAGCAGATACCTGGGACTGTATAGGGGTTAAATGTAAAAATGGCTCCGGTTCCGTTATTTTAAGGGTTAAAGCTTTCAAATTTGGTGTGCAATACTTTTAAGGCTTTAAGACTCTGTGGTGAAATTTTGGTGAATTTTGAACAATTCCTTCATACTTTTTCACATTTTCAGTAATAAAGTGTGTTCAGTTTAAAATTTAAAGTGACAGTAACGGTTTTATTTTAAAACGTTTTTTGTGCTTTGTTGACAAGTTTAAGCCTGTTTAACATGTCTGAACCATCAGATAAGCGATGTTCTATATGTATGAAAGCCAAGGTTTCTCCCCATTTAAATATATGTGATGATTGTGCCATAGTGTCCAAACAAAGTAGGGACAATGATGCCACAGATAATGATATTGCCCAAGATGATTCCTCAAATGAGGGGAGTAAGCATGATACTGCATCATCCCCTTCTGTGTCTACACCAGTTTTGCCCACACAAGAGGCCCCTAGTACATCTAGTGCGCCAATACTTATTACCATGCAACAATTAACGGCTGTAATGGATAATTCTATTGCAAACATTTTATCCAAAATGCCTACTTATCAGAGAAAGCGCGATTGCTCTGTTTTAAACACTGAAGAGCAAGAGGACGCTGATGATAACTGTTCTGACATACCCTCACACCAATCTGAAGGGGCCAGGAGGGAGGTTTTGTCTGAGGGAGAAATTTCAGATTCAGGAAAAATTTCTCAACAAGCTGAACCTGATGTTGTAACATTTAAATTTAAATTAGAACATCTCCGCGCACTGCTTAAGGAGGTATTATCTACTCTGGATGATTGTGACAATTTGGTCATTCCAGAGAAGTTATGTAAGATGGACAAGTTCCTAGAGGTTCCGGTGCCCCCCGATGCTTTTCCTATACCCAAGCGGGTGGCGGACATAGTAAATAAGGAGTGGGAAAGGCCCGGCATACCTTTTGTTCCTCCCCCTATATTTAAGAAATTATTTCCTATAGTCGACCCCAGAAAGGACTTATGGCAGACAGTCTCCAAGGTCGAGGGGGCGGTTTCTACTCTAAACAAACGCACTACTATTCCTATAGAAGATAGTTGTGCTTTCAAAGATCCTATGGATAAAAAATTGGAGGGTTTGCTTAAAAAGATGTTTGTTCAGCAAGGTTACCTTCTACAACCAATTTCATGCATTGTTCCTGTCACTACGGCAGCGTGTTTCTGGTTCGAAGAACTAGAAAAGTCGCTCAATAAAGAATCTTCGTATGAGGAGGTTATGGACAGAGTTCAAGCACTTAAATTGGCTAACTCTTTTATTTTAGATGCCGCTTTGCAATTAGCTAGATTAGCGGCGAAAAATTCAGGGTTTGCTATCGTGGCGCGCAGAGCGCTTTGGCTAAAGTCTTGGTCAGCGGATGTGTCTTCCAAGACAAAATTGCTTAACATCCCTTTCAAGGGTAAAACACTGTTTGGTCCTGATTTGAAAGAGATTATTTCAGACATCACCGGGGGAAAGGGCCACGCCCTTCCTCAGGATAGGTCTTTTAAGGCTAAAAATAAGCCTAATTTTCGTCCCTTTCGCAGAAACGGACCAGCCTCTAATTCTACATCCTCTAAGCAAGAGGGTAATACTTCTCAACCCAAACCAGCCTGGAGACCGATGCAAGGCTGGAACAAAGGTAAGCAGGCCAAGAAGCCTGCCACTGCTACCAAAACAGCATGAAGGGATGGCCCCCGATCCGGGACCGGATCTGGTGGGGGGCATACTTTCTCTCTTTGCTCTGGCCTGGGCAAGAGATGTTCAGGATCCTTGGGCACTAGAAATAGTTTCTCAGGGTTATCTCCTGGAATTCAAGGAACTACCCCCAAGGGGAAGGTTCCACAGGTCTCAATTATCTTCAAACCAAATAAAAAGACAGGCATTCTTACATTGTGTAGAAGACCTGTTAAAGATGGGAGTAATTCATCCAGTTCCAATAGGAGAACAAGGGATGGGGTTTTACTCCAACCTGTTCATAGTTCCCAAAAAAGAGGGAACATTCAGACCAATTTTAGATCTCAAGATCCTAAACAAATTTCTCAGGGTTCCATCGTTCAAAATGGAAACCATTCGAACGATCCTTCCTACCATCCAGGAAGGTCAATTTATGACCACGGTGGATTTAAAGGATGCGTACCTACATATTCCTATCCACAAGGAACATCATCAGTTCCTAAGGTTCGCTTTTCTGGACAAGCATTACCAGTTTGTGGCACTTCCATTCGGATTAGCCACTGCTCCGAGAATTTTCACAAAGGTACTAGGGTCCCTTCTAGCGGTTCTAAGACCAAGGGGCATTGCAGTAGTACCTTACCTGGACGACATCCTGATTCAAGCGTCATCTCTGTCAAAAGCAAAGGCTCATACGGACATCGTCCTAGCCTTTCTCAGATCTCACGGATGGAAAGTGACTGTCCCCGTCAACAAGGGTTCCCTTCTTGGGAACAATAATAGATTCCTTAGAAATGAGGATTTTTCTGACAGAGGTCAGAAAATCAAAACTTCTAAGCTCTTGTCAAGTACTTCATTCTGTTCTTCGTCCTTCCATAGCGCAGTGCATGGAAGTAATAGGTTTGATGGTTACAGCAATGGACATAGTTCCTTTTGCACGAATTCATCTAAGACCATTACAACTGTGCATGCTCAGACAGTGGAATGGGGATTATACAGACTTGTCTCCGACGATTCAAGTAGATCAAAAGACCAGAGATTCACTCCGTTGGTGGCTGTTCCTGGACAACCTGTCACAGGGAATGAGCTTCCGCAGACCAGAGTGGGTCATTGTCACGACCGACGCCAGTCTGGTGGGCTGGGGCGCGGTCTGGGAACCCCTGAAAGCTCAGGGTCTATGGTCTCGGGAAGAATCTCTTCTCCCGATAAACATTCTGGAACTGAGAGCGATATTCAATGCTCTCAAAGCTTGGCCTCAACTAGCAAAGGCCAAATTCATAAGGTTTCAATCAGACAACATGACGACTGTTGCATATATCAACCATCAGGGGGGAACAAGGAGTTCCCTGGCGATGGAGGAAGTGACCAAGATAATTCAATGGGCGGAGGATCACTCCTGCCACTTGTCTGCAATCCACATCCCAGGAGTGGAAAATTGGGAAGCGGATTTTCTGAGTCGTCAGACATTCCATCCGGGGGAGTGGGAACTCCATCCGGAAATCTTTGCCCAAATAACTCAATTATGGGGCATTCCAGACATGGATCTGATGGCCTCTCGTCAGAACTTCAAGGTTCCTTGCTACGGGTCCAGATCCAGGGATCCCAAGGCGACTCTAGTAGATGCACTAGTAGCACCTTGGACCTTCAACCTAGCTTATGTATTCCCACCGTTTCCTCTCATTCCCAGGCTGGTAGCCAGGATCAATCAGGAGAGGGCTTCGGTGATCTTGATAGCTCCTGCGTGGCCACGCAGGACTTGGTATGCAGACCTGGTGAATATGTCATCGGCTCCAGTATGAAAGCTACCTTTGAGACAGGACCTTCTTGTTCAAGGTCCATTCGAACATCCGAATCTGGTTTCCCTCCAACTGACTGCTTGGAGATTGAACGCTTGATTTTATCAAAGCGTGGGTTTTCAGATTCTGTAATAGATACTCTGATTCAGGCTAGAAAGCCTGTAACTAGAAAAATTTACCATAAAATATGGAAAAAATATATCTGTTGGTGTGAATCTAAAGGATTCCCATGGAACAAGATAAAAATTCCTAAGATTCTATCCTTTCTACAAGAAGGTTTGGAGAAAGGATTATCTGCAAGTTCTCTGAAGGGACAGATCTCTGCTTTATCTGTTTTACTTCACAAAAGGCTGGCAGCTGTGCCAGATGTTCAAGCGTTTGTTTAGGCTCTGGTTAGAATCAAGCCTGTTTACAGACCTTTGACTCCTCCCTGGAGTCTTAATCTAGTTCTTTCAGTTCTTCAAGGGGTTCCGTTTGAACCCTTACATTCTGTAGATATTAAGTTATTATCTTGGAAAGTTTTGTTTTTGGTTGCAATTTCTTCTGCCAGAAGAGTTTCAGAGTTATCTGCTCTGCAGTGTTCTCCGCCCTATCTGGTGTTCCATGCAGATAAGGTGGTTTTGCGTACTAAGCCTGGTTTTCTTCCGAAAGTTGTTTCCAACAAAAATATTAACCAGGAGATAGTTGTACCTTCTTTGTGTCCGAATCCAGTTTCAAAGAAGGAACGTTTGTTACACAATTTGGACGTAGTCCGTGCTCTAAAATTCTATTTAGAGGCTACTAAAGATTTCAGACAAACATCTTCTTTGTTTGTTGTTTATTCTGGTAAAAGGAGAGGTCAAAAAGCAACTTCTACCTCTCTTTCTTTTTGGCTTAAAAGCATTATCCGATTGGCTTATGAGACTGCCGGACAGCAGCCTCCTGAAAGAATCACAGCTCACTCCACTAGGGCTGTGGCTTCCACATGGGCCTTCAAGAACGAGGCTTCTGTTGACCAGATATGTAAGGCAGCGACTTGGTCTTCACTGCACACTTTTGCCAAATTTTACAAATTTGATACTTTTGCTTCTTCAGAGGCTATTTTTGGGAGAAAGGTTTTGCAAGCCGTGGTGCCTTCCATTTAGGTGACCTGATTTGCTCCCTCCCTTCATCCGTGTCCTAAAGCTTTGGTATTGGTTCCCACAAGTAAGGATGACGCCGTGGACCGGACACACCTATGTTGGAGAAAACAGAATTTATGCTTACCTGATAAATTACTTTCTCCAACGGTGTGTCCGGTCCACGGCCCGCCCTGGTTTTTTTTAATCAGGTCTGATGAATTATTTTCTCTAACTACAGTCACCACGGTATCATATGGTTTCTCCTATGCATATTTCCTGCTGTACGTCGGTCGAATGACTGGGGTAGGCGGAGCCTAGGAGGGATCATGTGACCAGCTTTGCTGGGCTCTTTGCCATTTCCTGTTGGGGAAGAGAATATCCCACAAGTAAGGATGACGCCGTGGACCGGACACACCGTTGGAGAAAGTAATTTATCAGGTAAGCATAAATTCTGTTTTCTGATGCCGTCGTACATTTAACCAAACTTACGGCTAAGAACTCCGGATTCGCCATCCAAGCGCGCAGAGCGCTATGGCTTAAATCCTGGTCAGCTGACGTGACTTCTAAATCTAAATTGCTTAATATTCCTTTCAAAGGGCAGACCTTATTCGGGCCCGGCTTGAAAGAAATTATAGCTGACATTACGGGAGATAAGGGCCATGCTCTACCTCAGGACAGGGCCAAATCAAAGGCCAAACAGTCTAATTTTCGTGCCTTTCGTAACTTCAAGGCAGGAGCAGCATCAACTTCCTCCGCTCCAAACCAGGAAGGAGCTGTTGCTCGTTACAGACAGGGCTGGAAAGTTAACCAGTCCTGGAACAAGGGCAAGCAGGCCAAGAAACCTGCTGCTGCCCCTAAGACAGCATGAAGAGAGGGCCCCCTAGCCGGAAACAGATCTAGTGTGGGGCAGACTTTCTCTCTTCGCCCAGGCTTGGGCAAGAGATGTCCAGGATCCCTGGGCGTTGGAGATCATTTCTCAGGGATATCTCCTGGACTTCAAAACTTCTCCTCCACGAGGGAGATTTCATCTTTCAAGGTTATCAGCAAACCAAATAAAGAAAGAGGCGTTTCTACGCTGTGTTCAAGACCTCTTACTAATGGGGGTGATCCACCCAGTTCCGTGGACAGAACACGGGCAAGGATTCTATTCAAATCTATTTGTGGTTCCCAAGAAAGAGGGAACCTTCAGACCAATCTTGGACTTAAAAATCCTAAACAAATTCCTAAGAGTTCCATCATTCAAAATGGAAACTATTCGAACCATCCTTCCCATGATCCAAGAGGGTCAGTACATGACCACAGTGGACTTAAAGGATGCCTACCTTCACATACCGATTCACAAGGATCATTATCGGTACCTAAGATTTGCTTTCCTAGACAGGCATTACCAGTTTGTAGCTCTTCCCTTCGGATTAGCTACGGCTCCAAGAATCTTTACAAAAGTTCTGGGCTCACTTCTGGCGGTACTAAGACCGCGAGGCATAGCGGTGACTCCGTACCTAGACGACATTCTGATACAAGCGTCAAGTTTTCAAACTGCCAAGTCTCATACAGAGATAGTTCTGGCATTTCTGAGGTTGCATGGGTGGAAGGTGAACGTGGAAAAGAGTTCTCTATTACCACTTACAAGGGTTCCCTTTCTAGGGACTCTTATAGATTCTGTAGAGATGAAAATTTACCTGACGGAGGCCAGGTTATCAAAACTTCTAAATGCTTGCCGTGTCCTTCATTCCATTCCACACCCGTCAGTAGCTCAGTGCATGGAAGTAATCGGCTTAATGGTAGCGGCAATGGACATAGTTCCATTTGCGCGCCTGCATCTCAGACCGCTGCAATTGTGCATGCTAAGTCAGTGGAATGGGGATTACTCAGATTTGTCCCCCCTGCTAAATCTGGATCAAGAGACCAGAGATTCTCTTCTATGGTGGCTTTCTCGGCCACATCTGTCCAAGGGGATGACCTTTCGCAGGCCAGATTGGACGATTGTAACAACAGACGCCAGCCTTCTAGGCTGGGGCGCACTCTGGAACTCCCTGAAGGCTCAGGGACTATGGACTCAGGAGGAGAAACTCCTCCCAATAAATATTCTGGAATTAAGAGCAATATTCAATGCTCTCCTAGTTTGGCCTCAGTTAGCAACTCTAAGGTTCATCAGATTTCAGTCGGACAACATCACGACTGTGGCTTACATCAACCATCAAGGGGGAACCAGAAGTTCCCTAGCGATGTTGGAAGTCTCAAAGATAATTCGCTGGGCAGAGTCTCACTCTTGCCACCTGTCAGCGATTTACATCCCAGGCGTGGAGAACTGGGAGGCGGACTTTCTAAGTCGCCAGACTTTTCATCCGGGGGAGTGGGAACTTCATCCGGAGGTCTTTGCTCAACTGATTCATCGTTGGGGCAAACCAGATCTGGATCTCATGGCGTCTCGCCAGAACGCCAAGCTTCCTTGTTACGGATCCAGGTCCAGGGACCCGGGAGCGGTGCTGATAGATGCTCTGACAGCCCCTTGGGTCTTCAACATGGCTTATGTGTTTCCACCATTTCCGATGCTTCCTCGTTTGATTGCCAAGATCAAACAGGAGAGAGCTTCGGTGATTCTGATAGCGCCTGCGTGGCCACGCAGGACCTGGTATGCAGACCTAGTGGACATGTCGTCTTGCCCACCGTGGTCTCTGCCTCTGAGACAGGACCTTCTAATTCAGGGTCCTTTCAACCATCCAAATCTAATTTCTCTGAGGCTGACTGCATGGAGATTGAACGCTTGATTCTATCAAAGCGTGGCTTCTCGGAGTCGGTTATTGATACCTTAATACAGGCTAGGAAGCCTGTTACCAGAAGAATTTACCATAAGATATGGCGTAAATATTTATATTGGTGCGAATCCAAGAGTTACTCATGGAGTAAGGTTAGGATTCCTAGGATATTGTCTTTTCTACAAGAGGGTTTAGAAAAGGGCTTATCTGCTAGTTCGTTAAAGGGACAGATTTCTGCTCTGTCTATTCTTCTACACAAACGTCTGGCAGAAGTTCCAGACGTTCAGGCTTTTTGTCAGGCTTTAGCTAGGCTTAAGCCTGTGTTTAAGACTGTTGCTCCGCCGTGGAGCTTAAACTTAGTTCTTAACGTTCTTCAAGGCGTTCCATTTGAACCCCTTCATTCCATTGATATCAAGCTGTTATCCTGGAAGGTTCTGTTTTTTATGGCTATTTCCTCGGCTCGAAGAGTCTCTGAGTTATCTGCCTTACATTGTGATTCTCCTTATCTGATTTTTCATTCAGACAAGGTAGTTCTGCGTACTAAACCTGGGTTCTTACCTAAGGTAGTTACTAACAGGAATATCAATCAAGAGATTGTTGTTCCATCACTGTGTCCTAACCCTTCTTCAAAGAAGGAACGACTTTTGCATAATCTGGACGTAGTCCGTGCCCTGAAGTTCTATTTGCAGGCAACTAAAGATTTTCGTCAAACTTCTTCCCTGTTTGTCGTTTACTCTGGACAGAGAAGAGGTCAAAAGGCTTCGGCTACCTCTCTCTCTTTTTGGCTTTGTAGCATAATACGTTTAGCCTATGAGACTGCTGGACAGCAGCCTCCTGAAAGGATTACAGCTCATTCTACTAGAGCTGTGGCTTCCACCTGGGCCTTTAAAAATGAGGCCTCTGTTGAACAGATTTACAAGGCTGCAACTTGGTCTTCACTTCACACTTTTTAAAAATTTTACAAATTTGACACTTTTGCTTCTTCTGAGGCTATTTTTGGGAGAAAGGTGCTTCAGGCAGTGGTTCCTTCTGTTTAAGGTTCCTGCCTTGTCCCTCCCTTCATCCGTGTACTTTAGCTTTGGTATTGGTATTCCATAAGTAATGGATGACCCGTGGACTGACTACACTTAACAAGAGAAAACATAATTTATGCTTACCTGATAAATTTATTTCTCTTGTAGTGTAGTCAGTCCACGGCCCGCCCTGTCTTTAAGGCAGATCTAAATTTTAATTAAACTCCAGTCACCACTGCACCCTATGGTTTCTCCTTTCTCGTCTGGTTTTGGTCGAATGACTGAATATGTGAGGGGAGGAGTTATATAGCAGCTCTGCTTGGGTGATCCTCTTGCAGCTTCCTGTTAGGAAGAGATATATTCCATAAGTAATGGATGACCCGTGGACTGACTACACTACAAGAGAAATAAATTTATCAGGTAAGCATAAATTATGTTTTTCAGCATCTGAACCTTATATTTGTGAATGTAAAATGCTGTTTTTAATAATTTTTGTTTTTTTATTAGTTTATATCATTTATAAAGATGCAAAGTTTAAAATATATCTAAAGCTATTTGACTTGTCAATATTGGTAATTTAGAAAGGGACAAGAGTTTTAGAGGCATTAGTAATTTGATATTAAACCTTTGAAGACAACCTTTTACCTTCTGTAACTTGGCATCATGCTTTCATTTTCATGGTCTTGCTCGATAATTCCTGTTTTGCCTTTCTAGCGCAAGGTCCTGTTGCAGCAGCAACAGCAGCTGCTTCCATTCCTCGTACACCTTTGAGCCCAAGCCCCATGAAGACACCTCCAGCTGCTGCTGTTTCTCCTATGCAGGTAATAAAGGAACTTAAAGGGACAGTCTACTCCAGAATTGTTATTATTTAAAAAAGTTAGATAATCCCTTTATTGCCCATTCCCCAATTTTGCATAGCCAATACAGTTATATTAATGTACTTTTTTTCTAAGGTGATGATAGTCCACGAAAATCCTTACTTGTAGGAATTCATCACCTGGCCGGCAGGAGGCAAAGACACCCCACAACAAAGCTTTAAGTATCCCTCCTACTTCCCTTTCCTACCGAGTAGTTATTTGCCTCGTCAAGGCTGATATCAGTCTGTTTGGCATCTCAGGGTTCTGGAAATTATTCCTCAGGGGTACAGGACAAGTTTTTGGTCAAGGCCTCCTTCAGAGGTTTCTTTGCCACATGTGTCAATCAGATGATCGGGAGGCATCCCTTTGTGTGTGCAGACTCTGAAGGTCATGGGAGTAATAATTCCTGTTCCTAAGACAGAATGAAGGAAGTTATGGCTGAAAACTATGTTTCCCAAGTTTGTTCACTTCACTTGCAAGGGTATACCTTTTTGGGGGAATAGCATCTGATGCTATTCCATTTGCATGGTTTAATTTGCGTCCACTAAATATATGCATGCGTAGGTAGTGGAATGAAGATCACTTCAACCTGTTCCAGCGATTGCATTCTGTTCTGTTGGTCAGACAGTCTGTTACTGTGTTTCATGGACATCAACTTGTCAGGCAGTCTAGGGTGCTTGAGGGTCACAGGGAGTTTGGTTGTCTATGGAGGTGAGGCTAACAATACATGTTCTGAAGTTTAGTTTCTCTGCATACTAGGCTTCTTCTCAAATCAGTTATTTTCATTCTTTTTTTAGTCAGGCGTTATATCCGGGGTGACCTATTTTGTTCATCAGGTTGGTACCCGCAGTACTCTAGTAATGACAGAAATTTTGTTCTTTTAGCAATTTTTTTCCTATGGCATGGAGAGTCCACGACGTCATTCCAATTACTAGTGGGATATTCAACTCCTGGCCAGCAGGAGGAGGCAAAGAGCACCCCAGCAAAGCTGTTAAGTGTAACTTCCCTTACCCATAATCCCCAGTCATTCTCTTCGCCTCTGTCAATGGAGGATGTGCAAAGTTGGTTTCTGAAGATATTTAATCTTTTTATGGGTATTTTTCCCTGCAAGCAAGGATTGGGGTCTAGCGTGTCCACGTCAATCTCTTTAGTAAGAGTAGTGGTGGCTTTTAGCAGTTAGAAGGTGGTGAGGTGGTCTTTGCTTTACTTCTAAAAAGTTTGCTACCCCTTTGTAGAAAGCCAGGGTTGGTTACTCTGCTCTTTCTTTTACTACAGGTCCATGACAGAGAGGGTAGTGCCTGCCACACCTATGTAGCTGCTTTCTGCCTTGCAGCCGGATCCACAGGTAAGTGACTCTTCCTTCTAGGTTATGAAGGACAGCACTTCAGAGGTTAACCCTCAAGTGGATCACTTTATGGAACATAGTTACCCCATTGTTTTATGGGTACAGGGTTGGGGCAGCTTTTATTGGGGGGTCAATAGCTCCTATAGAAAGACATTAGGCACTTTATTGGTATGAGTAACAGAGAGACTTAAGGGGTTAATTTTCCCTAATTCTTGTCGGACTGTATTGCAGGGGTGTTTTTACTGTTCCCTTACATGTTCTGTGAACATCATTATTATTTATCTGGGTATTAAGCTTGTGCTGAATTTATACCAGCTTAAACTGCAGAGAGGGCTGACGGCAGTTTAAACTTAAGGCTGCCATTTTTCATTTTCGCGCTCTTATGTGTGACGCAGTTAGTTTTCTGCACTTACGGTTTTACAGAGCGGACCTTCATGGGCCTCAGAGTGTCCGATTAAAGTTGGAGAGGTGTCGGCTTAGTTTTCTCGCTGATCGGAGTGACTTCAGTTGAGAATCGTTTAGCTGGAAGTACCAGCTTCTTCTTACTAGTGGCCTTAACTCTCCGGTCCGGTAGGAGCTTCAGATAACTTGTCTGAAGTTGATTTTCATAATTTCATGTTTTACCTCCCTTATTCATTATATTTTTCATTAAAAAAATATTTTGTAATTTTTATTTTTGAACATCGTTATTGTTATTACTAGTGGGACCTGTTCTCTTGAGCTATGGGCTCAGAACAGGATCAACCTGTCTCTCTGAATAAATGCTTGCTATGTTTAGAGAACCAAATTGCCCTACCAATGCAGTTTTGTTCCTCATGTTTAGCAAAAACGTTAAACTTTAAAGAAAAAATTCTCCCTTCTGAGCCAAGTGTCTCTCAGGATAATGCTGTGTGTGACATGCCTCAGCTTTCTCCTCAAACGTCCCAAGCCTTAGTTGTTTCTCATACTGTGCCTTCTGTGTCCTCTGAACCACCTGGGGGTGTTTACCTGGGGATTTTGCCGCTCAGATTACTTCTGCAGTATCAGTGGCTTTGTCAGCTTTTCTTTCTTCGGGTAAGCGTAAGAGTAAATCTAAACATTTGCCTGCTAGTAAGGTTTCTGCATTAGTTAATCTTTCTCAATTGTCTGATGAGGAAAATACTTCTGAAGGTGAAATCTCAGACTCTGACACTTTAGCAGAAAAATCTGAGGAATCTGAGGAAGTAAATTTTAGATTTAAGCTTGAACATCTCCGGTTACTACTGAAGGAGGTTCTAGTTACTTTGGACGACTCTGAACCTTCGGTTGCTTCCAACCCCACAAAGTCTTCTAAATTGGATTCTTCATCTTCTGAGGAGGTTTTTCCTGTTCCAAGGAAGATGTCTGAAATTATAGGTCAGGAATGGGATTAGCCATGGGTTCCATTTTCCCCTTTCCCTGTTTTTAAAAAATGTTTCCTGTTGCTGACTCTATTCGTGACTCATGGTGCACTGTGCCTAAGGTAGAAGTAGCTATTTCTACTCTTGCTAAGAGAACTACCATTCCTATTGAGGATAGTTGCTCTTTTAAGGATCCAATTCATAAGAAGCTACTTAAAAAAGATGCATATCCATCAAGGATTACAGTGGCAACCTGCAGCGAGTATTGCCACAGTTGCGAGAGCAGCATCTTATTGGTGCGATGCTTTGTCTGATCTTATTTCAGAGGAAACTACAGTAGAGGAGATCCAAGATAAGATCAAAGCTCTTAAACTGGCCAATACCTTTATCTGTGATGCCAACATGCAGATAATTAGACTGGGAGCTAAGATGTCTAGCTTCACTGTGCTAGCCCGTAGAGCTCTGTGGTTAAAGTCTTGGTCGGCTGATGTGTCTTCAAAGGTCAAGCTTTTAGCTTTACCTTATAAGGGTAAACCTCTGTTTGGACCTGGTCTGGTGGAAATCATTTTAGAGATTACGGTTGGAAGGGGCTCTTTCCTACCTCAGGACAAGAAGAATAGACATAGGGGTCGACAAACTTTTAATTTTCATTCCTTTCGCAACTTTAAGAGGCAGAAGTCCTCCTCTTCCTCTTCCAAAAAAGATCAATCCAGGTCCACTTGGAAATCCAGCCAGCCCTGGAACAAGGGAAACCAGAACAAAAAGCCTTCTGCTGACTCTAAATCAGCATGAAAGGTCCGCCCCCGATCCGAGTTTGGATCAGATGGGGGGCAGGCTTTCTCTTTTTCGACAGGCTTGGATACACGATGTCCCAGATCCATGGGCTGTGGACATAGTATCCCAGGGTTAGAGAATAGGATTCAAGTCTTGCCCTCCAAGGGGCAGATTTCTCCTGTCAAGATTATTCTCAAACCAGGTAAAGAGGGAGGCCTTCTTAAATTGCATAAAGGACCTATCCTTCCTGGGAGTTATTGTACCAGTCCCTCTAAAGGAACAAGTTCTAGGATTTTATTCAAATCTATTTGTGGTTCCCAAAAAGGAGGGAACTTTTCGTCCTATCCTAGATTTAAAGTGTCCCAACAAATTTCTCATGGTTCTCTCCTTCAAGATGGAAACTATTTGTTCCATTCTTCCATTGGTCCAGGAAGGTCAGTTCATGACAACCATAGACCTGAAGGACCCGTACTTACATGTTCTCATTCACAGGGATCATCACCAGTTTCTAAGGTTTGCTTTTCTGGACAAGCATTTCCAGTTTATTGCCCTTCCATTTGGTCTTGCCACGGCTCCCAGAATATTCACAAAGGTCCTGGGAGCACTTTTGGCAGTGATCAGATCTCAGGGAATTGCAGTGGTGCCTTATCTAGACGACATCTTTGTTCAGGCGTCATCTTTTCAACTTGCAAAATCTCACAGAGATGTTGTTGTCTTTTCTACATTCCCACTGGTGGAAGGTGAATCTTGAAAAAAGTTCTCTAGTTCCATCTACAACAGTGTGTTTCCTAGGAACAATAATAGATTCCGTGTCCATGAAGATTTTCCTGACGGATGTCAGAAAATCCAAACTTCTTGTTGCTTGCCTTTCTCTCCAGTCTGCCTTTAATCCAGCAGTGGCTCAATGCATTAAAGGGATTGGTCTGATAGTGGCTTCCATGGACATCATTCCTTTTGCTCAGTTCCATCTGCAACCGCTGCAGCTTTGCATGCTCCGTCAATTCAGATTTATCGCAGAGGATAAATTTGGACCCCCTTACAAGAGAATCCCTCTCGTGGTGGATTTCACAGTATCATCTGTCTTGGGGCACTTGCTTCCTGAGACCTTTCTGGGTGATTGTGACTACGGACGTCAGCCTGTCAGGCTGGGGAGCTGTTTGGGGTTCTCTGAAGGCTCAGGGCCTGTGGTCTCGGGAAGAGTCTTCTGTTCCCATAAACATCTTGAAATTGAGAGCAATCTTCAATGCTTTGAGAGCATGGCCTCAATTATCTTTAGTCCGGTTTATCAGATTCCAGTCAGACAACATCACCTCAGTGGCTTACATCAACCACCAGGGAGGAACTCGGAGTTCCTTGGCCATTCAGCAGTGGGCGGAAGCTCACGATTGTCTCCTATCTGCTATCCACATTCCAGGAGTGGAAAATTGTGAGGCAGATTCCCTGAGCAGACAGACTTTTCATCCCTCTCCATCTGGAACTGTTTTCTCAGATAACCCTCAGGTGGGGGGTACCGGAGTTGGATCTGATGACGTCCCGTCAAAACGGCAAGGTTCCAAAGTACGGTTCAAGGTCAAGAGATCCTCAGGCCATTCTGATAGATGCCCTAACGGTTCCTTTGAATTTCAAGCTAGTATACCTGTTTCCTCCGTTTGCTCTCCTTCCACGAGTCATTGCTCGTATCAAGCAGGAGAGAGCATCAGTAATTCTAATAGCTCCTGCATGACCTTGCAGGATCTGGTTCGCGGATTTAGTAAGGATGTCATTTCTACCTCCTTGGAGATTACTTCGTAGGAAGGACCTTCTAATTCAGGGTCCTTTCCTTCATCCAAACCTGGATTCTCTGAAGCTGACTGCTTGGAGATTGATCGCCTAGTTCTGTCTAGACGTGGTTTTTCTGAAGTGGTCATTGATACTATGCTTCAGGCTCGCAAGCCTGTTACTCGCAAGATTTACCATAAGGTATGGCATAATTATTTGCAAATATAAGCGTTTCTCCTGGAGCCGGGTGAGGATTCCCCGTATTTTCTTTTCTTCAGGATGGCCTGGAGAAAGGCTTGTCAGTCAGTACTCTGAACGGTCAGATTTCTGCATTATCTATCCTTTTGCACAAACGTTTGGCAGACTTAACAGTTGTTCAAGCTTTTGTACAGGCCCTGGTCAGAATCAGGTCTCTGTTTAAACCTGTTGCTCCTCCTTGGAGCCTTAATCTAGTTCTTAAAGTTTTGCAGCAGGCTCCGTTTGAGCCGATGCATGTTGTTGATATAAAACTGTTATCTTGGAAGATTTTGTTTCTCCTTGCAATTTCTTCCGCTCGCAGAGTCTCTGAGCTTTCAGCTCTGCCGTGTGATTCTCCATACCTTATCTTTTATGCAGATAAGGCGGTCCTTCGTACAAAATTGGGTTTTCTCCCTAAGGTGGTGTCAGATCGTAATATTAATCAGAAAATTGTTGTTCCTTCTTTTTGTCCTAATCGTTCTCATAAGGAACGTCTTGCATAACTTGGATGTTGTGCACGCTCTAAAATTTTACTTACAAGCTACTAAAGATTTCCATCTTAATGGGAGGAGAATCCACTGCATCAGTCCTGTCAGCCTCTCAGTGAGAGCACGGGTGAAAGTTAGAGTCCAGAGATGCAGGGGGAGTTCTTCTGTGAAACCATCCCGACTCATATTAACAGCTCCTTAAGCGTTGACGAGTTTCGCTGCCTGCTTTCTTCTCTCAAGTCCATGTCAGGAGCGACACTACTAACCTGTCACACTTGAAGGGCCATGTTCCTGTTTTACGGCGTTGATTCTGGTAAGATCGTTTCATTATATATATATATATATATATATATATATATATATATATATGATAACGCTAGAAGATAGTCACAGTGTGACTCCTTTTATCTATATAGAATCTAGGGTAATAACCTCGGAGGGGGTTGTGGAACAGGGGTGAATATATGCATAATATTGTTTATTGTGTTTCTGCTGCACTTGTGTGAGATGAGGCTCTGTCGGTGTGGAACAGTTAGAGAGAGATTGAGGCAGGCTTTTATTTGGCGCGTCTCTCTCTCGTGTGCAGGGGCGGTCCTGCATGGCACTCCATGTGACTGGGTGTGGCCTCTGTAACTTCCTCTTTCTCGACCTGCGTTCGGAAATGAAAGCTGTTTCTTGTAGTCCGGGTCATTGGAGGTGGTGAGTGCCCCGGCCATTGGGATATAAAGGTGCCATTTAATAATTGATCAAGTCCGTAATAAAGGCGCAAGCTATGGAGGACTCTGGTATGTTAGAGGATACTCCCTCTTTATCTAAACCTATTAACTGTATATACTGTGAGGAGGTTCCGGTCGAACCGCCGACACAACTCTGTTCTGCATGCTTTGACAATATTGCTATATCGAAAAAGAATAAAGTACTTAGTACGACTGTGCCGTCCACCTCTGAGGGTTCTCCGTCCTGCGAGGTTCGTTCCCTACAATCATCTCCAATTACATAAGCTGTTCCCCAGAGCACTACTAATCCTCCCGAGGGAGCGGCCCTTTTGCCTCCAGACTTCGCCGATCAGTTGCAGACGGCGGTTTCTGCAGCCATAAATCCGATGCCTCGGCCTACTAAGCGCAAACGGAAGGTACGGCACTGCTATCCGTCTCAGAGGTCTTCGACTCCGCTGAATGTCTCAGACAGATTATCCGCTGAGGACGACTCCGACTTATCTGGGTTGGAATCTGCTACTTCTAGACCTCCGTCCACGGAGGAACCAGATTTCAAATTCAAGATGGAGCATTTGCGCTTTCTGCTGAAGGACTTTCTGCTGCTACGTTGGAGGTTCCGGAACCGAAACTCCCGGAGAAACCTTCGATCCCTAAACTGGATAGGGTTTACGAAGGGCAGGGTAGTGCCCCACGCCTTCCCGGTTCCTATCAAAATGGCAAACATTATTAAGAATGAATGGGAGAAACTGGGTTCGCCCTTTTCTCCCTCATCTTCTTTTAAGAAGCTTTCCCCCTTTCCTGATGCGCAGCCTGAACTGTGAGGAACCGTCCCTAAGGTGGATGTTGCTATCTCCACGCTCACTAAAAGAACGACCAGTCCGCTTGAGGATAGCTCCTCTTTTAAGGAACCCATGGATAAAAAGATGGATTCCATGTTGCGGAAGATGTTCCAACTGACGGGGTTCCTGTACCAACCGGCGGCGGCAGTTGCTGTAATGGCTGGTGCGGCTACCTACTGGTGTGACGCACTACCAGCAGTGGTCGAGGTGGAGACTCCCCTCGATAAGATTCTGAATCGAATCGAAGTCCTAAGGGTAGCGCATTTGTTCATTTGTGATGCTAACATGCAGATTATTCGCCTGAATGCTAAGACATCAGGGGTTTTTGTTTTAGCCCGCAGGGCTCTGTGGCTAAAATCATGGTCTGCTGACATGACGTCTAAGTCTTGCTTGCTTTCCCTACCATTCAAGGGGAGGGTTTTGTTTGGCCCGGACCTGGATTCTATCATACCTACAGTCACGGGTGGCAAGGGTGCCTTGCTACCTCAGGATAAGAAAGCCAAACCCTTAGGGATCTACTTTTCGTCCCTTTCGTGCGGACAAGTCTCAGCGCTAGCAGCCTTAAACAAAATCTGAGCAATCCAAGGGATCTTGGAAGCCAGCAAACTCTTGGAACAAGTCCAAGCAGAACAAGAAGCCCGCCGAGTCAAAGTCGGCATGAAGGGGTGGCCCCCGACCCGTCCTTGGACCAGGTAGGGGGTAGGCTATCTCTTTTTGCAGAGGCCTGGAGGGGAGATGTTACAGATCCTTGGGTTCTGGAGGTCGTCGCCCAGGGGTACAGGATAGGTTTCAAATCGTATCTGCCCAGAGGCAGGTTCCTCCTGTCAAACATCTCTTCAAGACCAGAAAAGTGAGACGCCTTCCTGGGGTGTGAGTGATCTCTCATCTCTCAGAGTAATCGTCCCAGTCCCTTCAGCAGAAAGAGGTCTGGGGTATTATTTAAACCTTTTCGTGGTCCCAAAGAAGGGCGGCACGTTTCGTTCAATTCTGGACCTAAAGGCCCTAAACAAGTTCCTGTCAGTTCCATCGTTCAAGATGGAGACGATCAGGTCAATTTTGCACCTGGTTCAAGAGGGTCAATTCATGACGACTATAAACCTGAAGGATGCTTACCTTCATGTTCCAATCCACAAGAATCACTTCAAATTTCTAAGGTTCGCCTTCCTGGACCAGCACTTCCAGTTTGTGGCCCTTCCGTTTGGTCTGGTGACCGTCCCAAGAGTCTTTACAAAGGTTCTGTGAGCTCTTCTCGCAGTAGCGAGAGCCAGAGGGGTTGCAGTGGCGCCGTGTCTGGACGATATCCTGGTCCAGGCTCCATCCTACAGTCTGGCGGTGGATCACACGAGAGCTCTTCTCCTTTGGTCCCACGGGTGGAAGATAAACGAAGAAAAGAGTTCACTGGTCTCCAGCAACATGGTGGAGTTTCCTGGGTACGATAATAGATTCTTCAGCAATGAAGATATTTTTGACAGACCAGAGACGTTGCAAGCTGGCGTAAAACTGTCTAGACCTGCAGACATACTTCAGGACATCTGTGGCCAGGTGTATGGAGGTTATCGGGCTCATGGTATACAGCATAGATGTCATTCCATTCGCCAGGTTCCATCTCAGACCTCTTCAGCTGTGCATGTTGAGACAATGGAATGACGATCATTCTGATTTGTCCCAACAGATATCTCTGGACAGACCGGTGAGGGAGTCCCTGTCTTGGTGGATCCGACCGGGAGAATTGTCTCAGGGGACATCTTTCCTGAGACCATCCTGGGAGATTGTAACCACGGATGCGAGTCTATCAGGATGGGGAGCTGTTTGGGGTTCCAGAATGGCACAAGGCAGATGGACTCAAGAGTAATCGAGTCTACCTATAAATATTTTGGAACTTCAAACGATATTCAACGCTCTGAGGGCTTGGTCCCCTCTGTGGTCATCTCAATTCATCAGATTCCAATCGGACAACATTACCTCGGTTGCTTACATAAACCACCAGGGGGGGGGGGGGCGAGAAGATCCCTAGCAATGAGGGAAGTATCTCGGATTCTGGAATGGGCAGAGATTCCCAATTGTTCGCTCTCAGCGATCCACGTTTCATCCAGGGGAATGGTCTCTCCACCCCGAGATGTTTGCAGAGATCTGCAGCAGATGGGGGACGCCGGAAATAGATCTCATGGTGTCCAGACTCAATTGCAAGCTACCCAGATATGGGTCCCGATCAAGGGATCCCCAGCTGGAATTGATATGCGCCTTGGCAGTACCCTGGGACATCAACCTAATTTACATATTTCCACCGTTGCCTCTTCTACCTCGAGTAGTGGCGCGCATCAAGCAGGAGCAAGCTTTGGCTATTCTGATCGCTCCGTCGTGGCCGTGGAGGATGTGGTTTGCGGATCTAGTGGCGATGTCATCATATCCGCCGTGGAAGTTACCTTGTCGCAAGGATCTGCTAGTTCAAGGTCCTTTATATCATCAAAATCTCGATTCTCTGAGGCTGACTGCATGGAGATTGAACGCCTAGTCTTAGCCAAGAGAGGATTTTCGGAGAGAGTGATTGATACTCTCGTTCAGGCCAGGAAGCCAGTCACTAGACGCATCTACCACAAGGTGTGGAGGACCAACTTGTCCTGGTGTGAGGAACGAGGATACCCATGGCATAAGGTCAGGGTATCCAGGATTTTGGCCTTTCTTCAGGACTGTCTGGATAAGGGCCTTGCCGCCAGATTTCTAAGGGGACAGATCTCAGCTTTATCTGTACTGTTACATAAGAAGCTTGCGGAGCTTCCTAAAATTCAGTCCTTTGTTCAATCTATGGTTAGGATCAGACCTGTCTTCAGAAATCCGGCTCCTCCTTGGAGCTTAAATTTGGTTCTTAAGGTTTTGCAGAGGGCTCCGTTTGAGCCTATGCATGCCCTTGACATTAAGATTCTCTCATAGAAGGTCCTGTTGTTATTGGCTATTGCATGGGCACGTAGCGTCTCTGAGTTGGTGGCCTTGCAATGTGAGCCTCCCTACTTACTTTTTCATGCTGATAAGGCTGTTCGCACTGGATTGGGATTCCTTCCCAAGGTAGTGTTAATTGGTAATATCGATCAGAAAATAGTAGTTCTTTCCTTGTGTTCTAACCCTTCTTCGAAGGAGAGGTTACTTCATAATCTAGATGTGGTTCGAGCTTTGAAGTTTTATCTTCAAGCCATGAAGGAGTTCAGACAGACGTTGTCCTTATTTGTTGTGTATTCCGGAAGACGCAGTGGGCAAAGGGCCCCTGCAACTTCTCTATCTTTTTGGTTGTGGAGTATGACCGGTCTGGCATATGAGACAGCGGGACACAAGCCTCTTCAGAGGATTACGGCTCACTCAACTAGAACTGTGGCCTCTTCTTGGGCCTTTAAGAATGAGGCTTCTATGGAGCAGATTTGTAAGGCGGCCACCTGGTCATCCTTACATACTTTTGCAAAATTTTATAAATTTGACGTTTTTGCTTCGGCGGAAGCAGCTTTTGGGAGAAAGGTTCTGCAGGCTGTGGTGCCCTCAGTATAGGGTCTGCCTCCTTTACCCTCCCGTTTTTTTCATTCAGTGTCCTCTAGAGCTTGGGTATTTGTTCCCACAAGTGATGAATGAAGCAGTGGACTCTCCTCCCATTAAGATGGAAAACATAAATTATGCTTACCTGATAATTTCATTTCTATCTGTGGGAGGAGAGTCCACTTCACCCGCCTGTTCTCCGGTGGGCGGACCTAAATTTATTTTTGATTTTCTGTCACCATTAATACCCTGATATTTCTCCTTCTATTCCTTGTTCCCTTGGTAGAATGACTGGGGGATGAGTGGAGTGGGGGAGGTATTTAAGCCTTTGGCTGGGGTGTCTTTGCCTCCTCCTGGTGGCCAGGTTATTTTTTTCCCACAAGCGATGAATGAAGCAGTGGACTCTCCTTCCACAGATGGAAATGAAATTATCAGTTAAGCATAATTTATGTTTTTCGACAGTCTTCTGCCCTGTTTGTTTTTTTTCTCTGGAAAACGTAAGGGTTAGAAGGCCACTTCTACTACTCTTTCTCTCTGGTGGAGAAGTTTTGCTTATGAGACTGCTGGACATTACAGC
Source organism: Bombina bombina (assembly GCF_027579735.1). NCBI lineage: Eukaryota > Metazoa > Chordata > Amphibia > Anura > Bombinatoridae > Bombina > Bombina bombina. The sequence goes on along the minus strand of NC_069500.1, from coordinate 429,632,953 downwards.
TCATTCCGCTAGGGCTGTCTCCTCTTCTTTGACTTTCAAAAATGAAGCTTCTGTGGAACAGATTTGCAATGCGGCTACATGGGTCCTCTCTGCATATTTTTTGCAAATTCAATTTTGATACATTTGTCTCGGCTGAGGCCTCTTTTGGGAGAAAGGTTCTTCAAGTGGTGGTGCCTTCTGTTTAGGTCCTCCTGCTTTTTTCTCCCTCCCTGTTCATTCAGTGTCCTCTAACTTGGGTTTTGGTTCCCACTAGTAATTGGAATGACGCTGTGGACTATCCATGCCATAGGAAAGAGAAAGAAAATGATGCTTGCCTGATACATTTCTTTCTTTCCGGGCATGGAGAGTCCACGACCCCGCCCTCTTTTTAATATTATTCGGCATTTTTTTTTAGTTAACCTCAGGCACCTTTACACTTGTCTTTCTTCTTTTTCCATTTTCCTTTGGCTGAATGACTGGGAATTATGGGTAAGGGAAGTTACACTTAACAGCTTTGCTGTGGTGCTCTTTGCCGCCTCCTGCTGGTCAGGAGTTGAATATTTCACTAGTAATTGGAATGACATCGTGGACTCTCCATGCCCGGAAAGAATGAAATTTATCAGGTAAGCATAAATTTTGTTTTTCTTTGGCTAGGAGAACTCTCCCCTGCATTCTTCAGTATCTGGTGTTTCATCAACACCATGCAATTTTGAGGACAATGTCTAGCTTTCTTCCTACAGCGTTCTCTCATTTAAAATTAGGGATGTACGCTGGTCGTTAAACTTTTTTTTATTTAAGGACTACTAAAAAAAAGTCTCCTCTCCTCCTTGCTAGTTGCATCTTTCGTTTATCGTAAGTGCCTGAAGAAAGCTCCTGTTGCTTTTGCTTCTTAATTGAAGAGTTTGATTCTCGTAGCTTCATTGGGGCGGAACAACCATCGCCTTTATGTATTACAGCTCATTGATCTCATTCTCTGTCTCTTTTTTTGTTGTTTTCAAGGGTGCAATATTAGGGGAGCACAATTGCATGGTTGTAGTTTGGCGCTGTTTACATATTTTCTCAAAGCTGTATCATTTTGAGATGTTTGCCCTGGCGGAGGCTATTTAGTGGAAGGAAGGTCGTTCAGGCAGTGGTTCCTGGTAAATGTGTGCCTGCCTTTCCTTCTTTTCTATCTGTTTTCCTTTGTGAACTCCACAGCTTGGGTGTTCACACAAGTAAGGATTTTTGAGTGATAGTACAAGCACTTGCCCAATTTTTCATGTTTGGTGGCAGTTTGCACTTGTTTACTCTACTATCTTTCTTACTTCTTTCTCCTATTCTTGGCTATACGTCTTACTTGGCGGGAAAGGGAAGTAGGAGGGATACCTAAAGCTTTGTTGTGGGGTATCTTTGCTTCCTCCTGCTAGCAAAGTGATGAATTCCCTAAGGACTGCCTAGACTGCAGCCACAAAGAAAGGAATTTATCAGGTAAAAATAAATTATGGTTTTTACCTCCGTGATTACCTTGTATCTAAGCCTCTGCAGACTGCCCCTTTTATTTCAGTTCTTTTGACAGACTTGCATTTTAGACAATCAGTGCTGACTCTGATAACTCCATAAGAGTGAGATAAAAGACGGCCTTCAAGGGCTTAGAAACTAGCATACGAGTCTACATAGGTTTCACTTTCAAAAATAAGAACTAAGCAAATTTGATGATAAAAGTAAATTAGAAAGTTGTATAAAATTGCATGCCTTATCTGAATCAGGAAAGTTTAATTTTGACTAGACTGTCCCTTTAAAATATCCAATGTGTATATGCCGACAAGTCTTAAGTAATTTGTGTGTGCTTTTATGTAAGAATATGTGTGTTACAGTTTGCTTCTTACAAGCAGCAGTTATGCTAGGTAAAAATGTCAACCCTCTTCTTACAGAGACATTCTATCAGCGGGCCTATATCTTCAGCCAAATCCCTACCTGGCTTATCAGAAAAGAGACCCAGCTATGCTGAAATACCCGTACAAGGTAGGTCACAAAGCACAAGGTTATAATTAGCCAAAATGTCTTTAATGCTGGTGACCTTCAGCTCTCCTTGAGGCATCTTATACAACCTATATTGAGGTAGTTGGATGGAACATGTCATCATTTGAAATATTAATGGGAGATCTAAAAGCACACTTATTGTTTGTGTTTCCTTTCATTCTGCAGAGCACCTTCTCCGAAACTCCTCTAGCACAAGAGCCGCTTCCTCATTACCCCGAGTCTCTACCATGGACAGTAACAAAACCATCTCTGGTAATGTTTTATGAAGTTCTAATCTAATGCTAAGCAGTAATGTTCTTGAGGGAAAAGTACATTCCTGGCCTTTTACCAGTCCTCTGGGATCAGCTTCTTGTTCCTACATTAGTAAACTGTACAATATTCTGTAAGCCACAAGCAGTTCAATGTTTTCTTGCCTAAATGGTTAAAACAGGGTACATAGCCGAGAAGTTAACTGGTCATCATTTTCTTCAAAGATGTTAGTCATGTGTTTGGGGACAAAGTCAGTATGAAATAACATGCATTTAAATTACTACCACTCTGCAACAGGTAGCAGAATTATTTCACCAATTTGATACAGGGGTTAAACACACAGTAGTGGATGGTCAATAGTTGTAAAATTACATGATCTAATGAATTGGGCAACTTATGTCTCTTTAAGAGACAGTGTGTTGTGTATGATTGTTTGTTTGGTGTGTCTAGGTGTGAACAAACACACTCACATCGCCCACTGGTTTTAATTGATCATTCATTTAAAAAGTAGTAAAATATTTTAATCACTTGATTTACTTAATATTCAAGTATTTTTTTTTCAGACAACTTTTTCATCTCTTTACTGAATCTGTATGTGATATTGGTATTTATATGAATATCCTCTTCAAACACCATTTGGATATACATTTTTTTTCATACAGGTGGTGAGAGTCCACGATCCATGGAAATTACTCTTCTCTACCACTAGGAGGAGTTAAAGATTCCCAAACCCCAAGAGCTCTATAAAACTCCTTTTACCTCACACATACCTCAGTCTTGCCTCCGATGGTGGTGGTTAAAGAATGTGATTCTACAAAGAAAGGGGTTTTCAGTCTATGTTGAGTCCCGATTCCCCTCAGAGTACAGTGTTTGTCAGAGGGACGTAATTGGGGTATGGTTTGTGTTGCTTTGCTTTCACCTCATGGGAAATCTTTCTTAAACCCTCAAATCGGTTGCAGGGATGTGCTATACTCCTGTTCCATAACCTCTACTGATATGTTTCAGAACTGGTTTGGCTGTCTGCTACTTTATTGCTAGTGGACGAGTGTCTATTGATAAATATATTTTATTTTTTAATACAATAGTGACATATAGACAATCATTCAGCTATGTTATGGGCATTTTCTTTGATTTATAAAATGTATCTATATATATTTTTATATATATATATATATATATGTGCCCCTGGACAGATCTTTCACTATTTCCCTTGCTTTTGGCTCGCTTAGTTTTTCGCACGTCAGCCTGTTTTCACTTGTCGGGATTGCACACGTCAGGTTAAAGTTCATCGGGTTTTCTCACATTCCATAGTCTTTATTTTTTTGTGCGCTGGGTTTGCTTGACGGGTTAGCACACGTCCTTTTCGTTTTCCCGAGCGTTAATGTACGTTTGCTCGCTTATGAGCGCGTCGTGTTTTTGGTGCGCACATTCACATTTAAAAGGATATGAAACCCAGATTTTGTCTTTCGTGATTCAGATAGAGCATGCAATTTTAAGCAACTTTCTAATTTACTCCTATTATCAATTTTTTTGTTTTTTTGGTATCTTTATTTGAAAAAAGGATTTGTTAATGCATACACACCAATCTAATGTTTTTTTGGGTATTAATGCACATACTTTTTGTTCATTACAGGTTAATGCTAGAGCGTTGCCTCCGGCCATGACGTCTTTCATCAAGGCTGCAGTCTCTGAGGCGTTGGCTGCTCTCCCGCCTTCAAAGAAGCGTAAAAGGTCAGTTCAGATTTTACCTTCTACCAGTGCTATGTGCCCTGATCCCAGGGATACTGTTGAATCTTCAGATGGTGAAGTTTCCCCTGGGGATGAGGATTCCTCATCTAAAGTAGAACCTGATATTTCCTCTTTTTTATTTAAAGTTGAACATATAGTCATGCGAAAAAGAAAGTACACCCCCTTTGATTTCTATGGTTTTACGTATCAGGACATAACAATCCTCCGGTCCTTAGCAGGTCTTAAAATTAGGAAAATACAACCTCAGATGAACAACAACACATGAAATATTACACTGTGTCATGATTTATTTAACAAAAATAAAGCCAAAATGGAGAAGCCATGTGTGAAAAAATAAGTACACCCTTACTACTTCCATAGGAATTAAAGGGACACTGAACCCAAATTTTTTCTTTCGTGATTCAGATAGAGCATGCAATTTTAAGCAACTTTCTAATTTATTCCTATTATCAATTTTTCTTCGTTCTCTTGCTTTCTTTATTTGAAAAAGAAGGCATCTAAGCTTTTTTTTGGTTCAGAACCATGGAAAGCACTTGTTTATTTTTAGGTGAATTTACCCACCAATCAGCAAGAACAACACAGTGTGTTCACCAAAAATGGGCCGGCATCTAAACTTACATTCTTGCATTTCAAATAAAGATACCAAGAGAATGAAAAGAATTTGATAATAGGAGTAAATTAGAAAGTTGCGTAAAATTGCATGCTCTATCTGAATCACGATATAAAAAATTTAGGTTCAGTGTCCCTTTAAGAGGCTAAGTAGCAGCCATGTGCTGCTAATCAAATGCCCTTGATTAATTAATCATCAACATTCAGGTGTGTGTTAATACAATGCCAAGGAGGAAAGACATCAGCAATGATCTTAGAGAAGCAATTGTTGCTGCCCATCAATCTGGGAAGGGTTATGAGGCCATTTCCTAACAATTTAAAGTCCATCATTCTACAGTGAGAAAGATAATTCATAAGTGGAAAACATTCAAGACAGTTGCCAATCTTCCCAGGAGTGGACATCCCATTAAATTCACCCCAAGATCAGACTGTGCGGCTCAGAGAAATTGCAAAAAAACTTCAGATTCTACAGGCCTTAGTTAGCATGTTAAATGTTAACGTTCATGACAGTACAATTAGAAAAAGACTGAACAAGTGATTGTTTGTATAGAAGGGTTGCTAGGAGAAAGCCTCTTCTCTCTAAAAAGGGATTGTCACTACAGCTTAGGTTTACAAAGTTGCATCTGAACAAACCACAAGTCTTCTGGAACCTTGTCCAATGGACAGACGAGACCTAAGTGGAGATGTTTGTAGATAATACACAGTACAATGTTTGGTGAAAACCAAACACAGCATATCAGCACAAATACCTCACCTTGCAGTCATTGAGTCGATTATGAACTTCTCTGTATACCAAAGTATTCTGAAGTCAAAAAGCTTGGCCGAAATTGAGTCATGCAACAGGACAATAATCCCAAGCACACAAGCAAATCTACAACAGAATGAGTGAAAAAGAAAATAATCAAGGTGTTGCAATGGCCCAGCCAACGTCCAGACCTCAACCCGATTCAAATGCTGCGGCGGGACCTTAAGAGAGCTGTGCATAAACAAATGCCCACAAACCTCAATGAACTGAAGCAATCTTGTGAAAAAGAGTGGGCCAAAATTCCTCCACAACGATGTGAGAGACTTATAAAGTCATACAGAAAACAATTACTCCAAGTTATTGCTGCTAAAGGTGGCTCTACAAGCTATTGAATCATAAGCCATTTTGGCTTTATTTCTATCTAAAGGGGAGGAGAGTCCACGGCTTCATTCATTACTATTGGGAATTAAGAACCTGGCCACCAGGAGGAGGCAAAGACTCCCCAGCCAAAGGCTTAAATACCTCTCCCTCTCCCCTCATCCCCCAGTCAATCTTTGCCTTTCGTCACAGGAGGTGGCAGAGAGGTGCAGAAGATTTGGAGGTCTCTTATGGAGGGTATTACTCTTCGCAATGGGACAGGAGTTTTAAGTAGCCCTATAAGGCTTTTGAGTGAGGGCTTGAATGAGAGTCTGGAGATGCAGGGAGTGTCTCTTTTGTTAGGAGCGCTGCTATGACCTGTCACACTTGAAGGGCCTTGTTCCTGTTCCACGGCATGGATTCTGGTAAGATTGTTTCATTTTATATACAATGTTAACATAGAAGACAGGACCACAGTGTGGCGTCCTTTTATCTTTACAGAATCAAGGGTTAATATTCCTAGTAGGGGGATTATTGAACAGGGGGGTTTATACATGATATTGTTTATTGTGTCATTGCTGTGCTGTGCGGGATAGGGCTCTGGCAATATGTTGAACTTCAGGTTCTTTTCCAGGGAGTTTTTGCACGGTCCTTTTTTGGTGCGTTTTCTCCTTTAGGCAGGGCAGCCCTGCGAGGCACCCGCGTGACTGGGTGGGGCTCTTCACTGAGTGCCCCGGCTATTGGCGGTTATAAAGGTGCCTGTTATTTTCTCTTTTATTCTAATAAAAGCGTAAGCTATGGAGGATTCTGACGCGTTAGAAGGTACTCCCTCTTTGACAAAGTCTCATACCTGTGTTTATTGTGAGGTTCCGGTAGACCAGCCTGCCCAATTATGTTCCACATGCCTTGAGAGGGTCAAGACTAAAAGAATGTCTAGTACCATGAGCCGTCCACCTCTGAGGGTTCTCCGTCCCGTGAGATGCGTTCCCGAGTTGAGTCCTCTATTGCACATGCAGCGCCCCAGGGTCCGACTGTTGCTCCTTCGGGAGAGATATGTTGGCCGCCAGATTTTGCGATTTGGTGGTTTCTAAAGTAATCCACGCCTTACCACGTTCTGCTAAGCGCAAGCGTAGGGCCTTTCAGAGTGGCCCGACTCGGGACTTGTCTTCGTTGGATGCTCCTGCAGAGTGGTTCGACGATGGAGCCCACTCCGACGCTTCGGAGGGGACTCCTTCTGGGTCGGAATCTGTGTTATCTAAAGCTCCGGCAGAGGAGCCTGGCTATAGGTTTAAGATGGAGAATTTGCGCTTTTTGCTAAAACAAGTGCTTGCTACTCTAGAGGTTCCGGAGCCGAAGCTTCCGGAGGAACCTTCTATCCCTAAGCTAGATAAGGTTTATGAGGACAGGATGGTACCCTAGACCTTCCCGGTTCCTATAAAGATGACTAACATTATCAAGAACGAATGGGCCCGATTAGGTTCTTCCTTTTCCCCTTCTTCGTCCTTTAAGAAACTTTTCCCTGTTCCGGAGGCTCAGTTGGAGTTGTGGGGGACCATTCCTAGGGTGGATGGTGCCATCTCCATGCTCGCTAAGCGAACGACTGTTTTCCTAGAGCATAGCTTTCCAAACTTTTCATGTTGGTGACACACTTTTTTAGACTTACATCATTTTGCGACACAGTAATTCAGTTGTACTAGCAAACAGGAAGTTAAACTAACTTGTTTTAAGAGATACAGACACATACATAAATTATATATTAACGAAATGTATTTACAAGTAACAGTATTTTTGTGCAAGAATTAAAAAAAAAAGTTTAACACCAATAGCTACTTACAATTTTAATGGGATGTATGAGGTTGATGGGATGACACAGTTTCTGAATATTTGGTGGAATATTAGGTAAAGACATTCGCATTTCATCATCAAGCATTTTTAATCAATGCTCTACTGGGGGCTAGCTGCAAAAAAAAAAAAAACAGACTTCAGCTCAGCGTTAAAGCTGCTGCCTTCAGAGCTCTGCCTTCGGGACTACTGCCCGTGCTGCAAACACACTGCTATCCCACTCACTGACTTCACATGCAGTTACGAGCCAATAGAGGAGACTACACGTGCAGTCATGAGACAATGTGCCGCCAAAGGGAATAGTTTCAGTTCCCACTGAGCTGTGCCAATAGGTTAAGATGATCTGTGACCCACTAGTTATCAATCACGTATCAACCATGTGATATGCGTAGCAAGCAGGCAGAAAGTCAGAAACTAAAAAAGAAAAAAAAAAATTAAATTCAAAAACATTTGTGCTGAAGCAGGGACACACCTACACACTGCTGCTGACACACTAATGTGTCACGACACACAGTTTGGAAAGCACTGCCCTAGAGGATAGCTCGTCGTTCAAGGAGCCTATGGATAAAAAGTTGAAAAACATGCCGAGAAAGATGTTTCAGCACACAGGGTTTGTTTTTCAGCCAGCAGCAGACGTAGCCGTAGTTGCTGGAGCTGCGTCATATTAATGTGATTCCCTGAGTGAAATGATTAAGGGTGAACCCTCTTTCGAAGAGGTGCAGGAGAAGATTAAGGCTTTGAAGGTAGCCAATTTTTTCATTTGCGACTCCAATATGCAAATTATTCGCCTAAAATGCTAAGGTGTCAGGGTTTTCAGTTTTAGCGCGCAGGGCCTTGTGGCTAAAATCTTGGTCGGCGGACATGACCTCTAAATTGAGGTTGATGTCCCTGCCTTTTCAAGGAAAGATTCTGTTCGGTCAAGACCTGGACTCGATCATTTCCACGGTTACGGGAGGCAAGGGTGCCTTCCTGCCCCAAGATAAGAAAGATAAACTGAAAGGACCTATCTTTCGTGCGGATAAGGCCCAACGCTAGCAGCCGGCCGCAAAGGCGGACCAGTCCAAGGGAACTTGGAAGCCTGCTCAGTCTTGGAACAAGTCCAAACAGAACAAGAAGCCTGCAGAGACCAAGTCGGCATGAAGGGAAGGCCCCCGACTGGTCTACGGACCGAGTAGGGGGCAGGTTATCTCTATTCTCTCTGAAGCCTGGTTGCAGGATGTTCAGGACCCCTGGGTTCTGGAGGTTGTCTCCCAGGGTTACAGGATAGGATTCAAATCCTTCCCTCCCAGGGGCAGATTCCTCGTGTCAAACCGGTCATCGAGGCTGGAGAAGAAAGAGGCCTTTCTGGGATTTGTGAGGGATCTTTCCTCTCTAGGTGTTATCGTACCAGTACCCCTTGCAGAAAAGGGGTCTAGGGTATTATTCAAATCTGTTCGTAGTTCCAAAAAAGGAGGGCACGTTCCGCACGATTTTTGGATCTGAAGTGTTTAAACAAGTTTTTGTCCGTTCCATCGGTCAAAATGGAAACGATCAGGTCCATTTTGCCCCTAGTTCATGACCACGATAGACTTGAAGGATGCCTACCTTCATGTTTCAATTCACAGGGACCACTTCAAGTTCCTAAGATTTGCATTTTCGGACCTTCACTTCCAGTTTGTGGCCCTTCCTATTGGTCTGGCAACGGCCCCAAGAGTTTTCACAAAGGTTCTCAGGGCCCTGCTTGCTGTAGCCAGATCCAGGGGCATTGCGGTGGCGCCCTATCTAGACGACATCCTGGTTCAGACGCCGTCCTTCAATCAGGCAGTGGACCATTCAAGGTCCCTGACCCTGTTACTTCAATCTCATGGTTGGAAGATAAACTCTGGAAAGAGCTCCCTGGTACCCAGCACCAGGGAGGAGTTTCTGGGGACGATCATAGACTCAGTGTCCATGAAGATTTTTCTCACGGATCAGCTACGCAGGAAGCTTGCGTCCTCTATCTGGCTCTTCAATCCTCAGAGAGGCCCTCGGTGGCCCAATGTATGGAGGTGATCGTGCTCATGGTCTCCTGCATGATGTCATTTCATTTGCCAGGTTTTATCTCTGGCCTCTTCAGTTATGTTGAGGCAGTGGAACGGCAATCATTTTGATCTCTCACAGCTGAAATCCATGGATGTACGGGTTCAGAACTCCCTCTCTTGGTGGATCCTGGGAGATTGTGACCACGGACGCGAGTCTGGCGGGATGGAGAGCTGTTTGAGGTGCCAAAATGGCACAGGGAAAATGGTCTCGGCTGGAGTCCCTTTTACCGATAAATATCCTGGAACTTTGAGCGATCTACAAAGCTCAAAGATTTGTCTCAGATGGGGGACGCCGGAAATGGATCTCATGGCGTCCAGACTCAATTGCAAACTTCCCTGTTACAGGTGGAAGTCGAGGGACCCCCAGGCAGAACTGATAGATGCATTGGTGGTGCCTTGGTTCAATCTAGCGTACATTTTTCCTCCATTACCACTTCTTCTATTGTGGCACGCATAAAGCAGGAGAGAGCTTCGACCATTCTGATTGCTCTTTCGTGGCCGCGGAGGACATGGTTTGCGGATCTGGTGGGGATGTCATCCTCTCCACCGTGGAGGTTACCCTGTTGCAGGGATCTGTTAGAACAGGGGCCTTTCCAACATCAGAATTTCGATTCTCTAAGGCTGACTGCATGGAGATTGAACGCTTAGTCCTAACCAAGAGAGGTTTTTCTGAAAGTGTTATTAACACTCTAGTTCAGGCAAGGAAGCCAGTCACTCAGCGCATCTACCATAAGGTGTGGAGGACTTACTTGTCCTGGTGTGAGAAACATGGATACTCTTGGCACAAGGTGAGGGTTTTCAGAATTCTGCCCTTCAAGAAGGTTTAGAGAAAGGACTTGCTGCTAGTTCTTTAAAGGGACAGATTTCGGCATTATCTGTTTTGTTACACAGGAGACTCGCTGAGCTCCCTGTCATTGAATCCTTTGTTCAGGCTTTGTCTCGAATCAGGCCTGTCTTTAGGCAGTCTGCTTCCCCGTGGAGCTTGAACTTGGTCCTTAGGGTTTTGCAGCAGGTTCCGTTTGATCCTATGCATTTCCTTGACATTAAGATTCTGTCCTGGAAGGTTCTTTTCCTGTTGGCCATTGCATCGGCTCGTAGAGTATCTGAACTGGCGGCTTTGCAACATGGGCCACCTTATCTGGTTTTTCATTCGGATAAGGCCGTTCTTCGCATTGGCTTGGGATTTCTTCCCAAGGTGGTGTCCAATCTTAACATCAGTCAGGAAATAGTTGTTCCTTCTCTGTGCCCTAACCCTTCTTCTTCTTCGAAGGAGCGGTTACTATCTTCTATCTTCAGGCTACAAAGGACTTCAGACAATCTACATCTTTTTTTGTTGTGTATTCAGGGAAGCGCAGGGGTCAGAGGGCTTCTGCTACTTCTCTGTCTTTTTGGCTGAGGAGCTTGATCCGTTTGTCTTATGAGACAGCGGGACATAAGCCTCCTCAGAGGATCACAGCTCATTCTACTAGAGCGGTGCCTTCTTCTTGAGCCTTCAAGAATGAGGCCTCTATGGAGCAGATTTGTAAGGCATCTACCTGGTGCTCCTTACACACTTTTACAAAGTTTTACAAATTTGACGTTTTTGCTTCTGCGGAAGCGGCTTTTAGGAGAAAGGTTCTACAGGCTGTGGTGCCCTCAGATTAGGGTCCGCCTTTTACCCTCCCGGTTTCATTCAGTGTCCTCTGGAGCTTGGGTATATGTTCTCAATAGTAATGAATGAAGCAGTGGACTCTCCTCCCCTTTAGATGGAAAACATAAATTATGCTTACTTGTTAATTTCATTTCCATCGTGGGGAGGAGAGTCCACGGCTCCCGGCCGTATCTCCGGTGGGCAGACCTAAATTTAATTTTTCTTCTAGCACCATTTGTACCCTATTTATCCTACTGTTCCTTGTTCCCTCGGAAGAATGATTGGGGGATGAGGGGAATGGGAGAGGTATTTAAGCCTTTGGCTGCGGTGTCTTTGCCTCCTCCTGGTGGCCAGGTTCTTAATTCCCAATAGTAATGAATGAAGCCGTGGACTCTCCTTCCCATGATGGAAATGAAATTATCAGGTAAGTATAATTTATGTTTTTTGTTAAATAAATCATGACACAGTGCAATATGTCATGTGTTGTTTTTCATCTGAGGTTGTATTTACCTTATTTTAAGATCTGCTAAGGACCAGATGATTGTTATTATGTCCTTATATGTAAAACAATAGAATTCAAAGAGGGTGTACTTTTTTTTCTGCATGGCTATTCATTTTAAAAGAGGTCACTTGGGGTTAAAGATCCTAAAACTTCTGATGATGAACCTTGTAATCATTTAAATTCAGTTTTTAGGACCGTTTATAATCTCCCTGACTTTTTCCCTGTGCCTGATGCTGTCTCTGACATGATTGGTAGGGAATGGTCTAAGCCAGGTGTTTCTTTTAATCCTTCTCTAAGGTATAAAAAGTTATATCCCTTACCTGCTGCAAATCTAGAGTTATGGAAAACGGTTCCCAAGGTGTATGGGGCCATTCCCTCCCTGGCTAAACATACTATTACTTTGGAAGACAGTACTTCTTTTAGACTGGAAGTTAGAAGCCTTTCATAGAAGGGCCTTTTTACATGCTGGTTATATTCTCAGGCCAGCTATTTCTATTGCTGATGTGGCTGCTTCTTCTACCTACATGTTATCAAGTCTTTCAGAGCAGTTTTCTGATGACCCTGTTAGTGCAATTCTATTGAATTTGCTTCAGAGTGTCAATTCTTTTATTTGTGATGCTGTGTTTGATATTATGAAAATTTATGTCAAAAGCATATCTTCAGCAATTCTTGCCAGGAGGGCCTTGTGGTTTAACTCCTGGAATGCTGATATGGTGTCTAAATCTAGATTATTGTCTCTTTCATTTCAGGGAAATATGTTATTTGGATGTAGATTCTATTATTTCTACTGGAGGTAAAGGAGCTTTTCTTCTTAAATGGGAAGAGTCCACATCTGCATTCATTACTTTTGGGAAATACAGAACCTGGCCACCAGGAGGAGGCAAAGACACCCCAGCCAAAGGCTTAAATAACTCCCCCACTTCCCTCATCCCCCAGTCATTCTTTGCCTTTCGTCACAGGAGGTTGGCAGAGAAGTGTCAGAAGTTTGAGATAGTCTCTCATGGAGGGTAGTACTCTTCACTATGGGACTGGAGATTTAAGTAATCCTGTCAGCCTCTCAGTGAGAGCATGGATGAAAGTTAGAGTCCAGAGATGCAGGGAGAGTCTTTCTGCGAAACCATTCTGACTCTTATTAACAGCTCCATAGGCAATCAGCGTTGACGAGTTTCGCTGCCTGCTTTCTTCACTCAAGTCGATGTGAGAAGCGATGCTACTATCTGTCACACTTGAAGGGTCGTGTTCCTGTTCCACGGCGTAGATTCTGGTAAGATTGTTTCATATTTTATACACATACCCCCCAACTGTCCCAATTTTCGCAGGACAGTCCCGATTATAGGGGTCTGTCCCACTGTCCCGGGTTGCTAGCCATCTGTCCCGCATTACCCCATGCATTAAAAAAAAAAAATTCTATTGGGTACATACTCAGAAGCAGCTGACTTTTCTCTCCCAGGGTTATATACCTGTTAGATTCCTTGTGGAAAAGTAATGGTGTGTGGGTTAAGCAGGAGTAGGAAGGCTGTATACCCTCTGACCTCGGGTAATGGTGACCTCTAACCTGCATGTATAAGTGTATACTATGTAGTGTGTGTTTATCTGTATGTATAAGTGTGTATCTGCATGTATAAGGGTACACTATGTAGTGTGTGTATGTGTGTATCTGCATGTATTAGTGTAAGCTATGTAGTGTGTATCTGCATGTATAAGTGTATGCTATGTAGTGTGTGTGTATCTGTATGTGTAAGTGTATGCTATGTAGTGTGTGTGTGTGTAGCTGTATGTATAAGTGTAAGCTATGTAATGTGTGTGTATCTGCATGTATAAGTGTATGCTATGTAGTGTGTGTGTATCTGTATGTGTAAGTGTATGCTATGTAGTGTGTGTGTATCTGCATGTATAAGTGTATGCTATGTAGTGTGTGTGTATCTGTATGTGTAAGTGTATGCTATGTAGTGTGTGTGTATCTGTATGTGTAAGTGTATGCTATGTTGTGTGTGTGTATCTGCATGTATACATGTATGCTATGTAGTCTGTGTGTATGTGTAAGTTTATGAAAGAAATAAAGGATTGAAGCTCACCAATATGCCAAAAAGTAATTCACTTTATTGTAGAGACAGGCAGGGTCCAAATACCACGACGTTTCGGGGCAGTATGCCCCTTAATCATGTGATGACAACCTATACAGGTACACCTGTTTAAATAGCTTACCTGGGATTAACCCTTACAATCTTTCTAACAATACAATAATAGAGGGACAGCACCATCTAGCGGCCCCCAAGGTGTATAATTACCTAGTGTTAAAATAAAACCAAAGACAAAAAACAGCAATGAAGCCCTAATTACAGATTCAAACTATGTCAAAAAAGCTTTTTATTATTTATATAAATAATTTTTAACCCATCAAATTTAAATCACTATGTAACTATAGAAAATGGCAGAATAAATTTATCATTATATATGAACATAATAGAGAGATAGATCAGTAAAAAACTGACCAATCTATCTCTCTATTAAGCCCCCTTGGTTCCAAGGTGTCAAGGTGAAAAATCCAAAAGGATTCTCTTTGCTTAAGCAAAACTTCCCTATTTGCACCCCTTCTAGGGGCTTTCACCTGTTCAATCACCTGAAACCTAAGTTGGCTTATCTGATGGCCTGCTGCCAAAAAATGATAGGCCACTGGGGCTGACACTTTACCACATCTGATGTTGCTCTTGTGCTCAGTTATTCTGTCCCGGACCCTCCTAGTGGACTCACCAACATAGGCCTTCCCACATGGACACTTGATCATGTATATGACATAACTGCTGTTGCAAGTGAAAAAATCCCTATAATTAAATCTATGCCCACTATGTGGATGTAAAAAATAGGGACTTTTCACTATGCAACTGCAGTTGCTGCAACCAAGACAAGGGAAACAACCAAGATTCTTTTTAGTGATACATTTTTGGGATGTAGATTTGACAGAACCCATGTCAGCCCGTATTAATGAATCCCTAAGGCTTTTACTACGCTTGTAGGCTGGCATGGGGAACTTGTCAAACTCCTCAACATCCACATTACATCTTCTCAAGATGCCCCAATGTCTCTGTATGATTTTCAACACCTGATCACTCTGTCTAGAAAACTTGACTACCATATCCGTGCACTGCCAAGCCATTACAAAGAAAATGACAAGTGAAGAGGATCTTGCAGGGTCTCAAACCTTTACCTATACATAGTTTGAAGCCTCTAGAATTACAACTCTGGTTAAGGGCTCACGCAATTTTTTACATACAGCCCCCAGACAAGTTGCAAGTAATCAGTATGAAAAGTCTACTAAAAAAACAACTGGCCTATGACCTGCACGCCACCACCCTGGCTGAATATCATCGGGTGAAAAGAATCCCCAGAGGATTACGAATGAATATTAGACCCACCTTGTTGAAGGACAATCCTGAATATTGCCGTAAGTTTGAGCAGATTCTCAATAAGTGTTCCTTTGACCTAATCGTTCTGACTGTAGAATATATCTTCAGATCGATTTGGATAAACTAAAAGGAGAGATTGCTGCTTTAGAGGAGGAGATCCGGCAAACGATGTCATCTGCTGATTCTGACAAGTTGCTTACGGCTAGTAAGGAGTTATTGGCAGAGATGCGGTCGACCATTGAGGAGAGGAAACGGTTAAAATTTCAGAGAGACTCTGACGACTACTCCAATAGAGTCTACAGGTGGGTCTATGATCCAATGGGGCAGGAGCGCCGCGTCACTTCCGGTTCACGGAGAAGGCAGCAATATCGTCATGCAGTGTCAGGCAGCAGCTCCGATTCATCCATGGATTTTTCCCAGGGAGAGGGCAACGACAGCCCAGGAGAAGCGGCCGCAGACACCGCCGGGGCCCAAAAGGGAGCAAAAGTGAAAACAAAGGTAACAGCCAAATCGGGCAAGGCATCCTCACAGAGGGTGACGCGGGCCCGCAACAAAATATAGTCTTTAATATCTCAGACTGTCCACTTGCTGAGAGAGAAGCATCTGTTCTCCAGAAGGGACTGTCTTTTTGCCCATTCAAGGACTGTGATTTCTTCAATTTGAATAGAGACATTCACAAATTTTTCCGCAATATAAGGTTAAAATTTTGGCATAATAACAAGACAAGTAATGTTTCTCAAATTGGTACAAGGTTGAATTGCAGTGGGTCTGTTGGGTGTAACATCATTGGGGATAATAAAGTTAATAACTTGAGCATTACACAATTAGGGTTATTTAACAAAAGCTCTTTTTTTCCCTCTACCACTGACCACAGTATTGAGACCTTTGAAAAGTTAGTTCTGTCTGATTTGAATGATTTGCAGGCTAAAACTAAGTTATGTAAATCTTAAGGTAAACCTAGGTTGTTTAACTTTACATCTGCTGATCATTCAGCCTTGAAATCATTGAAATCTAACAATAAAGTGATATTGAAGCAGGCTGATAAGGACGGAGCGACAGTTGTTTTAAATAAGACCGACTATAGAACAGAGGTTTATCGCCAACTTGGCACTAAGGAGGTATATAAGGTAATTGCAGGTAATCCAATTAATAAGATTTCTAGAGAGATTCAATCTACTGTCAAATTTGCATTGAATAATGCTTTAATTGATGCTAAAACGGCTAAATTTCTAATTGTGACTGACCCAATCACACCTGTGTTATATGTGCTGCCTAAGATTCACAAGTCCTTGACTGCTCCACCAGGGCGTCCTATTGTAGCGGGTACCAATTCCGTTTTTTCAAATATTTCCATTTTTTTGGATAGAGTATTGAGACTACTGGTGGAGCAGTCAAGTACCTTCATTAAAGACACTAATGATTTTTTGATCAAGCTGAGCAACTTGCAACTCCAGACTGACAAGTTTATTCTTTTCAATTTGGATGTTTCCAGTTTATACACATCTATCACTCATGAGAGTGGCCTAGGAGCTGTGCAACAGGCTTTGCTCACTGCTGGGTCACATTCAGAAACTCAGGTCGAATTTATCTTGCAACTGTTAGAATTAATTCTTTATAATAATTATTTTCTCTTTGAGGATTTATATTATTTACAGTTGCAAGGTACGGCTATGGGCTCCAACGTCGCCCCTAATTATGCCAACATTTTTATGAATCTCTTTGAAGAGAAGTTTGTTTTTGAAAATGCCCTTTTTCGTCAGTGTGGCGCCACCTGGTGGCGCTACATTGATGATATTTTTGGGGTTTGGCTGGGCGACGTTGGGGCCCTCGAGCTTTTTGTATCTGAATTAAACCATTCAACTAACAATATCAAATTTACATTGACTTCCAGTGAGAGTTCCATTGATTTTTTGGATGTGACCGTGATCAAGGATGGTTTCAGTTTTAAAACTGATATTTTCAGAAAAGAAACTGACAGGAATAATTTATTGATGTATGACAGTGCTCATCATCCCTCCTTGATCAGGTCACTACCCAAAAGTCAATTGCTTAGGGTTAAAAAATTGTCACAGAAACATCCAAGGTTCCAATGAGATTGGCAGAGATGGGTGACAAATTTCTGGAACGTGGCTATCCACAGGATCTGATTTCGGACACCATTGATATGGTGTCCCAGTTGGATCGTGATGCCCTTCTAAAAGCTAGAAAACTCTCTGATAAAAATCAAAAAAGGATGGTATTTGTATCCGAGTTTTCTAGACAGAGTGATCAGGTGTTGAAAATCATACAGAGACATTGGGGCATCTTGAGAAGATGCAATGTGGATGTTGAGGAGTTTGACAAGTTCCCCATGCCAGCCTACAAGCGTAGTAAAAGCCTTAGGGATTCATTAATACGGGCTGACATGGGTTCTGTCAAATCTACATCCCACAAGTTTATCACTAAAAAGAATCTTGGTTGTTTCCCTTGTCTTGGTTGCAGCAACTGCAGTTGCATAGTGAAAAGTCCCTATTTTTTACATCCACATAGTGGGCATAGATTTAATTATAGGGATTTTTTCACTTGCAACAGCAGTTATGTCATATACATGATCAAGTGTCCATGTGGGAAGGCCTATGTTGGTGAGTCCACTAGGAGGGTCCGGGACAGAATAACTGAGCACAAGAGCAACATCAGATGTGGTAAAGTGTCAGCCCCAGTGGCCTATCATTTTTTGGCAGCAGGCCATCAGATAAGCCAACTTAGGTTTCAGGTGATTGAACAGGTGAAAGCCCCTAGAAGGGGTGGAAATAGGGAAGTTTTGCTTAAGCAAAGAGAATCCTTTTGGATTTTTCACCTTGGAACCAAGGGGGCTTAATAGAGAGATAGATTGGTCAGTTTTTTACTGATCTATCTCTCTATTATGTTCATATATAATGATAAATTTATTCTGCCATTTTCTATAGTTACATAGTGATTTAAATTTGATGGGTTAAAAATTATTTATATAAATAATAAAAAGCTTTTTTGACATAGTTTGAATCTGTAATTAGGGCTTCATAGCTGTTTTTTGTCTTTGGTTTTATTTTAACACTAGGTAATTATACACCTTGGGGGCCGCTAGATGGCGCTGTCCCTCTATTATTGTATTGTTAGAAAGATTGTAAGGGTTAATCCCAGGTAAGCTATTTAAACAGGTGTACCTGTATAGGTTGTCATCACATGATTAAGGGGCATACTGCCCCGAAACGTCTTGGTATTTGGACCCTGCCTGTCTCTACAATAAAGTGAATTACTTTTTAGCATATTGGTGAGCTTCAATCCTTTATTTCTTTCATTGATACATGGGAGGTTGGTAGTTACTCCCTGAAGCTTATACCATTGGCGTGATTGCTGGATAACACTGACTTTTCTGTCTATGTGTAAGTTTATGCTATGTAGTGTGTGTGTGTATCTGCATGTATAAGTGTATGCTATGTAGTGTGTGTGTGTATCAGTATGTATAAGTGTATGCTATGTAGTGCGTGTGTGTGTATCTGCATGTGTACATGTATGCTATGTAGTGTGTTACTGTGCATTTTTGCTATCTTTAAAGGCCAGAATCTAGAATATTAATGAGGAATGCACAGAGCAGTTTTAAATAATCTATTATTAAATGTCCATTTAAGATAAAAAAAATTTAGCACTGTCTCTGCAAAGGTTAATTAAATACAGAGCTCACATAGCTATACCAGTGGTTTGAGCTTGTGTTTGATTTGCTGCCTAAGAGTATTAAAAGATATGACTTTATTTAGAATTTTATTTATATTACTTTGGTCTTATGATTTTTTTAAGCCCCGCCCCTGCTCCTGCCCACCACATTTCAAATTTTTGCTGCTCCTGTCTTCTTGTGTTATGTATGATAACACAAGAAGACAGGGTCACAGTGTGACTCCTTTTATCTGTATAGAATCAAGGGTTAATATCTCCTTAGGGGGATTATTGAACAGGGGGGAATACTCTTATATGTTTATTTGATTTTTATGCTGCTTTATGCGCGAGATGTTATGGGCTCATAGGCTGTTATGGAATATTCAGGTTTCACTTTCACTTTGACAGCCATGCAGCTTACAAGCTTGGCACGCTTTCTCATAGCAGGGACGGTCCTGCATTGTGCACAATGTGATTCATTCCCCTTTCTCCTCACCGGGTGTCTATCAGAGAGGAGTCATAAATCTCTGTACTGTCTGGGTCATTGGAGGTGGTGAGTGACCCAGCTATTGGGGTATAAAGGTGCTGTTTTTTTTAATAAAATAAGAGGTTTTATTTCTCAAGTTCTCCGGTTATTTCACTAGCGATGGAGGATTCTGTTACTTTAGAGGGCACTCCCTCTATTCCTAATGAGTAATTCCTGTTTATATGGTGAGGAGGCCTTAGTTCCACCCTCTCAATTATGTTCCATATGCCTTGATAATGTGATAATATCAAACATGTTTGATACCACGGAGCCGTCCACCTGTGAGGAGTTGTCGTCCAGTGAGGTGCGTACCCTACATTCTTCTATCTCTACACATGCAGTTTTCCCGTAGCATTGCTGATACTCCATCTGGAGGGGGCCTTGTTTCACCAGACGTTACTGCGCAGTTCAGACGGCAGTATCTGCAGCCTTTTATGCTTTACCTTTCCCTGCTAAGTGCAAGCGAAAGGTTACATATTGCACTCCTTCCCAGAGTACATCAGATAATTTATTGGATTTAACTGAGGTTATCCGAGGATGAAGTTCTTTCTGAGACTTCAGAGTATGAACATTCTGGGTCGGAGTCTGCTGCCTTTATACCTCCGGCTGTGGAGGAACCAGACTTTAGTTTTAGGAATTTGCGCTTTCTTCTATAGGAAGTTTTTGGCGAATTCAGAGGTTCCAGAGGCCAAATTGCCTGATGAACCTTTAATTCCTAAATTGGATAGAGTTTGAGGACAGGGTGGTACCTTATCCTTCCCTGTTCCTGTTAGATGGCGAACATTATTAAGAATGAATGGGACAGGATTGGATTCCTTTTCTACCTCTTCTCCCTTTAACAAATTGTCCCCGGTCCTGGACTCTCAATGGAGTTGTGAGGTTCTGTCCCTAAATGGGATGACGTTACCTTTACCCTTGCTAAACGTACTACTATCTCGCTTGAGGATAGTTGTTCCTTAGAAGAGCCCATGGATAAAAAATGGAAACTATGTTAAGAAAGATGTTTTAACATACAGGATATTTGTTTCAACAGGCGACGGCTGTGGTTACTGGAGAAACTACCTTCTGGTGTGACTCCTTTAAAGGATTTGATCGGGGTGGAGGATCCCCTCAACGTTACTCAGAAAAGATTTACGGCCTTGAGGGTTGTTAATTCTTTTATCTGTGCTGCTATTAGGCAGTTTATTCGCTTGAATGCTATGGCTTCAGTTTTTTCTGTTCAGGCCCGTCGGGCTCTGGCTGAAGTCATGGTCTGCGGATATGACTTCTAAGTCTAGACTTCTTCCCTCCTTTTAAGGGAATGATTTTGTCTGGTCCAGGCCTGGTCTCAATTATCTCCACGGTCACAGGGGGCAAGGGTGCCCTCCTACCGCAAGAGTATATGAACTAATCTAAGGGACGATTTTCATTCTTATAAAGCCCATGCCAGCAGTCCTCCGCTAAGCCAGAGCTAACCAAGAGCTCTTGGAAGCCGGCTCAGTCCTGGAATAAATCCAAGCAGAGCAAGAAGAACGCTGAGTCTACGTCGGCATGGATGGGCGGTCCCCGGGCCGCTTCTGGATCGTGTAGGGGGCAGTATGTCACTCTTTTCAGTTGCTTGTTTCAGGGACATGCAGGATCCATGGGTCCTGGAGGTCATAGCTCAGGGTTACAAGATAGGTTTTAAGTCTCAGTCACCCAGGGGCAGATTCTTCCTGTCTTCCTGACCTGGAAGGAGGGAAGCCTTTCTGGGGTGTGTATGGGATCTGTCCTCTATGAGTTATTGTCCTGGTGCCTATCGCAGTGAGAGGTTTGGGATGCTATTCAAACCTTTTCGGGGTCCCTAAGAAGGAGGGAACTTTCCATCCGATTCTGGACCTAAAGTGCTTAAGCAGGTTTTTAAATGTCTCCTCGTTTAAGATGGAGACAATAAGGTCCATTCTTCCTCTCATTTGAGAGGGGTAGTTCATGACCACGATAGATTTGAAGGATGCTCCCTTCTCGTACCAATCCTCAAGGACCACTTCCAGTTCCTAAGGTTTGCATTCCTGGACCAGCACTTCCAGTTTATTGCCTTCCATTTGGTCTAGCTAAAGAAATTTTTTGAAGAGTGGACCATTCAGAATATCTCCTCTGTCTTCTTCGATCCCATGGATGGCAGATAATCTAGAGAGAGTTTTCTTGTATCAAGTACCAGGGTAGAATTCTCGGGTACTATAATAGTCTCCATAGACATGAGAATATTTCTAACAGACCAGAGACGTTGCCATTGCAAGCTAGCTTCAACATGTCTTGCCCTCCAGATCTCCTTAAGGCCATCTGTGGCTCAGTGTATGGAGTTGATTGGTCTCATGGTGTCCAGCTTGGACATCATTTCCTTTGCCAGGTTTCACCTCAGACTGTTGCAACTGCGCATGCTGAACGAGTGGAACTGCGATCATTTGGATCTGTCTCAACAGATTTCTCTGGACAAACGATCAGAAGAATCGCTCTCTTGCTGGTTTTGTCCTGATTACTTGTCCTTAGGGACGTCCGTCTCAAGACCATCCTGGGTGATTGTGACTATGGTTGCTAGTCTGTCAGGATGGGGAGCTGTTTGGGGTCCCAGGAAGGCACAGGGCCTCTGGTCTCAGGAGGTAAAGCTCCCTCCTGTTCTTATGTTGTATCTTCGGGCAATATACAATGCTCTGAAGGCTTGGCCCGGCTGGGTTCGTCCCAGTTAATCAAATTCCAATCAAACAATATATCCTCGGTGGCTTACATCAACCATCAGGGGGGAACGAGAAGCTCCCTAATTTTGAGGGAAGTATCTCGGAATCTGGTGTGGGGGAGAACCGCATTTGTTCGCTGTCAGCGATCCACATTCTGGGTGTGGACAACTGGGAAGTGGATTTCCTCAGCAGACAATCCTTTTATCCGGGAGAATAGTCTCTCTATCCCGAGTGTTTGCAGCGATTTGCAAGAGGAAGATCTTATACCGTTTCAATACCAAGCTCCCCAGATAGGGGTCGAGGTACAGGGATCCTCAGACGGAGCTAACAGATGCATTATCGGTGCCTTGGAGGTTCAATCTAATTTATCCTTACCGACAGTTACCACTACTTCCTAGTGTAGTGGCTCGAGTCAAGCAGGTGTCAGTAATACTGTCTTCTCCGTCTTGGCCACAAAGGATATGGTTCACGGATTTAGTGGGGATGTCATCATATCCTCCGTGGAAGTTACCTTGTCGCAGGGATCTGCTGACCAAAGTCTCTTTGTTCATCAATGTCTCTGAGGCTGACTGCGTGGCAATTGAACGCTTAGTCCTAGCCAAGAGAGGGTTTTCTGAGAGAGTTATTTTTACTCTCATTCAAGCTCGTAAGCTAGTTGCTCGTCGCATCTATTATAAGGTGTGGAGGACCTACTTATTCTGTTCTCCAGGATGAACTGGAGAAGGGCTTTTCTGTAAGTCCCCTGAAGGGACAGTTTTCGGCCCTGTCTGAACTGCACAAGAGGTTTGCAGATGTGCAGCCATTTGTTAGGACTCTGCTGGGATCAGACCTGTGTTTAGATCTAAGGCTCCTCCTGGAGTTCAAATTGTGTCCTTAAGGATTTGCAACGGGTTCCGTTGGAGCCTATGCATGAAGTAGACATTTAAATTGTTGTCTTGGAAGGTTCCTTTTCTACTGGCTATTGCTTCTGCGCGCAGAGTATCTGTGATTGCTGCCTTGCAATGTGTCCCTCCTTATCTGGATTTTCATGCCGATAAGGCTGTTCTACAAACCAAGGCCCAGATTACGAGTTTTGCGTTAGAGGCTGTGCGGTGCTAATGAGCAGTTTTGTTTCACCGCTCACTTACATGCAGCGCTGGTATTAAGAGTTTTCAGAAACTCGTCGTTAAAAGACGAAGTGAACGTTGAGCAAAATTTTGCTCATTACCGCACTCCAATACCAGCGCTGCTTAAGTCAGTGGTGAGCTGGTCGTACGTGCTCGTGCACGAGGAATCAACGGGGAGAAGTTTCCAGGATAATCCGATGGGCAGAGACTCACTCTTGCCATCTATCAGCGATCTATATCCCAGGGGTGGAGAACTGGGAGGCAGATTTTCTAAGTCGTCAGACTTTTCATCCGGGGGAGTGGGAGCTCCCCCGTATGCTCGTTAGCCTAGGGGTACTTTGTACACTTACCTAGAAGATCTTGCTAAAGTTGTTGCCGCTTCTTTCTTTGCAACATACGCTATCCCTGAAACTTCATCACTCTGGTGCGCCACTCCCTCCAGCGTTAACGTCACAATCTACATGTCTGCCCTGCATCTGACGCTTGGATCATGACACGCCGCAGGAGAGAGGATAGAGCTGGATAAGTCTGCACATGCGTTGGCCAGAAAATCATTTTAATGCCCATGCGGGCCGCCATGATGTTTTTACCTAGGTAGAACATTGGTATAGGGTCTGCATAATGAGTATAACAATGGGTTTGTCACAATATTTTTAAAATCAAAATAAGAAGAAAAGGGCATAAAACATTTAACAGGTACCAATTACAAATATCTTTATTATATATAGAAGTTTTTAAAGAGATAATAAAATTTTTTGGGTTTACTATCCCTTTAACAGTGAAGAGCCGAGGTCAGTTTTAGACGGTCACCCTTCTGGGGTCAGTTAGCTGACCATTTATCCTCAATGCTCCGTTAGGGGCTTCATGGAGGGTGGTTTACATCTAACTCACTGGGATGGCAAGTAAGGTCCAGGGTTCACATTCACCTTCAGGTGTTGATGGTTACCTGGCCAGCGTGTGTAACACGTGGTTACGCTTCTCTACGAGATTTTTCCTTGCGATCCAGGAGCACTGGGTGCCGAATTCTTAAACTGTTCTGGAGTTTTTTCAGACTCTTGGGTTTGAGGCTGTTGCTAGATCGCCAAGTCTATGGACTTACGATGGTGCGCTCCTTTTCATAGGAAGCAGCTTAGGGTTCTTTAGAAAGTTAGATCTTTCATTGATTCCGTTTTCGAGGACTCTGGCCTAGGACCATGTCTCTCCCTGGATTGGGTGTGAACGGTTCGGTCTCACCTTAGGTGTTTGTGGTCCCGCGTGCCTCTCTGAGGGGGGTGGGGCTCTGTTTCTCATGGGAGATGCCTATCTGCCTGTGGCTTAGGTTCTAGGTCTCTCTGACGGGTCCCTACTGGTCTTCTGGCGCATTTGATGTTCCTTGTAGACTACAAGTGTCTTTCAACTGGGTGGCGATATGGCCGAGGAGACCCCTTCTCTTCTAGAGTGGGGGATGGGTTCTCCTGGTTCGGAGTTAACTTAGTATCTGTGGCGAGCTGTGGGTCCTTGTTTTCCTACCTTGTAAGGGTTTTTCCCTTCTTGCGTTTCTAGAATCCTGGAAAGGGAGATGTGGAGTAGTAACTCGTTCCACCGTTCCTGTAGCAGGAGGCTGGGGGTTTGAACCTTGATTGGGCTCCTGTTGAATGTTGGATTCTGATCATTGAGATAATTCAGTATTCTGTTCATTCGAAACATGTCTGACCTTTTTTAAGTGTATTTTTCTTTACGGATGCCATTGATTATGGAGCTGATATGGAGCTGTAATGCTAAATAAAATACCTGCTTGCATTTATCACTTAGAGTCTGGGTTTACTTCCTTGACAAGTCTGGAGACCGGGTGCCTTTTCTTGTTTGTTCTTTCGTGTATTCTGATATTTAGATGCTGGGGGTCTGAGAATCCTCTTCCCTTGGGAAGTGTTTCTCTTTAGGGACAACAGCAGTGTAGGGGGTCTTGCACCCGAGCACAAAGTCTGTCCTGACTCACGGTAGCTTGCCGTTTGTAGTAGCGGTCAGAGTTCTGACACGAGGCAACAGGGAACTCATGTTTTTTTGGGGTACCTTTATGGTATGGTACTGTGTCAGGGATATGAGGGTGTCCCTCGAGTCCTCTTCGGGACGTATTTCGTTGAGTATGGATTTTTTCATCAAGTCCTTGTATTTCTAGGGAGTTTGTCTCACTGGACGCTACTATCATAAGACAACCGTGGGTTGTTCTATGTTTGTTCTTTGGATTCTTCTGGGAATCTGTTCTCCCTTTTGGGGGCAGGTACCAGTCCTTGTCTTTCGGCCGGGTACTCTTCATGGGAGTCGAGAGCCGTGGGGCTCACTCCTCGGAGGTTGTTTGTGCTCGACTGACTTTGGGACTGAGTGGTCTCTAGCTCGGCTTTGCTGGTGGTGTAACTAATGTGCAGTTACCTGGGCTTCGGGTTTTTTCCCATGTCGTTTAATGTCGGGTAATTTCAGGCTGTGGTGCCTTTCAAAGGGGCTGCATTTTTGTACCCACCCGTTGTTTGCATTCAGTGTCCTCTAGCTTGAGTATTGTTTTCCCAAAAGTAATGAATGCAGCTGTGGACTCTTCCCGTTTTAGGAAGAAAAACATAAATTATGCTTAACTGATCATTTTCTTCTGATGGAAAGAGTCCACAGCTCCCGCCCGTGCTTTGTCTATGAGGCGGCAGTAATTTTTTTGTTCTTCTGGCACCTTTTTTTCCTACTGTTCCTTATTCCCTTGGCAGAATGACTGGGGGATGAGGGAAGTGGGGGAGGTATTTAAGCCTTTGGCTGGGGTGTCTTTGCCTTCTGGTGGCCAGGTTCTGTATTTCCCAAAAGTAATGAATGCAGCTGTGGACTCTTCACGTCAGAAAAGAAAATGATCAGGTAAGCATAATTTAGGTTTTTCTTCCTCAAGAAAGCACAGAAAACCAACTCCTGTTCAAAAGCAAGATTCCTCTGGTTCAGTCTGGAGATCTTATGCTAACTGGAACAAGTCTAAACAGAATAAAAAATCTGTCTCTCTTCTAAAACGGCATGAAAGTGAGGCCCACAACCCAGTAGTTCTGGTAGGGGGCAGATTAAACCTCTTTCAGGAGACTTGGTTTCAGTCTGTCCCAGAATATTGTTTCTCAGTGATTTCTAATTGGATTCAGAACAAGACCTCCCAGGGGAAGTTTTTTTTCTGTCCAATGTTCCAAGGATTCCTGTAAAAGCTCAAGCTTTTTTTCAATCTGTGTTAGATATGGAAGATATGGGAGTGATTGTTTCATATTCTTTGCAGGAACAGGGGATGGGATTTTATTCATATCTCTTAATTTTTCCAAAGAAGGAAGGCACTTTCAGACTAGTACTACATTTAAAGACTCTGAACAAGTTAGTAAGGATTCCATCTTTCAGAATAGAAACTATCAGGACTGTTCTGCCTTTTGTTCAGCATGGTTAGTTTATGTCCATAATAGATTTAAAGGATGCTTACCTTCATATTCCAATTCAAAGAGAACATTGCCAGTTTCTGAGGTTTGCTTTTCTGGACAAGAACTTGCAGTTTGTTGCTCTTCCATTTGTTCTGTCTACAGCTCCAAGAATATTTACCAAGGTTCTTGGTACCCTTTTGTCTGTAATCAGAGCTCAGTGTATTGCAGTATTTCTTTACCTGGACGATATCTTGGTTCAAGCTCTGTCTTTTCCTTTAGCAGAATTTCACACCAATCAACTATTGTTGTTTCTTCAAAAACATGGTTGGAGAATCAATTTTCTAAAGAGTTCTTTGGTTCCTCAAATAAAGGTTACTTTCCTTTGTTTCCAAATAGACTCTGTGTCCATAAATCTTTCTTTGACAGAGGAGAGACGGTTGAGATTGGTGTCAGCTTGTCTGAACCTTTAGTCTTGTCCGTTCCCTTCAGTGGCTCTGTGTTTGGAAGTACTAGGTCTCATAATTGTAGCTTCTGGTGCAATACCATTTGCTTGATTTCACATTGGACCTCTTCAGCTTTGTATGCTGCGTCAATGGTGCAGTGATTATACTCAGCTGTCTCAAAATATATTTTTAGATCCCAGTACTAACTTGGTGGTTAGATCATCAGTTTGTTATTCTGGGGGCTTCTTTTGCCCTTCCTACTTGGTCTGTGATCACTACAGATGCAAGTCTTTCAAGGGAGCTGTTTGGTGGTCTCTGACAGCACAGTGGGTCTGGGATTCTTGGAAGGCGAGGTTGCCAATCAATGTTCTAGAACTCTGTGCAATCTTCAGGGCCCTTCAAGCTTGGTCTTATCACCATTTCCAGACAGACAATGTTACAGCAGTAGCTTATCTCAACCATCAGGGGGAAACTTAAAGTTCCCTTGATATGATGGAGGTGTCTCAAATTCTTTTGGGCAGAAGCCAATTTTAGTCTAGTTTCTGTGATTCACATCCCAGGAGTGAACAATTGGAAGGCAGACTTTCTCAGTTGTCAATCTTTACATCCAGGAGAGTGGTCTCTTCATCAGGATGTGTTCAATCAAATTGTGGATCTTTGGGTTCTCCCATAAATAGATCTGATTGCCTTTGGTTTGAACAACAAACTACCTAAGTACTTTGCATGGTCCAGTGATACTCGGGCAGAGGTAGTGGATGCTCTAATAGTTCCTTGGTAATTTCAGCTTGCTTCATCTTTCCAGAGTGATTTCCAAGATAAGGCTAGATAATAAATTTATCTTGATTGCCCCAGCATGGCCTTTCAGGATTTGGTGTGCAGATCTGGTTCAGATGTCCAGTTGCCCTCTTTGGCTTCTTCCTCCTTTTTTCTATCCGAATCTCAAGTCTCTAAACTTGTTGGCATGGAAATTGAACGCTTAGTTGGAGACTAGAGATGTTTCTCATATTCTGTGGTTTAAACTCTGATTCAGGTGCGTAAACCTGTTTCTAGGAAGATTTGTTTTAAGGTTTTGAAAACTTTCTTTTCCTGGTGTATAAATGTTTTTTCCTGACTTTCTTTTAGAATTCCTAGGATTCTACAGTTTTGGCAGGATGGCCTAGATAAGGGTTTATCTGCCAGTTCACTGAAAGGGCAGAGTTCAGCTCTTTCAGTTTTGTTCCACAGAAAGATTGCTAATCTTCCTGATGTTCATTATTTTGTTCAGCCTTTTATTCTGAATTAAACCCATTATCAAGCCTATTTCTCCATCTTGGAATCTGAACCTAGTGTTACGGGTTTTGCAGGTTCCTTCTTTTGAGCCTATGCATAAATTGGACATTAAACTACTTTCTTGGAAAGTGTTGATTATTTTGGCTAGTTTCTCTGAGAGAAGAATTTCTGAATCGTCTGCTTTCTTGATTTTTCATCAAGATAAGGCTGTTTTACGGACACTATTTAATTTTCTGCCTAAGGTTGTTTCTTCAGGCAACCATTTGTCCTAATCCTAAGAATGCTTCTGAAAGATCTTTGCATTCTCTGGATGTTGTTAGGGCATTAAAATATTATGTTGATGCTAAGTATTTTATAAAAACTTCTAGTATGTTTGTTCTTTTCTCCGGGCCTAAATAAGGTCAGAAGGCCTCTGCTACTTCTTTATTCTTTAGCCTCTGGTTAAATCTTTTGATTCACAGAGCTTATTTAGATGCAGGTCAGCCTCCGTCGCAACGGATTACGGATCATTCTACTACGTCAGTTGCCACTTCTTGGATTTTTAAGAATGAGGCTAGAGTTGATCAAATTTGCAAGGCAGCTACTTGGTCTTCTTTGCATACGTTTACTAAATTCTACCATTTTAATGACAAAGCAGCCTTTGGTAGAAAGGTTCTTCAGACAGTTGTCTCAGTTTGATGGTTATGCCTGTTTTTTAGTGCGATTTAAAAAAAAAAAATATTTAGGGTTGTGGATTTATTTTCTCAGTGAAAAAGATGTTTCTAAATCCCTCCCTTTGTTAGACTCCAACTTGGATATTAGTTCCCATGAGTAATGGATCATGGACTCTCACCACCTGTATGAAAGAACATAATTTATGCTTACCTTGTAAATTCATTAATTTCATGGTGGTGGGAGTCCACGATAACCCCCTTTGGTGGTGTTTTGGGGTTAGATTTTTTTCAGCACATCTTTTTTCCCTGCTCCCTTTTTTTAACCTCACTTGTTTGGCTATACTTTAGACTGAGGTATGTGTGAGATGAGAGGGGTTTTATAAAGCTCTTGGGGTTTGGGAATCTTTGCCTCCTCCTAGTGGTAGAGAAGAGTAATTCCCATTAGTAATGGATCGTGGACTCTCACCACCATAAAGGAAATGAAATGATCAGGTCAGCATAAATTATGTTTCCTTCTAAATACAGTGAGAGTCCACAGCTGCATTCATTACTTGTGGGAATACAGAACCTGGCCACCAGGAGGAGGCAAAGACACCCCAGCCAAAGGCTTAAATACCTCCCCCACTTCCCTCATCCCCTAGTCTTTCTTTGCCTTTCGTCACAGGAGGTTAGCAGAGAAGTGTCGGAAGTTTTTCGGAGTAATTCCTTAGGAAGGGTATCTGCCTTTTGGGATGGAACTGGAGTTTTAAGTAGTCTTGTCAGCCTCTCAGTGAGGGTATTGATGAAAGTTAGAGTCTGGAGATGCAGGGAGAATCTTTCTGCGAAACCATCCAGACTCCTATTAACAGCTCCTATAAGCGTTCAGCGTTGACGAGTTTCGCTGCTTGTTTACTTCACTCAAGTCCATGTCAGAGGCGTTGCTAATATCTGTCAAACTTGAAGAACCATGTTGCTGTTCCACTGAATGGATTCCGGTAAGATCATTTCATTTTTTACACACGTTAATGATAGAAGACAGGGTCTCAGTGAGTCTCCTTTATCTTTATGGAATCAAGGGTTAATATCGCCTGAGGGGGATTATTGAACAGTGGAGTCTTGTTAATCATGTTTATGTGATTTTGACTGCGTATGTGTAGGAGACATTTTAGGCTTATAGGCTGAAATGGAACATACAGGTTAAAGAGCTGCGCAGTTTTATTAAGCTGGCGCGCTTTTCCTTAGCAAGGGTCGTCCTGCATGAGGCACCATGTGACTGGAAGAAGTCGCGTCTTGTTTTTCCATTTCCGATTCCTGACTGAATGGCTGCGGAGAAGAGTTAATTTCTCTACCTGTCTGGATCATAGGAGGTAGTGAGTGCCCCAGCCATTGGGGGTCTAAGGTACCAGTTCTTTGTTTGGCTAAAAATTGTAATTAGATTTATGGAGGATTCTGAGGATTCTATATTCTAGAGGAATCCTCTGATACAGAGTTTGATACCTGCGTATGTTGTGAGGAGGCCCGGGTAGACCAGCCCGCTCAATTATGTTCGGTATACCGCAATAGGGTGTTCTCTTCAAACAATGTTGAAGTTAGAGACCACTGAGCTGTCTACCTCTGAGGATTCCTCGTCCCGTGAGGTGCGTTCCCTAAAATCTTCTCCTACACATGCAGTTCCCCTAAGTACCATTACTCCTTCGTCTTCCTGCTACGTGCAAGCGATGGGTTAATCTGTGCTCTCCTATCTATTGGCCGTTGTGTAAAATGACGATTGTGCCCGATCAGTCATCTGGGGATGCGGTTCCCTCTGAGACTTCAGAGGTAGAACCTCCGGGGTCAGAGTTGCCTGATTTGACTCCTCCGTCTGCGGAGGATTTGGCATTTAGATTTAGAATGGCATGCCTGCGTTTACTTCTGAGAGAGGTTTTGGCGATGTTAGAGGTTCCCAGTCCTTATCTGTCAGGTGGATCTCAGTCCTCTAAATCAGATAACGATCTTGGTTAGATGAGTTGAGAGTTGGATCCTTTTCTTTATCGTCTATATGTATATAGTTATAGAATCCCAGTCCCGAGCTCTGTGGGGGGTTGTGTTGTATAACAGGCAGGACCTGTTTGTTTTAGTTTGCACACCCTTTTTGACGTCCCTTTTGTGCGTTTAACTATTTCATTTCTATTCCGTTTCGGATAGTTTTTGTTTTTGATCTTGGGGTTCTTGTGGGAACTCTTTTTTAGGAAGAAGTTTCATCACTTGGGTTGTTTTTGGTTGTATCGATGGTCGTGATGGTTGGAGTCTTCTGATGGAAGCCTCTAGGTCTCTGTTCGGGGTGATGATTTCCTCGATTATCTAGAGATAAAAATGTAAGCCTTGGAGCTTATTTTCTTTATTTTGTTTATTTTTAGTTTTCCTAGCACTGCTGGAACTTAAGAATTTGACATTTGTTTGTTTTTTATGACAAGACGTGTCGTACCCATGATGATGGGCTGGACCTGTTTTGGGTAGCAGTTAAGTCTGTTCTTCCCTTCTACTCTAGAGAAGGAGCTCTTTCTAGTTATTCTGGTCCAGGCAGAGCAGGTCCATCTATACCGAAGGACAGGCAGGACTGAGTGGGCACTTGATGCTGGATCATATGGGTCCGGGGGTCTTAGAGGCCGGAGTTGAGTTTTTCATTCCGTCTTTCTGGTCCAATAAGGGGAGGGGTTTCCTGTTCTTTTTGGGTCCAATGATTTTTAAGCAGAGCTTATTAGATCACTTTGTTCAGAGAGAATACACAGTTCTCTCTACCTGGATTTAGGAAGAAGGATATCTTTACTGTCTAGAGCAGTCCAGTGTAGCCTGGTGGTTATCTCTGGGGCTTTACAACTCGAAGGTTGATGGTTCAAATCAAGCTGCTGACGCTGGATGTCCATTTAAAACATCCTTGTTTAAGCAGGTCCGTTTCTTAGGGACCGTTTTCTTCTGGAACCTCGCTTGGATCCTAAGTTTTTTTTGGTGGCGATCTGGGGTTTTATGTGGAAGTAGCCTGTTTCTAGGTGTTGCGGCGGCTCCCGAGTCTTGGCGGTTCTGCTTTTTCCAGCGTCTGCTAGTAGACCTTTTGGGATTTGCTTCCTGTCAGTTCCATCCTCGGAGGTGGGCCTAGATCTGAGATGGATCCTTTGGATGCGGCTTGGTATTTCAGATAGGAAGGCTCTTTGCCTTAGAGCTTACGAAGTTAGAAGTACTTCATCGGGTTCTGCCCTCCAATTCACCTTCAGTCCTTCGTTGGCGCTGTGGTGGGGGGTGATGGATTCAGCCCAGGCCGAGTCTTCGACATAGCATTGGGTTTTTGTCTCTGTCTTAACAGTCTTTTTGGATTACCGGTTGGGGAATCGTTCTCCCGGTGTTGGGGATTTTTATCCTAGTTCCCCCGGGGGAATGTTTTGTCTTGGTCTCTTCCTTATCAGCAGGATGAGACTGTTTCTTGGTGAGTGGATTATTTCTGAGTTAGTGAGTTTCTCCTGCGTAGATGGGAGGGTCTCAAATCCATTCTCTGAGCGTGCAAAATGGATGTTCCTTGCGATCATCCATTCGATCTGACTATCCAGAGGTTTTCAAATGTGTATCTGAGGAAAGCAGATAGAGTTTCTTAGCTGAGGTCCGCTGGACTAAGTGACCCAGGGGATCAGTTCCCGGCCTAGCAAGCTGTAGACTTGGAGTTTGAATTCTGTTGTGGCAGTTTTCTTAATTCTGAGGAGGTCTATTTTAACCTTCTTTTTGGCTATGTCACTCTTTTTCGAGGATGGCTCGATCCTATCTGGAGTGGGCGTCAGTGAGACTGTTGCTCCATTTTTGCCCTCGAGTTCGAGTTTAGAGGCTTCACTGCCATGAGAGTTCCCTTGTTGCAGGGATCTACTGGATCAGGGTCTATTTGCGTCTTGGGATCTTTTATTCCGGGGCAAATTGCGAGGGGTCGCTTGGACCTAGCCGAGAGAAGGTTTTTTTCTGAAATGTTTTTGTTCATTTCCTTCTGCTTGTACCTGGTTCCTCATCACCTATTTTAGACGTGGAGGACTCACTCTTTTTTGTTGAGAGGAGCTAGCTTGTCCTGACTCTCTTCTGGATCCTGGAGTATTCTTCTTCCCCTCTAGAATGAGCTGGTGAAGGGCTTGTCTAGCTAGTTCTTGTTTGAAGGTGCAGCTTGCAAAGATAGCCTGTTGGTTAGCTTAGCTGTCTGGCAAGCGGAAGGTTGCAGATGGATACCAGCTGCGATTCCTTTCTCTGGTATGTGTTTTTGCAAGCAGTTTTTGCTCTCTGTTTGTGCTCCAGTTCCAGAGGTTCATTGTTCTTCCAGGTGTTCAGTTGTTTTTGTTAGGACACTGCCTGTGGCAGGGCCTGCAAGTCAATTCCTTGCTCCTTTTGGGGTTAGATTTATCCTTCAGGAGTTACATTGGGTTACCTTTGTACCTGTACAGGAGGTGGTCTTTGAATTCTTATTCAAGGACCTATTTCGTCTGTAGATTGTTTTTCTACGTGTCATAGTTTCTGTATTGCACTTTGCAATACGTTCTTCCTTGATGTGGTCTCCCTTCTAATAAGGCTAGCCGAGTTTTTGTTTTCTGAAGTTTGTCGTATTCCTTGTCCAAATGGGAAGAGGTTCTTCCTTTTTGGGGGAATCTTACCTTGAGGTTTCTGTCAGACTTCATCAGAATATACATTTTTTTTCCTTTGTTATTCATATCTGGGGAGTGCAAGGTTTTGGAAGCGGATAACTTCCTCCTTGTTGGTGGAGGAGTGTTTTTTGCTGGTTCTAGGAGACAGCGGGACACAAGACTCCTCAGAGGTTTATGGATCAGTTCGAGTGTAGTGACATCTTTTTGGGTCTCTGACATGAGATCCTATGGTTCTGATTGTTGGGTGGTTACTTGGTCCTCCTAACATTCTTATTCTTTTTATTTTTTTGCTTCTGTCAAGGAAGCCTTTGGGAGTTTAGTTTTCTTGCAGGCTGTGGTGCCCTTAGGTTGGGCCGCCTCTTATTTGTACCCTCCCGTTAGCATTCAGTGTCCTCTGTAGCTTGGGTATAATTTCCCACAAGTAATGAATGCAGCTGTGGACTCTCCCTGTATTTAGAAGGAAAACATAAATTATGACTTACCAGATAATTTCCTTTCCTTCGATACAGGGAGAGTCAACAGCTCCCGCCTATGCTCTCCGGTGGGCGGCACTAAATTTAAGTTGTTTTCTTCTGGCACCTTTTTCACCCTGATATTTCTCCTACTGTTCCTTGTTACCTCGGCAGAATGACTGGGGGATGAGGGAAGTGGGGGAGGTATTTAAGCCTTTGGCTGAGGTGTCTTTGCCTCCTCCTGGTGGCCAGGTTCTGTATTCCCACAAGTAATGAATGCAGCTGTGGACTCTCCCTGTATCGAAGGAAAGGAAATTATCTGGCAAGTTATAATTAGTTTTTTTCAAAACTGTTTTGATAAATATGTATATATAATATTGAAATCAATAGATAACATCATAGCATGCGTAAGTTGCATTTTCTTTTAACGATTAACACCTGATATTAATGATGTTATTATGGCCCTGTTAATTCTTCTAGTAGTGCTCCTTTTAGGGACTTTGAAAAAAGACATTAGTTGAAATACCTTTTGGAATCATGTCAAATGTGCTTAGTGGAGTAATTTTGAGGGCAAGTTCTTCTAAATGCTGGAAAACTTTAACAGTGTGAAAATGCAGCTAAGTTAAATATTTCTAAGGGGCAGTACAATGCACACTGAATTATTTTCATCCCAAGCAAGACCAGGCAGACCTAAAGTGACCACTTTGTCAGAAGACCATATCAAACAAGCATCATTAAGGATTCAAGCCCAGCTGAACCCCAAAAAGCCAAAAGCACAGTCAAAAGACAACTGGAAAAGTGCATTCTTCATGGGAATGTAGTTGTTTAAAGGGACATGAAACCAAAAACTTTTCAGACAGAGAATACAATTTAAACAAATTTCCAAATTGCTTCTGTTATCTGGATTACATTATTCTCTTGATATGCTTTGTTGAAGAAACAGCAATATATGTGCAGCCACTAATCACCGATCCTAAGTCTACCTAGGCTTGCTTTCTAACAAAGGATACCAAGAGAAGAAAACAAATTAGATAATATAAGTAAATTAAAAAATGTCATGCTCTCTCTGAATCATGAAAGAAAAAAAATGGGTTTCATGTCCCTTTAAATGTTTAGCATGAACCTAACAATACAGAAATTTCATACTGAAAGACTAGAAAAACTTCCTGTTTATTGACAAAACTTCAGTTGTAGCCACAGGCTTCACGTAAGGCGATGGCAGCATGAGAGGCTCACACCCCAGTATGTGAAACCAACAATTACATTTGATGGGCTTTACCTGTTCTAAAGTTGCTGTCTTGCACAAGATCAACAACACTTTGGCCAAAAAAGAAATACCACTCTATTCTGCAGAAACGTGCCATCCCTCCTGACATAAAGCCATGTAGAAGAATATTTATTTTTCAGGTAGGATAATAGTATCTGAAGTCTATGGAAGAGTAAGGAGTGCTAGTTTTCATGTATTACCCTCCAAAATCACTAGATCTTATGCCCATTGCACATTTTTGGGAATATTTATAAAGGGAAGAGGTGGAACACCTGTGAAATCACTAGACCCTTTCTGTAATCCTTTAAATTGTGTACTGTAAAAATATTACCCAAAC
This sequence comes from Bombina bombina, assembly GCF_027579735.1. Classification (NCBI taxonomy): domain Eukaryota; kingdom Metazoa; phylum Chordata; class Amphibia; order Anura; family Bombinatoridae; genus Bombina; species Bombina bombina. The sequence goes on along the minus strand of NC_069500.1, from coordinate 429,597,376 downwards.
TTGTAGAATCAATGGCAGAGTTAAAGCAAATGGTGGTCATACCAGATATTGAGATTTTTTGATATTCAGTATATACTAACACATGGCACGATTATCCCATGTGCCTTAAACTGAGACACAGCATTTTTTTGTCCTGAAGGCAGAACCATAACAGAATACCATGAGTGACCCATTGCATCTTTTCTGGCACATGCCTAGGGACTACAAATACCAGCATGCAGTTAAAAGATAGGACCACCTCTGATTGAGATTTCCTGTATTGTAATTGTAATGAGGGAAGAGTGTAGGTTATCCTTAACAGCGTGTAGGTCTGTTACTGCAACTGCTCAAGATTTCTTTGTTAAATTCAAGCTCCTTGCTTGTACTAATGACAACACTCATGTCTGCAATCCACATCTTATTTTCCCTCCTGGTGCTACGCAGGCTGTGTGCATAAGGAAAACTGCAGCAGGAATCATGTACACTTTTTGGAATTCTTCTTCCAGGTCAAAGCCCCCATGTGTTAAAGGTGCATATAAGGCAACTACTTGAGCCCCTCCAGAGCAAGGACTGGGACATAATTCCCATAGGAATTCCTGCACATACGTCCTCTGGGGAGCTCAAATTTAAAATAGTTTTTTGGTGGGTGGATTGGTGTCTTTCCTTTTCAAACTGTCTGATTTAAAGGGACACTAAACCCACATTTTTTTTCTTTAATAATTCAGATAGAGCATGCAATTTTAAGCAACTTTCTAATTTACTCCTAGTATCAATTTTTCTTTGTTCTCTTGCTATCTTTATTTAAAAAGCAGGAATGTAAATTTTAGCAGCCAGCCCATTTTAGGTTCAGCACCATGGATAGCACTTGCTTATTGGTGTCTTACATTTAGCCACCAATAAGCAAGCATAACCCAGGTTCTTAACCAAAAATTGGCAGGTTCCTATGCATCATATTCCTGTTTTTTAAATAAAGATAGAAAGAGAACGAATAAAATTTGATAATAGGAGTAAATTTAGAAAGTTGCTTAAAATTGCATTCTCTATCTGAACCAGGAAAGAAAAGTTTTTGGTTTAGTGTCTCTTTAACCAAATTGACTGCTACAGACTGCCCTGGCAATATCTGTAACCCTTTAGATACCACAAAATGTCCATTGCTGCCCTCCTTGTTTGTGTGTGTTATGTATATGTATGGATTTACCCATATCTTTGTGTATATGTACGTATATACACCTACACATAGTATTTACACACACACACACACACACACACACATACATATATATATATATACTGACTTTTCGATTTTTAACAAATTTGTCAAATTCGTCAGTGACATATTTTGAGACTTTTTAGAGAAATATTATAGTAGTTTCCATTTGTATGCTCACACATATCTTTAGCATAGGTGATTAGTATAACTACTGTCCTATCGCCCTAAGCAGTGATGTGTTAAAGAGGGTGTGTTGCGTATGTGAGGATTTAAGAGTAGGTGCCTATGAAGTTTTTTTCTAGTTTGTTCACAGCTTAATTCTGTCATTGGAAATTGCTTCCTGCAGCTAAAATAGACACAATACCTTTTTTGTGAGAGGAAGTGTCTGATTTGATCTTCCCCAGTGCTTCCTGACCATTTCCTCCTCTCATGTCTGGGGCTGCCCTCCCCTGGGAAGTTTTTGTATTCCCAGTAGAAGCAGTGTACAAATGATGGTGTTTGAGCATAGGCAAGCACTGTGATGATAACTGAAGTACACATTATAATATTATAATTGTATCAGTTAAATAGTGCATAAAGTTTACTTCTGTTGTCAGATTTACCCCTTGTCAGATATACCTTTGGTATAGTTCGTTAAAACGTACTTCCTTTCCGCATACTGAGGTGGCACAAGGCTGTGAAGATATGTATAACATTGTTGCAGACACGGCTGCCATATAGTGCTGACTGAAGACACAAGCAAACTCCTGATCCTACCTCAATATTATCTCATTGAAAGGAACTCATTTTTAACGAAGGATACCAAGAGAAAGATGTAAATTTGACAAATGAAAAAAATTGTAATGTTATTTTCTTAAATTGAATCTGAATCCTGAATTTTTACTTTGGACTTCCTTATCCCTTTAAGTGCCTCCTATTTATTTTGTTTTACCTGCCCTCTGACATGGAATATGTATTAACTGTAAATACTTTAATTTTATTAATGTTTTTTTCTCTGCAGTATCACGGCGGAGCAGTGAGGAACTGAAACGGGACATCACGGTTCCAGATGGTGGCTCCTCCTCACCATTGATGGTGATGACCTCACCCTCCCCGCAAATGACTCTATCCTCATCCTCTCCCACAGCATCTGTCACACCTACCACCCGCAGCCGTATCAGGTAACGCAAACCTGGATGAAAGTGACCACTTATTATTTTAATCTATACTTCCCACCGGACCATACCTGTATGATGGTATACTCCCTTCCTACAATACATTTCTTCCTATTAACTGTTCCACTTCCTTTCTTTAGTGCTGTTCATCTTCACATTCTTGCTCTCCTTTCTTTCTGGCTTACACAGTTTTATGACTAGCTTATAAATATTGTTACCTAAACAGTAGTGAGACTAAACTGCCTATTATGCTATCTAGGGAAGAAAGGAAGGACCCCTTGTCAGCTCTTGCTCGAGAATATGGTGGTTCCAAACGAAATGCACTTCTGAAATGGTGTCAGAAGAAGACAGAAGGATACCAGGTGAGTACCACATGGATACATCTTAACACAATTATAGGCTTGTCTTTTCCTACACACAGGATAGCTTGATGTATGATCCTCTATCCTATAAGTAGTGAATTGGTTATCATGTAGGTATGACCCTTGGCAGGTGTAGGCCGATTGCTAAGCAGATTAATTAGGTCCCGGGCTATTAGGCAGCTCTCTCCCTCCTGGGAGCAGATAAAGGATAGTTACTGGGATACCTGCAGCTCCATCTGTCTACATGCAGGAAGGAATTAGGAAAAAATCATAAACACATAGCAGGGACTGTAACTCCTCCCTGCCCATGTGTTACTTACAGCATGATGGCACAAAGCAGGTGACTGAGATTTATAGGCCTGGCAAATCATTCACCTTAGGGAACAAATTCTTGATTCCTTCGATGCACTCGTGTGACACCTGACACAGATTTGTCACCTTATTCTCTGCTACTAAGTGGTAAAAAAAGAAATCCTTTACTAGTGCCTTTTGTCTTTGAAAGAGATTATTGTTTGTAGTTTGTGTGGACTTCCAGAGTTATAAAACTGCTTTTACCTCTTTACTGCACGGCAATTAAGTGGTTAAGGATTTTTGTGTGTTGTGCTTTCTTATTCCTGTCAGTGACATATTCAGGTTTCTTCTTTTCATTGAGTTGGTTAGATATAAAAAACAGTGCGGATATTGTGCTTTGTACCCTGGGGGATGGGCATTGAAACATGACTTACTGTGCTTAGACTGTCAGAGATTATCTTTAACATGCGTTATGACAGGGGGCAGATAGTGAGATGTGACATATTCCTGCTGTGCCTTAGGCAGTCTGGAACCAAGTGATATGGTAACAACGTGAAAAATGAAAGTAAGTGTAAATAAATGTACTTCCTAAGTAACATGATGGAATCCGACATAAAGTTTCCCCAGCTTCACATTATGGTTGCAGTATCTAAACTTAAACACACAGCTCCATCTATCTGGCCAGTACATTTAAAGGGACAGTAAACACCTAGTAATTGCAAGACATTTCTGTTGTCTGGCTATAGAACAACACATTAGCCAAGTCTCAACGTTTTTAAATCAAATAGATAAGTAAAGTTTATTGTTTTTCAGTTCGTATCTGCTAAAGCTAATTAAGAACATATATGTAGCAAGATTTGTCTTGAAAAGTCAGCAGGGTGCTTTCCAGGTTTGATACTTAGAAAATGTCAGCAGTAAATTACATGAAAATGGGGCAAAATAAATAAAGTATAGCGCAAAGTTGTTTCAAAACACGTAAGTAAATGTTTTAAATAAAAAAAAAATCTGTGTGTTTATTATCCCTTTTAACCACTTTAGAGAAATTGTGAGAATATCATTGATATTTTTAAGTTAGAACAAGCTTTTGTTATTACAATACATTATATTCTACAATCCCTTTAATAATAAGTTTGAAATCTCAGTCTATAGAGACATCAGGAGCAGCAGCATATGCTGCTCACATCAGACCAGTCTCATAAGCCTTATAAGTAATTTAATTATAAGGGATCATAATTTATTAAATTACTATGTTTTATGAGACAAGTGTAGCAAGAACATTTAATTTAACAACTCCTGCTTGAATCATACAAGGGCATAACAGGGAGATGAGTGCTGTTCCCTAGGGACGATTCGTACTATGCACAAGAAGAGACTATATAAATACATTTTTGTCCCCCAAAAAGCTGCAGTTTGGGCATGGGCGGTGTTCACTGCTGAGAGATAAATGCCTAGTTGTAATGTGATGCCTGTTATGGAACCCCCTGCCCAAGTGGACAGTAGTTCTCCATGTATGTGTCTGTGTGTGTCTGCACGTAGAGCTCCACAAGTGGCAGGAAATGAATTCTTTATTATTATTGGTATTATTTTAGTTTCTTCCCAGAAATGAATTTGACCCAGGGGTGGGAGGGGGGAGAGCAGAGAGCGGATAGAGACGGTGGGAGAGCTCTTCCTGCTTTGAACTAAGGGATTCCTTCTCACTAGTAATATACACACATTTCATTTATTTTCTGCATAGTCATCAGTGATATGTATATACATCCTCTGTGTAATAAATATATAATGATGTGTGCTTCCTACCTATTAATATCTTGTTAATATTACAATGTGAATATATCCTATTATATCAATATTAGGATACATACTTCTCATCTACTCCCAATACAAAAGCAATAAAAGCAGATATAGCTCTCTCACCTCTGTGTGATGTTGCAGCGTGTACTATTCCCCCACATCACAGCACATATCTCTATATTAAATAGGAAAACACCAACATATATCTCTGAAGCTCACATCATCGCTAATTACAGACTCTTAAGGGAGTATGATAACTTTCTAATTTAAATATTTATCTCCCTCTTTTTATTAAAAACACATAGTTTAGATCGCCAACCTCCCACTGTTAGTAACTTCACACCAACTAGTAATAAACGTCTTCTATACAGGCATCAAATACCGGCACCTTTTAACTCGCATTTCCAAGCGTATAACCAAGTAGTTTTATCTTATTTTTCTCCTTTTATTAGAATATTGACATCACAAATTTTAGCAGCAGTTGGAATGATGGGCTGGCATTTTGTGCTCTCCTGCACACCTACCTCCCTGCACACATTCCATACCATGAATTGAGCAACCAGGACAAGGTAAGATAAATGTATCCATTTTGCTACTGGTTGCTTGTGATACACCAAGCATGCATGTCGTACATGCGTCTTCACTATAGATTTCCTTTTCTCTCCCTCTGCAGAGAAGAAATTTTACTTTGGCATTCCAGGCAGCAGAGAGCGTTGGTATCAAATCTACTCTGGTAAGTGTGATGAAAAGTTGTAAAGGGTTAAAGGATGTTCATTATTTTCCAAATGTTAATATAATTTACTGGGAATTATGAGTTTGTTTGCTTGCCTGTTTTCAGAATAATTCTATTGTAACCACAAGATTCCTTATGTTCTTTGTAGGACATTAATGAGATGGTGCGTACTGAGCGCCCAGACTGGCAGTGCCTCATGACTTATGTTACATCTATCTACAAATATTTTGAGACCTGAGCATCATCTGGACAAATAGCCTACCATCCCTTTATCTTCATGACAACAGTGTGGTCCAGTGGAAAACACATATGGGTTTTGTCTGCCAGAATGTTGCTGTAGAGCAAACATACAGAAGGGTCACCAGCAACATTAAAGGCTCACACTGGTTTACCAACCTATCCACTGTGCCTGCCTGATAAGTACTATTACCTTGAAGCTAAAAGCTGGCTACAATATCCGTTGTATCAATAGCTTGTGCTTGGGAGTCACTTAAAACTTAATACAAACTTATGTATCATGATCACAGTGTAGCTTGTATCCCATTTAAGGAGAGTACAATAGACGACTGCTGCTGCAGTTGGAACGAATGTGGTTCTAAGCCTTGCACCTTTTCTCCTGATGCTAGTGCCTTAGATTTGTATGCCCATACAGCTGCTTCACCACCGCCATGCAATCCAAGAGAAAAGGATGATTGTTACTTATATATCTGATTGAATGGATGTGATACTGTATATTGATTCATATTTTGTGCCAAGCTGTCAGCTGCTGCCTTCTAATTCCTGATTGTCTCCTGCTCTTTGTGCCTAAAACACTCCATGAGATTTCCTGTGAATGTTACTCTACAGGCAGCTTTTTTTTTTACAAGCTATCAGTGTAAACTTTCCCACCATGAAACACTAAAAACACCCAAGAAAGTTCAGCTTGTTCCCTTTGTCTTAAGCTCAAGCACTGAATGTTCTGCCGTTATCAACCGTTCCCTAACTATTACCAGTGCAAGCACAATGCTCCAGAGTCCATTCCTGATGCCAGACTTATCCAAGTATCCACATAAGGTGTATGTCAAGCATGGAGGTTATTTCCTGAACACGTGGGCTTACTGCTTCCAGAGGTATAGCCCAAACATTCCCAGACTTTATTCATTTGTTCTTCATCTTGACATCCTCTTCTGGTATAAAACTCCATTGTAATGGAGGCATTTCATTAAAAGGTGGAGACCTGTGGCAGCTTTTCGCCCCAAAAAAATTCCAACCAAATTTTAGAAGAATTAGTTGGAGAGCATATTGTTGTCTTGAGACTGATCCAAGCAACATACTGCAGAATATTCAGTAATGACTTTACTGCTTCAGTAGGCAGTGGATGATTAACAGGCTCTTTATATTTGCCCCTCACCATACAATTGCAATAAGCAGCTTATTAAAATTATCTTCATTATTTGGACTCCCTAGCACTGCATGTTTTTTTTAACTCAAGCCTCCTTATCTGTTTGCAATCAGGAACAACACAAATTATGGGATGAGGAGCTTGGACAACATACTGAGCAAAAACAGAACACTACTCTCATATAATGCATTAATCTTATATAATGTATTAATCTTAAGGCCTGAACATGCTTTCCAGAGCTGTACGGCACCAATATTGTGTTTCACCCTGGAAAGAGTAAATGTGTGTGTGTGTGTATATATATATATATATATATGTGTGTGTGTGTATAAACATATAAGGGTCCACACTCGCTTGATTTAGTTTCTTGTAGGTACCTTTATAAACTACACTATTTTAAGAAATCCAGTGAGTGCGGACTCTTAAATGTTATATGTACAATGCTGTCCTGACAACCTGGTAGCTGCAACTACATGGTGAGATTGAGAATGTACAGCTGTTACATATATAAGTGAGTATTATACTTTGCCTTTGGTTCTGTAGGAATTATAGGGTAGTGAAATGGAAGAAAATATTAAACACCATCATATTCCCTTGATTCTGCACATTTAAAACATAAAAATCAATAAAGTAAGATATTAATAAGCCAAGTCAGTGTTATATATTGCCAATCCACACTTCTACTTGTTAGGTCAAGGTTTAAATGGGAGGGGGATGCTGGATAAACTGATGTAGACAATTAGTGGCTGCTCCTGTTGAAGCGCAGTTCAAAGTAGATTACTTAATTTTAATGCATGGGTTTTTTCTCTTTCTTGCCTTCTCTTGTGACAGTGCGAGTAGCTAGAGTCAGTACTCATGGAGAAATGAACATTTCCAACAGGAAGAAATATGAGGGAATTAACATTTAATTCACCCCTCGTATCATTCCAAGAGTCTAGGACTTCATTTCCCTGCAGTTTTAAGACACTGTCCAATTGACTTCCATTATCAATTTTTTTTGTCTTTTTATATTCACACTTTCTGGGGAACAAGATCCTACCTATGTGCACAAGCTCACACTATATGTATACTAGTCTGTGATTGGCTGAGGGGGCCGGGAATAGGAGGAAAAATACATTTGTCAGAATAAAATCTGCTTATTTGGAATTCAGAATAAATGCTATTGCATTGCCTTTTTATTATGTACTTGTTAAAGGGACATATAACAAAATATAATATGTACTTTAATTACTTTACCGGCAAATTGATACTGCAGTGCCTTGCCTTTAACCCTTTCTTTTACATTTCTGAATTGTACAGCTTTAACTCCCCCTACACAATTCCTTATATGGCTGTATCTATCTCCACCTTTGCTTTGGTAGAATACAAGACTTTAACACTCATATGCTGGAGCATGCCTGGAAGCAAATAAGCTGCTGGGAACTCAGTTGAAATACAATGCCTGTGTTTATGATGCTAAACACTGATAAGGGGATGTGGATCAGACTTCTCCAGACAGCATAGCTATGTAACTAATTTTGCTTATTTTTTAAAAATTATTTTAAAATACCAGCAATTTTTTTAAACATTTTTTGTATGCAAACTATTGTTACTTAATTAGCCCTTTTAGGATATGCACAGATCTCACAATGTTATGACACTTTAATTATGTAATTCCTACTGCATTGAGTGGTCCTTTAACAACTTGCTAGGTCAGTAGCAGGGATCCTCAAGCCTGGTATATATATATTCCTTGGGACATTACCCATCTATCCACCTCACTATTGCAAAGCTTACACTAGGGATCTATAGATCATGTGGAACCAGCATTTTTTTTTTATTTTAATCAATCTTTTTTACTATACAGAAGGTGGATTCTCAGCATATTAACCATGTTTTTTGTAGTAATGCATAGGAAAGTTAACAAATAGTCTATTCAATTTAAATGGTTTAGAAATATTAGACCTCTATTTGATTTACTACCTATTTAGTGTTGGATCAACATGAATTGTCCATAATTATGGTGGCATTACTGCAGATCAGGAAATCTTTCACCACGCAATCCCAAAATTGGATTTGGAAAACTCAGGGCTTTCTACAGGACACACTGGACAAACAGCAACCAGTTCATTGAAAGTTCAAATCTGTCATTTTGTTGCTTTTCTAGAAAATGACATTTTATCCGAGCATGCATTTATTCAGGCATTAAAGTGATGGGAAACTTTACATTATTATTATTATTTATATTTCTTTCCTAAGATATGGTGAGTCCACGGCTTCAGAGCACCAAGAGCACCACAATTAAGCTGTTAAGTATCACTTCCCTTCCCACAAACCCCAGTCATTCTCTTTGCCTTCGGTGCAAGGAGGAGGTGAAGTTTTGGTGTCTGCAGAAGATTGGATTTATTTCACTTAAAATCAAGATTTTATTATTTTGAAAGCCAGAGTAGGTTTGCTCTGATCTTTCCTCTAAAGATTGGGTCTAGCCGTACTCCACATTAGTCTCTTCAGTAGGGCAGTGGTGGCTTTAAAGCAGTAGGAACTTGTAAGGTGGGCCTTGCTGCGTTTTCCTAACATTGTGTTGCCCTAGTTTAGAAAGCCAGAGTAGGTTTACTCTGTTCTTTCTTTTTCCTACAGGTCTCTGTGAGGAGCGGATTCCTCCCACGTTGTGTAAGCCGTCTTCCTGCCGGACAGCTAAAAGTGCAGGTAAGTGCCTTTTTGTTTTCTGGGGCTAGGAGACTGGCACTGAAGGGGTTAAGTACCCTCTGTACTCAAGCTGGGACACTAAATCCTTAGGTAAGGATGTTTTTATGGCAGTGGGCAGGCACTACTAGTATGTGACATGGAGAATTTAGGTTTAACCTTCATGGCAAAAGGAGGGGGTTAACCTTTTATGGGGACTCAGTATAGAATGTATTTGCTAAAGACGCAAGAGAAAGGTTAGTCTTCCCTTACTACTTTTATTGCCTTGTCTGTCTGTAGGCAGCCACTCTCAGTCCTAATCAAAGTCTGTTAGGAGGCGCACTCTTTCTTTATAGGCGCCATTTACATGGGACTATTTCAGTTTAATTTCTTCCGCTTTTAGCGGAGAGGAGCGATCTTTATTAATTTATTCTAGCTCTGCTGAGATTATAGGGAGGCGGATGTGACCGTAAGAAAGTGTATAAGGCAGGATAATTCCCTCATTTGCGGCCGATATTGGAGGAATGAAGCTTGATGCAGTATACGCGCTTCATTTCCTTGCTGCATTTATGTTCCCGCCTCCTTTTCGTCCTCACAGCGGAGCGGGGCCATTTTTGGTGTTCCTTAACCTAGAATGTAGTCCCGCCTTGTTCTCTGGCATGAGAACTGAGCGGCGTTCTAGTTATGTGATATTTTTAAATTTTGAACATATTTTTAAAGAAGCAGTTTTGTTCTCTCTTCATTAGGAGACCATTGCTTGAGTATATTACAGTGTTTGAACAGCTGCGTAAAGCGGGCTTTTTATGAGTGTACATTTAATATTTTCTCATTAATGTTATTATATATCACTTTAGTTTAGTAGTTGTCATTCAGTTGGTCTTGGGACAGGGAGGATTTATGGCTCTGAAGAACAAATTGTTGTAGCAGACATTTATGTCCCTTACATTAATATAATTACTTCTAAAAAAAAGTTATATTTTTCTTTGAGCCTCTTGTTCCTCAGGACAAATTTCTAGACACTTTAATTTGTCTATACAATTCAGTGCTGCATATATTATATGAAGATATGCAATGTACACCTAGTTTGTTGCATTCTGAGTCTCATGTCTCCCAGGTTGATGCTGTTTAGGCAGTGCCACAGCTTTCTCCTGTCACGTCCCTAGCCTCTATGGCGTCACATGCAGTGCCCTGTGGTTCCTCTCAATCTCCTGGAGGAGTTTTTTTGCCTGCAGAATTTTTGGTCCAGGATATTCTGCAATATCTGTGGCATTATCTGCTTTTCCTTTACTAAAGGGAAATCGCAAGAGGAATATTAGAGATTCAGATAGTAAGGTTTCTATACCACCTGCTTCTACTTTGGTTGCCTTCCTCATAGGTCTGATGAGGAGAATACTGCGGTAGCCTCTGAGGATGAAATCTCAGATTCGGTCAGTATAATTCCTTCATCTGATGCTGAAGTAGTATTTTAGATTTTAGTTTGGACACCTTTGTGTATGGTTAAAGGAGGTTTTGGCTACTTTGGAGCGACTCCGATCTGTCGTTGTCAACCCTAAGGAATCAAGTAGACTTTATAAATACTAGGATTCCTCTGTGGAAGTTTTTTCTGTTCCAGATCGTGCTAGAGATTTTTCACAAGAATGGGAGAAGTTAGAGATTCTTTTTTCCCTGTCTCCTGTCTTTAAAAGGATGTTTCCTGTTGCTGTCTCCATTAAATATCATGACTCACGGTGCCTAAAGTAGTAGGGTATTTCTACTCTGGCTAAGAGAACTGCGATTCCTAGAGAGGATAGGTGTTCTTTTCAGGATCAATGAACTAAGCTGGATTACATGGAAGTTTGTATTGCAACTGGGTCAAGTGCAGCATTTTATTGATGCAATGCTTTGTCTGATTCCAATTTCGTTGAGACTCATTTGGAGGAGATCCAGAGCAGAATTAAGGATTTTAAACTAGCCAATTCTTTTATTTCGGATGCTGCCTTACAGGTTGTTAAGTTGGGAGCTAAGATATCAAGCTTCGCTGTGCTAGCCCGTGAGGCGTTGTGGCTATATGCTTGGTTATTGGAATTTCCTCATAGTCAAGTTTTCTGGCGCTTCCTTCTAGGATAAGACCTTTTGCTCCTGATCTGACAGGAAGTTTTCTGAGATACGGGTGAAAAAGGGTTTTTCCTACCACAAGACAAGATGAATAAACCTCCCCAATCCGGTATTACCCACGTGGGGGGCTTTATCTCTCTGTCTTTATACATGGATATAAAATGTCCCTGATAGGCTTCGGACATAGTATCTCAGGGTTGCTACATTGAATTCATACCTTTCCTCGCAGAGACAGGCTCCACCTCTCATTTCATCTACAGACCAGATAACAGTGAGGCATTTTTGAAGTGCGTTTTGGGGCCTCTCTGCCCTGTGAGTTACTGTAAGGGAACAGGGTCTTGGATTCTATTCTTTCCTGTTCGTGGTTCCCGAAAAAGAGGGAATTTTTCATCCTATGGTAGACCTAAAGTGTCTCATCAAGTTGTCTCTGGGTACCGTCCTTCACATGAGAACCTGTGGTTCTATTCTTCCTTTGACTTAGGAGGATCAATTAATGGTGACCGTATACCTGGAGGACACGTATTTTCAAGTCCCTGAGTTTTTGCCATTCTGTCAAACTTTTTCAGTTTGTGGCTCTTCCCTTTGGCCTTGCCACGGCTCCCAGAGGGGGCTATTTTAGCAGTAATCAGGTGTCAGGGAATTGCTGTGGTGCCCTTCCTGGACAACCATCAACCATAGGATTCAGGCGTCATATTTTAATCAAGTTCTTTCATTCTGAAATCTTGTTGTTTTTTTCTTCATTCCCATGGATGGGAAGTGAATCTCAAAATGTGTTCCCTTGTTCCAGCCACTGGGGTAGTTTTCTAAGTGTCCGTTTTAGGTTCCCCGTCTCTGAAAATATTTTTGCCAGAGATCAGAAAATCAAGGATTCTTTCCTCTTGCCTCCTTCTGCACTCTTCTGTTTGGCCTTCAGTGGTTCAATGTATAGAGGTAATTGGTCTGATGGTTGCTTCATTGGACATCATCCCTTTGCTCAATTCCATCTGAGAGTCTGCTGTTATGCATGTTCAAATAGTAGACCGGGGATCTTGTTGCTCTGTCTCTAGATCTGAGGATAGATCTATCGACTTGAGATTCTTTCCTGTGGATCAGAGAGGGGAATTAGTGGTAGAGCGCTCACTTTGCTTGCGAGAGGTAGAGGGATGGTTACCCACATTCTCCAGAATCTTTTGATTTTCTCAGGAGCTTCTTCTTTTGTCGGGGCATATGCTTCCGGAAACCTTCCTGAGTAATAGTGACTACAGTTGCTAGCCTGTTGGGTTGGTGACTATGGGCTTCGGAGGAGCCTGCTCTCCCTATAACCATCTTGGAGTGGAGATCGATCTACTTTGCTTTGTTGGCTTGGCCTCAGTTGTCTTAACTGGGTTTTCAGGTTCTAGTTGAACAATTTCATCTCAGTTGTTTACATTCAACACCTGGGAGGAACCTGGAGTTCTTTTGCCATGATTGGCGTGGATTGTTCGGTGGGGGGACACTCACATTCTTTGTTTAGCCACTATTTTTTTTTGTTTCAAGAGTGAATACCGGGAGCGGACTTCTTGAGCAGTCAGTTTTTTCATTCTGGGGAATGGGCGCTTCTCCTGGAGGTATTCTCCAGGTTAACCATCAAATGGGGGGTGCTGGAGTTGGAGATGGCAATACGCCAAGCTTCCAAGTTGTGTTTCGGGTCAAGAGATCAGCAGACTGCTCTGCTAAAACCCTGGCGGTTCCTTGGGTTTTCAGTTTGTTTGCTCTCCTTCCATGAGTCATTGCTCGTATCAAATGGGAGTGAGCATAGGTATTTTAATAGTTCCTGCATAGTCGCAGGATCTGGTATTCAGAGTTAGCGGAGATATATTTCTTCAACCTTGGTGGTTGTTCCTGAAGAATGACCCTCTATTCAGGGTTCATTCTTTCATCCCACTATCGTTTTCTCTGAAGCTTTCTGCTTGGAGATTGTATGCTTAGTTGTCTAAGTGTGTTTTTTCTGAATCGATCATTGAGACCATGATTTAGGTTCGCAAACCTGTTACTGGTATCTTTTGCCATGAGGATTTCTAGGGGTTTTGCCCTTCTTCGGGACGGTCTGGAGGACAGTTTGTCAGTCAGTTCTTTGAATGGTCAGATTTCTACGTTATCCTTTTTTTACACAAGTGTCTGGCGGATGTGCCAGACGTGTAACCTTTTGCCAGACCCTGGTTAGTATCAGGCCTATGTTTAAGTCTGTTGCTCCTCTTGGACTTTTAACCTTGTTTTAAGGTTTTGCAGCAGGCTCCGTTTGAGCCATAACATTCCATAGATTTAGAAATTTTATCTTTAAAATGTGTCCTCACTCTTATCTCTTGAGGAACGTGTGTGCACAATTTTGTATGTTGTGCATGCTTATTATTTTTTCTTCTGTTTTTGTTTGTTTTCTCTGTAACAGAAAGGCTACTGCTACTTCTCTTTTCTCTGGTTGAGAAGTTTAATTTGTTTGCTTTTCAGACTGCGGGGCTGCAGTCTCCTGAGAGAGTTATGGCTCATTACACGAGGGCTGTCTCTTCTTCGTGGGCTTTCAAAAATGAAGCTTCTGTGGAATATATTTGTAAGGTTGTAACTTGGTCTTCTTTACATATTCTGTTTAGGTCTGCCTGTCTTGTCCCTCCCTATTCATCTGTGTCCTCTAGCTTGGGTATTGGTTCCCAACAGTAATTGATGAAGCCGTGGACTCACCATATCTTAGGAAAGAAGAAAATGTATGCTTACCTGATAAATTTATTTCCGGAAATGGTGAGTCCACGGCCCCGCCCTTTATTTTAAGACGGTTATTTTTTTACTAAACCTCAGGCACCTCTACACCTTTGTGTTACTCCTTTTTCTCCTTTGCCTTTGGTTGAATGACTGGGGTTAGTGGAAAGGGAAGTGATACTTAACAGTTTAACTGTGGTGCTCTTTGCCTCCTCCTGCTGGCCAGGAGTGATATTCCCAACAGTATGATGAAGCAGTCGACTCACCATATCCGGAAATAAATACATTTATCAGGTAAGCATACATTTTCTTTTTTGTGAGCTAACAAAACGGTATGAACTGTTCTCCAGTTGGTGCTCTAGCCATGTGGCATTTTATTGTAGCTAGAGTGTCGATTGGAGAACAGTCAAAACAGCTCACAAAAAAAATATTTTTGAAGTGGGCAGCCGTAGCCCAGATTAAAAAGTAACAGCGCATATTCATTAGAAGTGATCAATTAAAGTCCCTGTAAAATATTGCTTAGATTTTTTACCTAATTTTAAAACATGTAAAATTTACCATCATTTTAAATGACCACTTAATGCAGTAGAATTGCATAATTAACAAGTGAATAATACAAAGATTGATTTAACACCTACTCTGAATTTCAAATAAGCAGCAGATTTTTTACTGACAAATTTATTTTTTATTTTATTGTCCGGCCCCCTGTACCATGTGACAGACATCAGCCAATCACAGACTAGTATACATATATACTGTGATTTTGTGCACATGCTGAGTAGGATCTTGTTCCCCAGAAAGTGAATATAAAAATGTTGTTAAAAATTTGATAATGGAAGTAAATTGGAAAGTGTCTTAAAACTGCTTGATCTTTCTGAATCATAAAAGTTTATTTTGACTTGACTGTCCCTTTAAGAAGACCTCACTGCTCTGACAGCCTGACACATTGGAATTTAAACTTATTTCTAGATTTTGTACAATGTCTCTGTTGACCTCTTTCTGATATGAAGACGTATTCCTGTCTCCTCCTTTGTCACCTGATAAAGCATTCATGCAAACACTTTAATTTAAAAAGAGATTAATCCGCAAAACTTAAATACAGCCATTGTGGTTAATTCATTTTGTCCAAATATTCTAAACTTAAAAGTAATTCTACCCCATACCCTTGATGTGTTGAGAGCACATAAAGACTGAGTAGATTCTGTGAACTGTAATTCTATTCTTTTCACACTTTCTGGATTTCATCTTCTTAGTTCACAATGACAATACAAGAAGTGAGCAGATGTATTACAGATTTGTAAATCTGTGCATGCTTGACAAATGCAAAAACAAATTTCCAAAGTTTTCCATAGGCTCCTCCACTCTCCCTTCCATACCTGGAGAAGCAGCAAGACTCTCGATGAAGATAATTTTCTGTTCTTTGTTTGGAATCTGTAAGGAACTGGGCTAGACTTATTTGTAAATGTAGACTTTTTTTGTTAAAGGGATATGAAACCCAAAAATGTTCTTATGTGATTCAGACAGAGCATACCATTTAAAAAAAGTTTCCAATTTACTTCTATTATCAAATTTGCTTTGTTCCCATGATATTCTGTGATGGAGAGATACCTAGGTAGGCATCTGTAGCACTACTTGGCAGGAAATAGTGCTTCTATCTAGTGCTCTTGCAAATGGTAACATTCTTGCAAAAGTGCTGCCATAAAGTGCTCCAGAAATGGGCCGGCTTCTAAGCTTACGCCCCTGCTTTTCAACAAGAGATATCAAAAGAACAAAGAAAAATTAATAATAGAAGTAAATTAGAAAGTTGTTTAAAATTGAATGATCTATTTGAATCATGAAAGAAAAATGTTGGGTTTCATATCCCTTTAACCCCTTAATGACCAGACCATTTTTCAATTTTCTTACCCTTAATGACAAAGGCTATTTTTACATTTCTGCTGTGTTTGTGTTTAGCTGTAATTTTCCTCTTATTCATTTACTTTACCCACACATATTATATACCGTTTTTCTCGCCATTAAATGGAATTTCTAAAGAATCCATTATTTTCATCATATCTTATAATTTCCTATAAATTATTTTATAAAATGGAAAAAAACACACTTTTTCTAACTTTGACCCCCAAAATCTGTTACACATCTACAATCACCAAAAAACACCCATGCTAAATAGTTTCTAAATTTTGTCCTGAGTTTAGAAATACCCAATGTTTACATGTTCTTTACGTTTTTTTGCAAGTTATAGGGCAATAAATACAAGCAGCACTTTGCTATTTCCAAACCACTTTTTTTCAAAATTAGTGCTAGTTACATTGGGACACTGATATCTGTCAGGAAAACCTGAATATCCCTTGACATGTATATATTTTTTTTTAGAAGACATCCCAAAGTATTGATCTAGGTCCATTTTGGTATATTTCATGCCACCATTTCACCGCCAAATGTGATCAAATAAAAAAAAAAAAGTTAACTTTTTCACAAATTTTGTCACAAACTTTAGGTTTCCCACTGAAATTATTTACAAACAGCTTCTGTAATTAAGGCACAAATGGTTGTAAATGCTTCTTTGGGATCCCCTTTGTTCAGAAGTAGCAGACTTATATGGCTTTGGGGTTGCTTTTTGGTAATTAGAAGGCCGCTAAATGGCGCTGTTCACCACACGTGTTTTATGCCCAGCAGTGAAGGGGTTAATTAGGGAGCTTGTAGGGTTAATTTTAGCTTTAGTGTAGTGTAGTAGACAACCCGAAGTATTGATCTAGGCCCATTTTGATATATTTCATGCCACCATTTCACCGCCAAGTGCGAGCAAATTATAAAAAAAAAAAAAAAAATTCACAATTTTAGGCTTCTCACTGAAAGTATTTACAAACAGCTTGTGCTATTATGGCACAAATTGTTGTAAAAGCTTCTTTGGGATCCCCTTTGTTCAGAAATAGCAGACTTATATGGCTTTGGCATTGCTTTTTGGTAATTAGAAGGCCGCTAAATGCTGCTGCGCACCACATGTAAATTATGCCCAGCAGTGAAGGGGTTAATTAGGTAGGTTGTAGGGAGCTTGCAGGGTTAATTTTAGCTTTAGGGTAGAGATCAGCCTCCCACCTGACACATCCCACCCCCTGATCCCTCCCAAACAGCTCTCTTCCCTCCCCCACCCCACAATTGTCCCCGCCATCTTAAGTACTGGCAGAAAGTCTGCCAGTACTAAATAAAAAGAGTTTT
The DNA here is from genome assembly GCF_027579735.1 of Bombina bombina. Lineage (NCBI taxonomy): Eukaryota > Metazoa > Chordata > Amphibia > Anura > Bombinatoridae > Bombina > Bombina bombina. The sequence continues at coordinate 429,579,798 of NC_069500.1, read as the reverse complement.
TTTTTTTATAAAAAAAATAAAACATTTTAGCTGTGATGGACTCCTGCCTTAGCCCCAACCTCCATGATCTCCCCCCCCCCCCCCCCAGCTCTCTAACCCTCTTCCCTATCTAATTGCCGCCATCTTGGGTACTGGCAGCTGTCTGCCAGTACCCAATTTGCCTCAAAAACAAAAGTATTTTTTCCTCTTTTGCAATTTTTTATGTTTTCTGTAGTGTAGCAGCCCCCCACAATACCCCTATCCCCCTCCCAGATCCTTTTATATTAATTTTTTTTTAAAATATTTCCCCCCCCCCCCCCCCCCCCCTCTTCCCTCCTCATTGGTGTCAGTGGCCAGCTAATGCGCGCACACATGCACGCGCGCCCCCCGCACGCTCCCGGCACCCGGCGTGCACATTGCACTTCTAGGAACCCGATGCCGGGTAGCGATGGGCCGCCCACCCGCCTCCCTGTTACGCTCCCACCCACCAACGAACCGGCACCATCGCTACCGGTGCAGAGAGGGCCACAGAGTGGCTCTCTCTGCATCGAAGTCTTCTAAAAAGGTATTGCAGGATGCCTCCATATGGAGGCATCACTGCAATACCCTGAGAGCTGCTGGAAGCGATTGCGATCGCTTCCAGCACTCTGTTAGACAACTGACGTACCAGGTACGTCTATTGTCATTAACTGGTTGTTTTTGCATGACGTACCTGGTACGTCAGTTGTCATTAAGGGGTTAAGTATATTGACTAAATGTCACACTTCCATCAGTTGTAGCCTTTTTCACCAGATAACTGACTTTCTCCTTTTGTATATTTTATTAGCTACATTTTGGCCTCCTGATTTTTTTCATGTGACTAATAAATACTGGAGATACGTGTGTGTGTGTATGTATATATATATATATATATATATATATATAATCTCAAACTTTATATATCAAACTGTGCTTGGGGTGAGGCTTGAAGGGGAGGGTGTATTGATAAATCTGTACATTCTCCCAGTGGGGGGGGGGGTTTGTCTTATAAACCATGAGTTTTGGAATTCAGGTTTTTGTGCTGTCGTTGAACATGAACAAATTGATTTATTGGTAACTAGATTGTTTGTTTTTCCTGATTCGTTGATTTTACCATACAACAATGGTAAAAAGGGACATAATGCAATAATGCTCTGTGTTAGAGCATTTCATTGTTGCACAGATTCTAACCCCTTAAATCTAAACAAAAATGTCCTGCTCAGAGGACACTATAGGTGAGCCAATCAGTAGTGGCATACTCCTCATATCTACCAATCACTGCCCCATGTCCTGTTTAGGAACAACTTGGCAGTGTGCCAGCTGCAGGACATAATACATATAACATTTTGCAGGGGTTGTGCCTACATTTTTTGCAATTTAAAAAAAAAAAATACTCTCATATTAAGGCTTTTTATAATTACATTAGTATTTCTCTGCCTTGTTCACATAAATATTGCAAGTATGAACACATCGGCTGCAGTTTCATAAATCTTTTAGATATGAATGGTCAGATAACATTAACAGCAGAATAAGCTGTATTTTTACTACATGTTTGTAACCTTTAATTTATTTCAAAATAAATAAGTATAAGAAAATGTGCAAAAGCAATGGAATCTAATGGTAGTAGACATCTGCTTCAGTTCTATGTGCTTTTAGCCAAAAGTATGCTCTCATAATGATCATAGATCATGTCATAGGGCATTTATTGTTAAATAACTTCTTTTTTTTCTTGCTTATAACTTTATAGATCCTGTTTTTGTAGACTTTCCATTCTAATTTATTTTTCCTATGGTATTATTTTTAAATAAAGAAAAAAAAAAAAGTAAAGTTTGCTAAAATGACTGGGTTTTTTTTTTTTTTGTAAAGTATAAATGATTTCATATAAATGATTTCTGTAGATGGGAAAATATTTTGCTTCATGTTTTGCAGAGTATGTATGCTATCTTTAAATCGGCTTAACTATTTTTTATGACAGAGGAATTACACAAAATTATGAAATGGTGGATATGTTGTTACTCCTTTGATAGAAACATGTTAACTGCAGCCTTTTATGACTTTATAATCACACGTATATTGTCAGAGAGTGTGTGCGCGCATTCATTCATTTGTAAGCCAAATGGCTGTTTTCTAAATAAAATAAGATAAAGCTGTGAGATTCTCTAGTACTGGTTAATGTTTGCAAAACCTATAAAACTTCAGAATGTTACTGGATGTTGCTCAATTATAACTGTGTTATAAACGAACAACCAAATGTCTAGTTTGAACTTGTTACCACTACAAACTGTAATAATGATTCCCCTGTTTGTGCATTGTAACCTTGGTTAACCCTACTCACTACAGTCTATCTCCAGATCTCTGTCTCCAGTATGTTCTCATACCAATGTGTATAGACTGTGAGCTTTTTTGGCAGGGTTTTAGGGGGATTGTTTGTTTTTTTTAACTTTAAAGCTGTAGAAGATTAGCAGAAGCTAGTGCCACTTATTTAACATGGACAATAAGATGGTGTTTGTATATGTTGTGTCAGCCTTTTTGTCCATAATTTTACAAATCTACTAGGTTCAACAAGCACCTGTACAAGCGCAATAATAGAAAGAGTCAAGTGTTTTCCTTTTTGTAAACTGTATGGTGTTCTGGGGGGGTTTCTCAGGACCACCCACCATTAATAGTAATGAATGCGTCTGAAGACACAGGATCAGTTTCTGACTTGGTCATAATAACGTATGTGGCTATCACTAGAGTTAAATTGCACATGGTATATGATTTTGCTTTGTTTTATGTTACGGACTCTCAGCACTCGAGGAACTGAGAGTAACGCCAGTGGTTTCATCTGGGTCTCACCACTGTATTCAAGCAAAGTCTTATTTATCTGAAATAAATAAATAGCAGTATCTGTTAAAATGTGTGCCTGCCAAAAAGTACATCCAACACTGGCCTGTGTGCCTTATTGCTCTGAGCAGATTCACCAATGTGCGTAAGGACGACCTGCTCATACTCCCCTTAACTGAGCAAGAAGAGGTTGAGTAATTAGTTTAGAACATTTAAAGACATAAATACTAGTAATTATATCTAAATGACCTTGCTGCATGGGTGGAGACCTGGCTCAGACAAGCCTGAATTCTTTATCATTATATTTATATACTAAACTAGTGCTGTTTGTGCTAAGATAAACCTCCCCATGACATCTCCCTGTGCCTATTTTTGCAGATATGCACATCTAAGTATGTCTTATCCCCTCCTGAATTTTCTTATGCTTTGACCTTATTTTGCCAACAAGTATACAAAATATCTAATTAAATATGTAGGTTAAACAAACTAATATGGCAGCAACTCTGAGGGTAGAAAGGTTCCATAACATTTCAGTATGAATTGAAAGATAGAATGTATGTATGTCATTACTTAAAAAAGCATCAAACTTTTCAATACTCAAATGCCTATGTTTGAAATGATGATGAAAATCTTGTTCTTTTTATGTTTATAATCTGAGTGAGAGTGATCAGGAGTGTGAGTGAAGCCTCAGATACTGACAAGAGATTTATTAAGCATGTTGTATTTGTGAGGTTTCTGATCATGTAAAATATTATTTACATTAAACTTTGCTCATATAAATTCTGGTGTCCTGGGTTGTTTTATTATGTAACTTTGCATTAATTTACTGCTTGCCTCACCTTGCCACTGAACTAATTATGAGCTGTGCATCCTAGATGTTGACGTATATAACTGACAATAATGAGACTGCATAAACCATGTTTTAACTCTATGGCTGGTAATGCAGTGCACTCTTCCCTGGCAACCACATGTTTAAAAAACATTTTGTTTCACAATGCATCTTCTCTGCAAGGATTTAAATTTGCATAATAATAACTGGTTATATTTACCTTTTCCTATTTGCAGACTTTGGGGAAAAAAAGCAAAAACAAGTTAATATAACATGGAACATCATTTTATCTCCCCAGAGAGAGTATGCAGTAGGAGACTATATTGTATTCACATTATTATTAATTTTTTACATCTACATCAGCATCATAAACATAGGTATAATATGCAAAGGTAACATTTATAACAAGCTAATGGATAGAGGGCCCTGCCAAGAGTTGCAATGTTGTAGATGCTGTATGCCCAAAATGTTTTTCGCAAGGTCCTGTGATGCAAAACACATAATTAATTGATGCTTAATAATGTTAAGGTTCTTGCCAACATATTTTATATCATAAATTTGATACAGTATTTTGGTAATTGAAGTCATAGCTATACATATGTTGGAAGAGAATTTCTCCCTAATGTCCTCCATACCATCATAAGACTGAATCATGATGATTCAAATAGAGCGCTGGTTTTCATCTAGCTCTTCAGACCTCCCTAACAGACTTGATTTCTTTCTTAAGACAAGGTGAGTCCACGGATCATCAATTACTGTTGGGAACATCACTCCTGGCCAGCAGGAGGAGGCAAAGTGCACCACAGCAAAGCTGTTAAGTATCACTTCCCTCCCCACAATTCCCAGCCATTCTCTTTGCCTTCAGTGTCTGTAAGATTCTTCTATCAAGATTTCTTTTTTATTTTGAAGCCTGGGCAGGCTTGCTCTGATCTTCCATCACAATCTGGGTATAGCTGTACTCCATGTTACTCTCTTCAGCAGGGCTGTGGTATCTTTAAAGCAGTTAGGAACTTGTGGGGTGGGCCTCACTGCATTTTCCTAACATCTTGCTGCCCTCTCTCAGAATGCCAGAGTAGGCTTACTCTGTTAATTTCTTTTGTCCTGGGTCTCTGTGAGGTGCAACTTCCTCTCATACCAGGGAACTGTCTTCCTGCCAGATAGTCAAGAATGCAGGTAAGTGCCATTTTTATTCTATAACCTCTTATGGCAGTTCAACACATGTCTGCACCATGGGGCTTAATCCTGGGGATCAGGGTTACTTTTTGACAGGGGCAGGGTACTGTGTGGCAGTAGAGTTTGGGAATAGAAGAAATTTTATTTCTTCTATAAGGTACGACGAGTCCACGGATTCATCCTTTACTTGTGGGATATTATCCTCCTGCTAACAGGAAGTGGCAAAGTGCACCACAGCAGAGCTGTCCATATAGCTCCTCCCTTAGCTCCACCCCCAGTCATTCTCTTTGCCTACTCTAAGTACTAGGAAGAGTAAAGTGAAAAAGGTGATAAAATATTAGTTTTTATTTCTTCAAGCAAGAGTTTTTTGTTTTAAATGGTACCGGTGTGTACTATTTACTCTCAGGCAGCAGATGGATGAAGACTTCTGCCTGGAGGATGATGATCTTAGCATTTGTCACTAAGATCTAGTGCAGTTCCCACAGAGGCTGAGGGGTACAATAAACTTCAGTGTGAGGAACGTTTTCATGCTATATAGCAGTGAGGTATGTTCAGTCATTTTTTCTGGAGAGACTGTGTATTTCAGAAAGGCTGACAGTATCCCCATGAGGGTAAAGGTAAGCAGTAATCCTAAGAGCTATAGAAGGGCATTACTAAGCTTGCATAAGGGGCTAATTAAAAAATGGTTGACACTGGTTTTTGAATGTTTGTGGGCAAACGTTTTATGAACTGGGAGTGCTGTTAACGTTTTATGGGCAATAACGTTTTTTTTGGCAATTTTATTGAGGGTACACTTGGCTTAATTTTTAGGTTTCAGAACCCACATGGCTAGTTTAAAACCGCTCTGGTGCGGTTCTTTGAGGCTGTAAAGACATCGAGTGAGATGGGCGGGGGCCTATTTTCACGCCTCAGATGCGCAGTTGTTTTCACTTAGCAAGCAGCAAGCTCCAACTCCTGTGGGCCCTTGTGGAAGTTTTGGGCCAAATCGAAGCTTTAACCCCATTTTTTACTATCCCTGAGGGCAGGTAGGCGCCACAGCAGGGCTGTGGCAAGGTGCTGGGAGTGTTTTTTCCGGATTTAGGCCTTATTTCAATCCGGTTTGCACAATAAAGGGTTAAATGTTTTATTTTCTTGTGGGGCAAACTTAAAGGGACACTGTACCCAAAAAATTTCTTTCATGATTCAGATAAAGCATGCAATTTTAAGCAACTTTTTAATTTACTCCTATTATCATTTTTTCTTCATTCTCTTGCTATCTTTATTTGAAAAAGAAGGCATCTAAGCTTTTTGGGGGGTTCAGAACTCTGGACAGCACTTTTTTATTGGTGGATGAATTTATCCACCAATCCGCAAGAACAACCCAGGTTGTTCACCAGAAATGGGCCGGCATCTAAACTTACATTCTTGGATTTCAAATAAAGATACCAAGCGAATGAAGAAAATTTGATAATAGGAGTAAATTAGAAAGTTGCTTAAAATTGCATGCTTTATCTGAATCATGAAAGAAAATATTTGGGTTCAGTGTCCCTTTAACTACACAAATTGAGTCTGCTATCAAAAATTTTAAAAGTTTGGTATATTTTAAAGCAGTTTTGCAGAACTTATGCTTTTTTTCTCTTAAAGGCGCAGTACCGTTTTTTAAGATTGTTATTTTTTCACTAAATAAAGTGTTTTCAAGCTTGTTTGTAGTCATTACTAGCCTGTTCAACATGTCTGACATTGAGGAAAGTCAATGTTCAATATGTTTAGAAGCCATTGTGGAACCCCCGCTTAGAATGTGTCCCTCATGCACTGAAAGGTCAATAAATTGCAAAGAACATATTTTAGCTACTAAAAGTATGTTGCAGGATGATTCTCAGTCAGAAGGGAATCAGGTTATGCCATCTAATTCTCCCCAAGTGTCACAACCATTAACGCCCGCTCAAGCGACGCCAAGTACTTCTAGTGCGTCTAATTCTTTCACCCTGCAAGATATGGCCGCAGTTATGAATACTACCCTCACAGAGGTTTTATCTAAGCTGCCTGGGTTGCAGGGGAAGCGCAGTAGGTCTGGTGTGAGAACAAATGCTGAGCCCTCTGACGCTTTATTAGCCATATCCGATGTACCCTCACAATGTTCTGAGTTGGGGGTGAGGGATTTGCTGTCTGAGGGAGAGATTTCTGATTCAGGAAAGATGTTCCCTCAGACAGACTCAGATATGACGGCTTTTAAATTTAAACTAGAACACCTCCGCTTGTTGCTCAGGGAGGTTTTAGCGACTCTGGATGATTGTAGTTCCAGAGAAATTGTGTAAAATGGGCAGATTTCTAGAGGTTCCTGCCTACACTGATGTTTTTCCCGTCCCTAAGAGGATTTCGGACATTGTTACTAAGGAGTGGGATAGACCAGGTATTCCGTTCGCTCCCCCTCCTACTTTTAAGAAAATGTTTCCCATATCAGACACCATTCGTGAATCGTGGCAGACGGTCCCTAAGGTGGAGGGAGCTATTTCTACCCTGGCTAAGCGTACAACTATACCTATTGAGGACAGTTGTGCTTTCAAAGATCCTATGGATAAAAAAATTAGAGGGTCTCCTAAAGAAAATATTTGTTCATCAGGGTTTTCTTCTCCAACCTATAGCGTGCATTGTTGCTGTAACTACTGCAGCTGCCTTTTGGTTCGAGGCTCTAGAGGAGGCTCTTCAGGTTGAGACCCCATTAGATGATATTCTGGATAGAATTAGGGCTCTCAAGCTAGCTAATTCTTTCATTACAGATGCTGCTTTTCAACTGGCTAAATTAGCGGCAAAGAATTCAGGTTTTGCCATTTTAGCGCGTAGAGCGTTATGGTTTAAGTCCTGGTCTGCTGATGTGTCATCAAAATCTAAGCTTTTAGCCATCCCTTTCAAAGGTAAGACCCTATTCGGGCCTGAACTGAAGGAGATAATTTCAGACATCACTGGAGGGAAAGGCAATGCCCTTCCTCAGGATAAGACAAATAAGATGAGGACCAAACAAAATAATTTTCGTTCCTTTCGAAACTTCAAAGGTGGTCCCTCTACCTCTTCCCCTGCTGCAAAACAAGAGGGGAATTTTGCTCAATCCAAGTCAGTCTGGATACCTAACCAGACTTGGAACAAAGGTAAACAGGCCAAGAAGCCCGCTGCTGCCACCAAGACAGCATGAAGGGGTAGCCCCCGATCCGGGACCGGATCTAGTAGGGGGCAGACTTTCTCTCTTTGCTCAGGCTTGGGCAAGAGACGTTCAGGACTCCTGGGCTTTAGAAATAGTAACCCAGGGGTATCTTCTAGATTTCAAAGATTCTCCTCCAAGGGGGAGATTCCATCTTTCTCGATTGTCTGCAAACCAGACAAAAAGAGAGGCGTTCTTACGCTGTGTAGAAGACCTATATACCATGGGAGTGGTCGCCCAGTTACAGAAGCGGAACAGGGGCAGGGGTTTTACTCCAATCTGTTTGTGGTTCCCAAAAAAGAGGGAACCTTCAGACCAATTTTAGATCTCAAGATCCTAAACAAATTCTTTAGAGTCCCATCTTTCAAGATGGAGACCATTCGGACTATTTTACCAATGATCCAGGAGGTTCAATATATGACCACGTGAACTTAAAGGATGCATATCTACACATCCCTATCCACAAAGATCATCACCAGTTCCTCAGGTTCGCCTTTCTGGACAGGCATTACCAGTTTGTGGCTCTTCCCTTGGGGTTGGCCACAGCTCCCAGAATTTTCAAAAAGGTGCTAGGGTCCCTTCTGGTGGTTCTAAGGCCGCGGGGCATAGCAGTGGCGCCTTATCTGGACGATATCTTAATTCAGGCGTTGACTTACCAACTAGCCAAGTCTCACACGGACATCATGTTGGCTTTTCTAAGATCTCACGGGTGGAAGGTGAACGTAAAAAAGAGTTCACTTATCCCTCTCACAAGAGTTCCATTCCTGGGAACTCTAATAGATTCGGTGGACATGAAAATTTTTCTGACGGAGGTCAGAAAATCAAAGATTTTAACCACCTGCCGAGCTCTTCATTCCATTCCTCGGCTGTCAGTGGCTCAGTGTATGGAGGTAATCGGACTAATGATAGCGGCAATGGACATAGTCCCATTTGCTCCCTTGCATCTCAGACCACTGCAACTATGCATGCTCAAACAGTGGAATGGGGATTATGCAGATTTATCTCCTCGGATAAATCTGGATCAAGAGACCAGAGACTCTCTTCTTTGGTGGTTGTCACAGGATCATCTGTCCCAGGGAATGTGTTTCCGCAGGCCAGCGTGGGTCATAGTGACGACGGACGCCATCCTATTGGGCTGGGGTGCAGTCTGGAATTCCCTGAAAGCACAGGGTTTGTGGACTCAGGAGGAGGCTCTCCTCCCGATAAATATTCTAGAACTGAGAGCGATATTCAACACGCTTCAGGCGTGGCCTCAGCTGGCTTCAGCCAGATTCATAAGATTCCATTCGGACAATATCACGACTGTAGCATATATCAATCATCAGGGGGGAACAGAGAGTTCTCTAGCGATGATAGAGGTTACAAAAATAATTTGATGGGCAGAGACTCACTCTTACCATCTATCAGCAATCTATATCCCAGGAGTGGAGAACTGGGAAGCGGATTTTCTAAGTCGTCAGACTTTTCATCCGGGGGAGTGGGAACTCCATGCGGAGGTGTTTGCACAATTGATTCAGCAATGGGGCACACCAGAATTGGATCTGATGGCGTCTCGTCAGAACGCCAAACTTCCTTGTTACGGGTCCAGGTCAAGGGATCCTCAGGCAGTACTGATAGATGCTCTAGCAGTACCCTGGTCGTTCAACCTGGCTTATGTGTTTCCACCGTTTCCTCTCCTTCCTCGTTTGATTGCCAGAATCAAACAGGAGAGAGCTTTGGTGATTTTGATAGCACCTGCGTGGCCACGCAGGACTTGGTATGCAGACCTGGTGGACATGTCATCTCTTCCACCATGGTCTCTGCCACTGAGACAGGACCTTCTGATTCAAGGTCCGTTCCAGCATCCAAATCTACTTTCTCTGCGGCTGACTGCTTGGAGATTGAACGCTTGATTTTATCCAAGCGGGGTTTCTCTGAGTCGGTCAAAGATACCTTGATTCAGGCTCGAAAGCCTGTCACTAGGAAAATTTATCATAAGATATGGCGTAAATATCTTTATTAGTGCGAATCCAAAGGCTACTCATGGAGTAAGATCAGGATTCCTAGGATTTTGTCCTTTCATCAAGAAGGATTGGAGAAGGGGCTATCAGCTATTTCCTTAAAGGGACAGATATCTGCTTTATCAATTCTACTGCACAAGCGTCTGGCTGATGTTCCAGACGTTCAATCGTTCTGTCAGGATTTAGTTAGAATTAAGCCTGTGTTTAAACCCTGTTGCTCCGCCATGGAATTTTTATTTAGTTCTTAAAGTTCTTCAAGGGGTTCCATTTGAACCTATGCATTCCATAGATATTAAGCTTCTATCTTGGAAAGTTCTGTTTTTTAGTTGCTATCTCTTCGACTCAAAGAGTTTCTGAACTATCTGCATTACAATGCGACTCGCCTTATCTTGTTTTCCATGCTGATAAGGTGGTTTTGCGTACCAAACCTGGATTCCTTCCTAAGGTTGTTACTAATAGGAATATCAATCAGGAAATTGTTGTTCCTTCTATGTGTCCTAATCCTTCCTCTAAGAAGGAGCGTCTGTTGCACAACTTGGATGTGGTTCGTGCTTTGAAGTTTTACTTGCAAGCAACCAAAGATTTCCGTCAAACATCTTCTTTGTTTGTTGTCTATTCTGGAAAACGTAGAGGTCAAAAAGCTACGGCTACCTCTCTTTTTGGCTGAAAAGCATCATCCTTTTGGCATGGACAGCAGCCTCCTGAAAGGATTACAGCTTACTCTACTAGAGCGGTGGCTTCCACATGGGATTTTAAAAATGATGCTTCTGTTGAACAGATTTGTAAGGCTGCGACTTGGTCTTCGCTTCATACCTTTTCCAAATTTTCCAAATTTGATACTTTTGCTTCTTCGGAGGCTATTCAAGCAGTGGTGCCTTCTGTTTAACCATCTGTCTTGTCCCTCCCGTTCATCCGTGTCCTGTAGCTTTGGTATTGTATCCCACAAGTAAAGGATGAATCTGTGGACTTGTCGTACCTTATAGAAGAAAAGTAAATTTCTCTTGTTAAGTGTATCCAGTCCACGGATCATCCATTACTTGTGGGATATTCTCCTTCCCAACAGGAAGTTGCAAGAGGATCACCCACAGCAGAGCTGCTATATAGCTCCTCCCCTCACTGCCATATCCAGTCATTCTCTTGCAACTCTCAACAAAGATGGACGTAGTAAGAGGAGAGTGGTGTATTATAGTTAGTTTTTTAACTTCAATCAAAAGTTTATTTTTAAATGGTACCGGAGTGTACTGTTTCATCTCAGGCAGCATTAGAAGAAGAATCTGCCTGTGATTTCTATGATCTTAGCAGAAGTAACTAAGATCCACTGCCGTTCTCACATATTCTAAGGAGTGAGGTAACTTCAGAGGGGGAATGGCGTGCAGGTTTTCCTGCAATAAGCTATGTGCAGTTAACATATTTCTAGGGATGGAATTTGCTAGAAAAATGCTGCTGATACCGGATTAATGTAAGTTAAGCCTAAATGCAGTGATTTAATAGCGACTGGTATCAGGCTTATTAACAGAGATACATACTCTTATAAAAATGTAATATAAAACGTTTGCTGGCATGTTAATCGTTTTTATATATGTTTGGTGACAAAACTTATTGGGGCCTAGTTTTTTTCCACATGGCTGGCTTGATTTTTGCCTAGAAACAGTTTCCTGAGGCTTTCCACTGTTGTAATATGAGTGGGAGGGGCCTATTTTAGCGCTTTTCTGCGCAGCTAGAATTACAGACTGAGACACTCGGCTTCCTTCTGCATGATACAGGACATCTCTGAAGGGCTCAAAAGGCTTCAAAAGTCGTGTTTGAGGAGGGTAACAACCACAGTAGAACTGTGGCAGTTGTTGTGACTGTGTTTAAAAACGTTTTTGTCATTTATTATTCTGTTTTTGGTATTAAGGGGTTAATCATCCATTTGCAAGTGGGTGCAATGCTCTGCTAACTTGTTACATACACTGTAAAAATTTCGTTTGTGTAACTGCCTTTTTTCACTGTTATTTCAAATTTTTTCAAAATTTGTTTCTCTTAAAGGCACAGTAACGTTTTTTTATATTGCTTGTTAACTTGATTCAAAGTGTTTTCCAAGCTTGCTACTCTCATTGCTAGTCTGTACAAACATGTCTGACACAGAGGACACTACTTGTTCATTATGTTTAAAAGCCATGGTGGAGCCCCATAGGAGAATGTGTACTAAATGTATTGATTTCACCTTAAACAGTAAAGATCAGTCTTTATCTATAAAAGAATTGTCACCAGAGGGGTCTGTCGAGGGGGAAGTTATGCCGACTAACTCTCCCCGCGTGTCGGACCCTTCGCCTCCCGCTCAAGGGACGCACGCTAATATGGCGCCAAGTGCATCAGGGACGCCCATAGCGATTACTTTGCAGGACATGGCTGCAATCATGAATAATACCCTGTCAGAGGTATTATCCAGATTGCCTAAATTGAGAGGCAAGCGTGATAGCTCTGGGGTTAGACGAGATACAGAGCGCGTAAATGCTGTAAGAGCCATGTCTGATACTGCGTCACAATATGCAGAACCTGAGGACGGAGAGCTTCAGTCTGTGGGTGACGTCTGAATCAGGGAGACCTGATACAGAGATTTCTAATTTTAAATTTAAGCTTGAGAACCTCCGTGTATTGCTTGGGGAGGTATTAGCTGCTCTGAATGACTGTGACACAATTGCAGTGCCAGAGAAATTGTGTAGGCTGGATAAATACTATGCAGTGCCGGTGAGTACTGATGTTTTTCCAATACCTAAAAGGCTTACAGAAATTATTAGTAAGGAGTGGGATAGACCCGGTGTGCCCTTTTCCCCACCTCCTATATTTAGAAAAATGTTTCCAATAGATGCCACTACACAGAACTTATGGCAGACAGTCCCTAAGGTGGAGGGAGCAGTTTCTACTTTAGCAAAGCGTACCACTATCCCGGTTGAGGACAGTTGTGCTTTTTCAGATCCAATGGATAAAAAATTAGAGGGTTACCTTAAGAAAATGTTTATTCAACAAGGTTTTATTTTACAGCCCCTTGCATGCATTGCGCCTGTCACTGCTGCGGCGGTGGCGTTCTGGGTTGAGGCCCTGGAAAAGGCCATCCATACAGCTCCATTGACTGAAATTATTGACAAGCTTAGAACACTTAAGCTAGCTAACTCATTTGTTTCTGATGCCATTGTTCATTTGACTAAACTAACGGCTAAGAATTCCGGATTCGCCATCCAGGTGCGTAGGGCGCTATGGCTTAAATCCTGGTCAGCTGATGTGACTTCAAAGTCTAAATTACTCAACATTCCTTTCAAGGGGCAGACCTTATTCGGGCCTGGTTTGAAAGAAATTATTGCTGACATTACTGGAGGTAAGGGTCATACCCTTCCTCAGGACAGGGCCAAATCAAGGGCCAAACAGTCTAATTTTCGTGCCTTTCGAAATTTCAAGGCAGGTGCAGCATCAACTTCCTCTGCTTCAAAACAAGAGGGAACTTTTGCTTAATCCAAGCAGGCCTGGAAACCCAACCAGTCCTGGAACAAGGGCAAGCAGGCCAGAAAGCCTGCTGCTGCCTCTAAGACAGCATGAAGGCGCGGCCCCCTATCCGACAACGGATCTAGTAGGGGGCAGACTCTCTCTCTTCGCCCAGGCGTGGGCAAGAGATGTTCAGGATCCCTGGGCGTTGGAGATCATATCTCAGGGATATCTTCTGGACTTCAAAGCTTCTCCTCCACAAGGGAGATTTCACCTTTCAAGATTATCTGCAAACCAGATAAAGAAAGAGGCATTCCTAAGCTGCGTACAAGACCTCCTTGTAATGGGAGTGATCCATCCAGTTCCGCGGACGGAACAAGGACAGGGGTTTTATTCAAATCTGTTTGTGGTCACATAAATGTTGGGATGAAAGACGTTGCAGTGTGTGAAAAAAACCCTATTTTAGGATCCTGGAACCGGGAGCTGCACCGAGACACGTCTAACCAGCTCTAAAGTTGGCTCCGCCCCCAAGAATGTACATTTTTGTATCTTCTTTGGAGGCAAAAGAAATCTATGTCATCAGATCAGCGTGCCTCCCCTTTATGCTGATATTAGCGCTAGGTTCAAGTGTTTGGAGTTTTATTTATTTATGTATAAAATATTTTACCAGGAAGGATACATTGAGATTTCTCTTGTTTACAAATATGTCCTGGGTCCACAAAGTATTGCATTGATACAATAGGGTACAATAAAATACAAAAACAATAATAATACACAATATATGTAAAAATGTAACATAGAACAGGCAGGAAATATATAATCAAACATGACGAGTGCATTTTGTTTTGAGATATGCAGAGAGGGATCTCTTAAAGGATATTAGGCTTGGGGAAGGTTTGAAAGTGAGTGGGAGGTCGTTCCATAATTGTGGTGCTCTTTAGGAAAAGGAGGATCGAGCTGCTTTCTTTTTGTATTGAGGCAAGCTAAATAATGTGCTGGTACTGGATCGGAGGTTATGGGAGGTGGGAACAGCCGGGGCGAGCATTCTGCTCAGGTAGGGAGGGAGCTTCCCAGAAAAGCTCTTAAACACAAGGCAGGAAAGATGGAGGGTGCGTCTGGATTCCAGTGTCAACCAGTTCTTTTAGCATGTCACAATGGTGGGTCCTGTAGTTACATTGTAGCACAAAGCGGCAGAACGAGTTATACAGTGTATTAAGTTTATTAAGGTGAGTTTGGGGTGCAGGTGCATATAGTACATCCCCATAATCAATGATGGGCATCAGCATTTGCTGTACAATCTTTTCCTTTACTGTAGGGCTGAGGCAGGATTTGTTTCTGTACAGGGCACCTAGTTTTGGATAAACTTTAGATGCATGTTTTTCTATGTGGAGGCCAAAAGATAGATTGGGGTCTAACAACATACCCAAGTATTTGAAAGAGTTGACTGCGGTCAGTGTGCGATTGGATTTTGTTTTGATGTGTAGATGGGAATTTTGTAATTTGTGTAATTTAGGTCCCGTTCCAAAGATCATTGTGACAGTTTTGTCAGTGTTTAAGTAGAGCTTGTTTTTTTTTAGATCCACTTTTCTACCTCTGTGAACTGGTCTTGGAGCATTGCTTCAAGCTGCGGCAGATCGGAATTGTTTGCATAGATTACCATGTCATCTGCGTACATGTGTACAGTTGAGGATTTGCAGACATTAGGCAGATCATTTATAAATAATGTGAATAATAGGGGGCCGAGAATGGATTCTTGGGCAACACCACACGTGACTGGGAGAGGGAGGGAGTGAGTCACTTTTAGAAATGTAGATATATTGTGATCGATCCAATACATATGATCGAAACCAGGTTAACGGACGATCAGCAATACCAGAGTTTTTAGTTTGAGCAGTAGTATGTCGTGGTCTACTGTGTCAGAGGCCTTTGCAAAATCAAGGAAAATAGCTCCAGTTAGGTCTCCTTGTTCCATGCCAGTTTGGATGTCGTTGCAAACTTTTAGGAGGGCAGTTGTAGTGGAGTGATTCGGACGAAAACCTGATTGATCAGGGGTCAGATAGTTAGATTGTTGGTAATACTTGCATAATTGCGTATGGACACATTTTTATAAGATTTTTTAAAATACTGGGAGCAATGATATAGGGCGATAGTTAGAAACCAAGGTTAACTCCCCACTTTTATGAATAGGCACTACTCTTGAAGTTTTCCAAAGTTTGGGTATGTATCCAGACATCAAGGATTCGTTAATTTGGGTTGTGACAGGTTTAGCAATTGCCGGCACACTGAGCTTCAACAGCATTGCTGGGATTTGATCAGGTCCAGACTGGTTTTTCATTTTTAGATTATTAAGGTGTTTCTTAATAACATTGATGGGTACAGGTCTAAAATTGAACTTCTCTATATTGGGTCTTTGCTGTTTTAGTGGGGCCTGATCCACATTTGTAGTTTCAGGATGCGTGCCGAGTTATGTAATGCCATCTGTCTTCTGCTGCCTAAAAAGTATCTGTCTTGCAGTACAAGACATTTTCTACTAGAAAGTGCAATCACAAGCTGCAATAGCATGGGAAATGAGAGGTTTTTCTGAAATTTCAGTAGTAACATTGAAAACAGAGAAAAATGCAAAGACCTGCACAAAAAAATAGAAAAACAAGAACTAGCACGAAGAGTTCACTGTGCAAATAGGTATTATAGTAGATTTCAGTTCCATTTAAAGGGACATTAAACAGTGTACATTTGAGACTACAGAAAGAAATTCAAATCTCTGAATAATGCAATATTATTTCCAAAAATGATAGGAGAGATCGTTAGTTGTCCTTCTCCAAAGCTCACTCTTTTTCTTATTTTGCATCTTTGGAAAGGCTCTTCTGAATCTTTCGTCAAGATCTGTTGAATTATGCTATACACTGTCTGGTTCCTTTCCAAGAACAGGTTTAAGGTGTTTTCTTTAACCTTTTAATTATTTCCAAGAAAGAGTTTGCTTTTTAATCAGTGATAAGACCTAAAGAAATTAAAAATTAAACGGGTATTTTGAAAGTTTCTTATTTCAAAACTTAAAAATGAGTCAGTGACCACCATATATGTAAAGGATACTTATCTTTATAGTCCAATTTTTTAACATTATTCTAGTATCTCTGGTTAATTTAAACAAAAGCAACACAGCACTCTGGTAATAGACGTTGTAAGGCAATTACAAGGTTAATTGTGGAGGATTTCCAATTTTCAGATTAGTCAGATTTGTTGTTAAAGATCAGTATTTCTGTTAACCAGTTTCTGGGTTTTGAATGGGAACAATTAGATCATTGCAGCAAAGTTTCCATATTCAATGGAACCATATTTCGTAAGATCTGTCACACAGAAATGTGGTGACATTTTATCACTGGAATATTCACTTAGCTGTTATTGGGATCCCTTCCCCCAGGTACACCTTTCTCTCTGAACTATAGACACTCCCATTGGTCTTTTTGAGTGGCATTTGATAAGCCACTCCCTTTTGAATTGGTTTATAAAATACTGTAACACCAGAGCCTCTGTCTCTTCTTTTGTATCCTGCTCCTGCTAAAAGATGGATGATGTTGGACACAGAGAATCTGGCTAAGTATTTCTGGGATAATATTCTGTGTAGCAGTATTGCACAATTAGGGTTAGTGTAGAAATGTTGCCCTGTATCTTAAAATGTGGATTGTATCTGTAAAATAGATTTATATATATATACCTGTAAATATTTATCTTATTATTACATTTATTGATTCCTAAATAAACTGTTTGACAAATAATGGAGGACCCCTCATAGAGTTTATTTCACAATTTATCTGTGTTGGTTTTAGTGGTACCACCATAGAGATTTAGTATATTATATTTAGTAGAAAGTAGAAATATTTTAAATTAATAGATAACCACAAGAAATCTTTCAACATGAGATATTATCCCTCAATTGGTGGTTGGCAAAATACAGCTCAAGAGCCATTTAGATACATCTAAAGACCTGGGTCCTCTTTTATATTGCATCATATCTGAGTTACGTTAGGGAACATGGCTTTCAAAGATGATATCAATCATCAAAATGGTGCCCACAGAAGTTGTTCAATGCAGGAAGATTCCAGCATTATCAGATGGGTAGCATTGTACCTAATGGCAATCACTGCTGTTCATATTCCACATCTTTAGAGTTTTGAATCAGGTTTTATGAGCTTTCAGAAATTCAGATTTTCAGATACATTTGCAGTAGATATAATGGCAGTTCCTTTAAGCTCAGGCTGGTTTGTGTATTTGTTTTCCTTTTTTTTCAAGCAATTTATAGATTGACAAGTCTTCTATTCTTTCCAGATATTAGTTTGCTGCAGATCTGTTCCTTGTGGCAGAAGAGGATTATTGGTCTATTTGTCAGATACCCATTCTTTATCATTTGATCATTTCTTTACTGAAACATGCTAACACTGATGGCTTGTCTACTGCTTTCTAATGTTAATTTTGTGGAGTATAAGCCAATAGCAAGTGAGTAATGCACAGCATAATACCATAGGCTCATGGACTGATCACTAAGTCTAGTCAGGCAGTTTGGGTTTAGTCAGGTTCAAACAACTGGTCAGACAAGGCAGCATAGGCTCATGGTTAATTTCAGGCAACTTCTTGGGGTAAGAAGCACTTTCTTATTGAGATTCAGGAAACTGGGCAGGGAAGGTTAATGCAGGTTCCTGGATTGTCATGCAACGACCAGACATGGTGCAGCAAATGAGTAACATGTCAAGAAAAGTAGGTGTCAATCAATAAATGAGATCTTGAGTGGTGTACTTGAGAATTGAAGCTTATAGAGACGTGTGCTGGTTAATGGGAGTCAAAAGACAGAATCACAGAATGTGCCACAATTGTGTCTTCTAGCAATACTGGAAAACGGACTTTGCCTTTGGGATAGTTTTGGAGGACTGTACTCTACAGAGAGATGGTGATGCATTTTCTTTCCTACTTGGTACTACTTTTAGCATATTGTATGTGATATTTTTCCTATATATTTTAAAATGTCTAATTTATGTTTGTTGAGTGTCCCCATTTGGTTTCCTAATTGGGAATTGTTGAAGGGGCCAGCAATGACAAACAGATGCTTGTGTAGCTTGACTTTGCAATGTTTATTACCACTAGCCTCTAACTTCATCTGCCAAAACCTTATCATCCAAAGATCCACATCCAAGTATCATAAGGTCCCCATCAAGCATTTTGAATCCAATTATATATATGGGGGAAGGATAGGACGAATGATTGAAAGCAAAAGAAACCAGACCTTCAGGCCGACAGTAGAGGAAATAGGTTTACAGAAAGCCCATTGTTTTTAAGACGTCTGAGCTAGAAGTGATCATAAAACCATTTTGTTTTTGTTTAAATACACAGTTGGCAAAACAATATAGGACATAGTCTCATTATGTTTACAAAGTGAAAAGGATTTTGTGTCCCCAAATAAGTATGAAACAGCTAATGTTACTTGGAGTGTCCTGGTTAAAGTTCCCAAACTACAACAGCAAACAAACATGTCCAAGAATGATGTCTGTGAATACTTTGGACATTTATAGACAGATAGTCTTACTGAAACATAGTTTTACAATGGATATGTAGCCATATCATCTCAAGTAGCAAATTAAATAAAACATATTACATAAAGACACTTGGAGGTATATATCAAGATAGGATAAACAAACAAATCTCTATAGTACCATTTGGGGAATGTTCATTTACTAAATATAGCTACTAACCATGATGTGATTGCTACTAGAATTTATTTATAGAGTTTTCCTGAAACTTTGCAATGTTTGTTGTCTTTTCAAAATAAAGGTGAATTAACCAGTAAGGTGCTACATATAGTTGAACTATAATTTATAAATAAAATACTATATATATATATATATATATATATATATATATATATATATATATATATATATATATTTCTTGAAACATACTTCTTCTATGCAATGTGATTTCCTGGTAGCTGTTTGGCTTTGGTGAGAGTGCTGATTGCTAAGGACTTGCAGGAACTGTGATGTTTAAACTCTTTCCATGGGCTTTTTCTATGTCCATAAAAACAGCAAAGAATCCACCGATTGTGGGTTTACAAGTTTGTGTGAGGCAATATGCTATTCTTGCATAGAACCAGGCTTACGAAGTGATAAAAACCACACACACTTTATTAAAAATACTAATATATAAAAATCAATGCACAACAATGTGCAATGTGTGCAAATGCGCTACGCGTTTCTTGGCCCACAGGCCATTTATTCAGTCATATTTGTTTCTCACTTCGATTAACATTTAAATCTATTTTAGCCAATCATTGCATAGTGAATTACGTAGAATAATCTACAGGTGTACAATATTATAAAAGTTTATTTAAACAGTGAATTGATACAGTTAAATATATATAAAAACAGTTTTACATTAAAGTAAAAAGATTGACCCAATTTTCAATCAGATTAACCTAATGTTAGAAACAAATTGTATCCGATAGATGTAATATAATCTTTATAATTCTACCTCCCATAATTTATGGATGCCATTTGTTAAATATTAACATCTGCCAATTTGTATATATTGATGTATTTATCGATGAGTTATATGTTAATAGACATTCAATTATATTTTAGTAAACATTATGCAGTCTTCCGTAATATGGAGGGAGTGTCCTAAATCGTGACTGACAGCAGGCTGTGTCCGTAAAACAGGGGGAATGTCCTATGGCTTGACTGGCAGTGAGCCGTGTCCTATACCAAAGTAGGGTTCTCTCTAAGCTTGGGGTGACCATCTAACAAAGGAAATCATACTATCCCATCAAAATTGTGATATATTAATCTTAGAGTGTCCTCTTGTGATACCGTTTTGAATGAATGCCCTATAGTGTTAAAATGATGTAAACCTATATATTCCTTGTGATTGTAGTGTAGTGCACTATATTCAATGATACTGAGTGTAAAGTTACTAATAAATTTAGTTTGTTATTAGTGATTGTGCCATTTGTTTTGTCAGTGTTATGGAAATTAAACAATATAAAATAAATCTGATTTTGGGTGACTGAAAGGGCCCCTCCCTTTAGGACGTTATTACTTGCAATACATAACCAGGTACTTGTGGAACAGTCAGACGTACAGGGAGACTTGGAAAAAAGAATTAAGGCCTTTATCCACAAATGGGAACCCTATCTACTCTACATATCCCCACAAGTAAGACATAGGATACTCTATCCCTTCCTCAACTCCTTGTCCATGCTGGAAGAGAATCTTCGTGGTAGATGGTTCCCTCCCCCTGGGCCTCCCATAACTTGAGCTCTGTGTAGAGGACTTTTGCCCTATCGCTCTCCTAAATTATGGCCTAATTTAGAATCATCAGGGCCATGTTTTTTCCCCCTTTTGTGTGCCAGGGTGTTTAGGTTTAGGGCGATCAGGATGAGAATGATGGAATCGGGAAACCAGATGTCTAGCAAACAAATTAGAGGCAGGCTCCCAAGTATCATCCTCAGCTGGGAAACCCTTCCAATGGACCAGATATTGGAGAGTACCATTTATCCACCTAGAGTCCTTGATAGACCCCACCTCATATTCCTGTTCCGAGGACTGAGGTGAGGGGACTGGATTGGAGGAGTTTTCCTGCTCCCTTATAGGTCTGAATGGTTTCAAGAGAGAGACATGAAATGTCGGGTGTATCCTGAAATCGTCCGGTAAGGAAAGCGTAACAGCATTAGGATTGATGATTGACTTAATTTCGTACGGACCAATAAACAGGGAGGTCAGTTTACGTGATGGGTAAGGGAGTCGAAGATTCCTTGTAGACAACCATTCTTTGTCACCTATGGCATAGGTGGGAGAAGGTGAATGCTTGAGGTCATAATAAAACTTTTGATACTCCTTTGTCTGTCTAATATTATTCTCAATAGAAATAAAGGTGTCAGCAATGGTGTTAACAAATTGGTTGACTAGAGGACTTGAACCGTTTTTGAGAGCTTCATAGTGGAAATGGGGGTGGAATCCATAGTTGATATAGAAAGGAGAATGTTTAGTTGTGGAATGTACAGAATTGTTGTAAGAAAATTCCCCATATGGAAGTAAAGTTCACCAATCATCCTGGTTTTCGTTGGTAAAACACCGTAGAAATTGTTCTAACCATTGATTGGTTCTTTCCGTCTGTCCGTTTGACTGTGGATGAAATGAGGTACTTAAGCGTTTTTGTATGTTAAGTGATTTACAGAGTTGGTTCCAGAATTTACTAGTAAATTGGGAGCCTCTATCAGAGGTTATACTGAGAGGAACTCCATGAATTTTATGACATGTTTAATTAAATGATGAACCGTTTCAGAAGCAGTTGGTAATTTGGTTGATGGAATGAAATGAGCCATCTTGCTGAATAAATCAACGACAACTATAATAGTAGTATAATTTGATGATTTTGGTAAATCCACTATATAGTCAAGAGCTATATCTGTCCAAGGACGTTTTGGAGTGGGTAGAGGGTGTAATTCTCCATCTGATTTTTGGTGTTTGGATTTAGATACAGTACAAATCCTACAGGGTAGGACATTTTCTTTGATGCCATTGTAAATATTAGGCCACCAGAAGTATCTGCCTATCATTTCAATAGTCTTTTTTTTTATTCCAGGGTGTCCAGCCAGGGGGTTGTCATGGTTAGTTTTTAGAATTTGAGATCTTAACGTTTTTGGTACATAAACCAATTTTCCATGATATAAAAGGCCATCATTAGATAGCAGTACCTGAGAAGAGGGAATTTCACTATCGGTTAGTTGGTGTCTTTTAAAAAGTGTTATGGAGTCATCAGTGAGACATATAATATGATCTACTGGTATAATAGTTTGAGGTCCTTGAATTTCCGTTGGTTTTTCATAAATTCTGGATAGGGCATCTGCTTTTAGATTTTTGTTGCAAGGCCTATAAGTGATCACATAATTAAATCTACTAAAATAGAGATTCCAGCGCACCTGTCTAGATGTTAAAGTGCAATTGGTTTTCAGGAATTCTAAATTTCGGTGATCTGTATACATCAATATAGGGATTTCAGTTCCCTCCAATAGGTTACACCAATGTTCAAATGCAGATTTTATTACCAGAAGTTCTTTTCCCCCTATTGCATAATTAAGCTCTGAGTCATTCATAACTCTAGAGAAATAGGCAATTGGATGAAGGGGATGTTTTAAGGATTTTCGTTGAGAGAGTACCACTCCTACAGCATGGTCTGAGGCATCTACCTCCAATACAAACTGGAGTGATGGACCAGGATAGGACAATATGGGAGCTGTTGTGAACTTTTGTTTTAATATATCAAATACCTTCTGAGTTGATTCAGTCCAGAGGAATTTAACGTTGTTTTTAGTCAGATTAGTGAGAGGTTTTGCCAACTGAGCAAAGTTCTTAATGAACTTTCTATAGAAGTTCGCAAAACCCATGAAGCATTGTATTTGTCTCTTGGTCGTGGGTACGGGCCAGTCAAGGATAGTTTTTATCTTAGAATTTTCCATGTTAATTCCTTCTGCTGTAATTACATAACCCAAGAATGTGATGGTTTTAGAGTTGAATATACACTTTTCAGGCTTAGCGTATAAGTGATGTTGTCTTAATCTGGAGAGTACTGTTCTTACATGTTTAATATGGTCGGTCTGGTTTTGTGAATATATAAGAATATCATCTAAATAGATGACAACGAATACGTCTAATAGATCTTTGAATATATCGTTAATTAAATATTGAAATGTTGCTGGGGCATTACAGAGGCCGAATGGCATCACGACATACTTGTAAAGACCATAACGAGTTCGAAATGCCATGAGCCATTCATCCCCTTTTCTAACTCTGATGAGGTTATATGCACCTCTCAGATCTAGCTTGGTGAAACAAGTGGCTCCCTCAAGGCATTCAATAAGCTCGGGTATAAGTGGAAGGGGGTAGCGTTTTTTAACCGTGCGTTTATTTAACTCCCTATAATCCACTATAGGACGGATAGTTCCATCCTTGTTCTTTACAAAGAACAAACCAGCCCCCTCTGGAGAGGTGGAGGGTCTGATAAAGCCCTTTTTAGGTAATCAACTTTGACCTTGGATAAAGGAAAAATGTGCCCACAGGGGATGTCTGCTCCTGGAATTAACTCTATTGGTCAGTCATACTTCCTATGTGGAGGAAGATTTCGGATTCCTTTTTACAGAATACATCCTTGAAATCTGAATATTCTGTTGGTATTTCATTTTCATGCGTATGTAAAATGTGATGGCTAGTGTAACAGGTTGTAGTACAATAAGATGAAGTGAAATGAATAGTAGATGTAGACCAGGATATTACAGGATCATGCAATTTTAACCAGGACTACCCCAAAACTAATGGATAGAGCGGGGAGTCAATTACATCATATGAAACATATTCTATGTGTGAGGATTGTATGCTTAGCAACAGTGGAATGGTTTGAAAGAGAATAGGACCAGAGGAAATAGGATTTCCGTCAATAACACGAGCCAAAACGGGATTCTGCTTTTTGATTAGTGGAATTTTATTTACAGTGACAAAATTTGAATCAATATAGTTAGAGCTCGCTGCAGAATCAATAATCGCTTGACTGGGTAGACGATGGTTCTCCCACTGTAAAACAAGGGGTAAGAGGAAATGAGTGGATGAAGAATGTTGTAAACTATAACAATAGTTAATGTCTATGTTCTTACCCTTCCTTTGACGATTTAGAAGAGGACAGTCCTTGACAGTGTGTTGAACGGCTCCACAGTACATGCAGAGGTTGTTATTTTTTCTACGTTGCTTTTCTTTTGGATTTAGGGGACCTCTTATAACTCCAATGTCCATAGCTTCAGGGGTAGACTGCTATACTGGTCTGTTGTAAGAATGTGGGCCTCTAGGTGTGTTAGGGCGTTTTTGGGTAAAGTCAACTGAGCTACGTTCATTCCTTCGTTCACAAAGACGCCTATCTAAACTAATACTTAGATTAATTAATGCATCTAACGTGTGGGGTAACTCAACTCTAGCTAACTCGTCTTTGAGTGAGTCTGACAATCCTAATCTAAACTGGTTTCTTAAGGATAACTTGTTCCATCCACTGTCTTTGGACCACCTCTTAAATTCAGCTATATAATCCTCCACAGGTTTTTTATGCTGTCTCAGGGCTCTCATTGAGTTTTCAGCAGTTAACTGGAGGTAAGGATAATCATATAGCTGAGACATGGTTTGAAAGAAGGTGTCTAAGGACTGTAAGACTGTAATATTTGAAAAAGAAGGCATCTAAGCTTTTTTTTTGTTCAGAACTGTGGACAGCATTTTTTTATTGATGGATAAATTTATCCACCAATCAGCAAGAACAACCCAGGTTGTTCACTAAAAATGGGCCGGCATCTAATTCTTGCATTTTAAATAAAGATACCAAGAGAATGAAGTACATTTGATAATAGGAATAAATTAGAAAGTTGCTTAAAATTGCATGCTCTGTCTGAATCACAAATTAAAATTTTTGGGTTCAGTGTCCCTTTAATTGTTTTTATTTTTGATAATTTAGTTTATTATTTTTGTAATCTTAGAGTTTTTTATTTTTCGTGTTTATTATTTTTTGTAATGTAATTTATTTATTTTTTCGTAGTATTAGTTTTTTTTAAATTTGTAATTTAGGCTTTTTAATTGATAGTTTTTATTTTTATTTTATTAGAATAGTAAGGTTAGGTTAATTTATAGTTTAATTTTAGTTTTTTTATTTCACAGGTAAATTTTTATTTATTTAAAGATAGTTATATAGTAACTTTTAATTTAAAGTTAGGGTGTGTTAGGTTTAGGGGTTAATAGATTAATTTAGTGTTTTGTGTTGTGGGGGTCCAGTGGTTTAGGGTTTAATCACTTTATTTAGCGTCGGCAATGTCAAGAGCAGCGGATTAGGGGTTAATAACTTTATTTAGTGTTGGGGCGGCGGATTGGGGGTGTTTAGACTAGGGTTCTTTGTTAGGGTGTTAGGTTTAAATGTAACTTTCTTTTACCCATAGACATCAATGGGGTTGCGTTACAGCGATTTGCCATTCTGCAATCGCAGTTGTTAGTTTTTTTCTAACACTCTCTCCCCATTGATGTCTATGGGGGAAAGCGTGCACAAGCATGTAAACTCAGCCCTTGGCTTTTGTACGGTATGGAGCTTAACGCACAGCACTAGGAGGATTTTCAGTAACTCGAAATCGCATCGCTATGGAAAGTGCGGTACCGCTCATTTTATTGCGTTATTTACGCACCTGGTATAGCGCAAAACTCATAATCTAGGTGTTTGTCCCTTTCTTGAAGTTACTGAGCACAATATATCAATCAATAATCAATGAGTACCGATACTGTAAAAAAACAACAATCAGAAACACTGTGTGTGTATATACAGTATATATATATGTGTGTGTATATATATATATATATATATATATATGTGTGTGTGTGTGTATATATATATATATATATATGTGTGTGTGTGTGTGTATATATATATATGTGTGTGTGTGTGTATATATACAGTATATATATATATATATATATGTGTGTGTATATACAGTATATATATATATATATATATATATATATATATATATATACAGGGAGTGCAGAATTATTAGGCAAATGAGTATTTTGACCACATCATCCTCATTATGCATGTTGTCTTACTCCAAGCTGTATAGGCTCGAAAGCCTACTACCAATTAAGCATATTAGGTGATGTGCATCTCTGTAATGAGAAGGGGTGTGGTCTAATGACATCAACACCCTATATCAGGTGTGCATAATTATTAGGCAACTTCCTTTCCTTTGGCAAAATGGGTCAAAAGAAGGACTTGACAGGCTCAGAAAAGTCAAAAATAGTGAGATATCTTGCAGAGGGATGCAGCACTCTTAAAATTGCAAAGCTTCTGAAGCGTGATCATCGAACAATCAAGCGTTTCATTCAAAATAGTCAACAGGGTCGCAAGAAGCGTGTGGAAAAACCAAGGCGCAAAATAACTGCCCATGAACTGAGAAAAGTCAAGCGTGCAGCTGCCAAGATGCCACTTGCCACCAGTTTGGCCATATTTCAGAGCTGCAACATCACTGGAGTGCCCAAAAGCACAAGGTGTGCAATACTCAGAGACATGGCCAAGGTAAGAAAGGCTGAAAGACGACCACCACTGAACAAGACACACAAGCTGAAACGTCAAGACTGGGCCAAGAAATATCTCAAGACTGATTTTTCTAAGGTTTTATGGACTGATGAAATGAGAGTGAGTCTTGATGGGCCAGATGGATGGGCCCGTGGCTGGATTGGTAAAGGGCAGAGAGCTCCAGTCCGACTCAGACGCCAGCAAGGTGGAGGTGGAGTACTGGTTTGGGCTGGTATCATCAAAGATGAGCTTGTGGGGCCTTTTCGGGATGAGGATGGAGTCAAGCTCAACTCCCAGTCCTACTGCCAGTTTCTGGAAGACACCTTCTTCAAGCAGTGGTACAGGAAGAAGTCTGCATCCTTCAAGAAAAACATGATTTTCATGCAGGACAATGCTCCATCACACGCGTCCAAGTACTCCACAGCGTGGCTGGCAAGAAAGGGTATAAAAGAAGAAAATCTAATGACATGGCCTCCTTGTTCACCTGATCTGAACCCCATTGAGAACCTGTGGTCCATCATCAAATGTGAGATTTACAAGGAGGGAAAACAGTACACCTCTCTGAACAGTGTCTGGGAGGCTGTGGTTGCTGCTGCACGCAATGTTGATGGTGAACAGATCAAAACACTGACAGAATCCATGGATGGCAGGCTTTTGAGTGTCCTTGCAAAGAAAGGTGGCTATATTGGTCACTGATTTGTTTTTGTTTTGTTTTTGAATGTCAGAAATGTATATTTGTGAATGTTGAGATGTTATATTGGTTTCACTGGTAAAAATAAATAATTGAAATGGGTATATATTTGTTTTTTGTTAAGTTGCCTAATAATTATGCACAGTAATAGTCACCTGCACACACAGATATCCCCCTAAAATAGCTATAACTAAAAACAAACTAAAAACTACTTCCAAAACTATTCAGCTTTGATATTAATGAGTTTTTTGGGTTCATTGAGAACATGGTTGTTGTTCAATAATAAAATTAATCCTCAAAAATACAACTTGCCTAATAATTCTGCACTCCCTGTATGTATATATATATATATATATATATATATATATATATGTGTGTGTGTGTATATACAGTATATATATATATGTGTGTGTGTGTGTATATACAGTATATATACATATGTGTGTGTGTGTGTATACAGTATATATATATGTGTGTGTGTATATATACAGTATATATATATATATATATATATGTGTGTGTGTATATACAGTATATATATATATGTGTGTGTGTATATACAGTATATATATGTGTGTGTGTATATACAGTATATATATATGTGTGTGTGTGTGTATATATACAGTATATATATATATATATATATGTGTGTGTGTGTGTGTATATACGGTATATATATATATATATGTGTGTGTGTGTATATACAGTATATATATATATATATATATATATATATATATATATATATATATATATATATATATATATATATATATATATATATATGGGTGTGTGTGTATAATGTAATCTTATGTATGAGGAAATGAAAGAAAAACAAAAGAAATACCCTTAATCCAGCAGTAACCCGTAAACCTCAAATAAAATTCAACTCTGGGGAATGGGTGGAACAGTGGGAAATACAGCACAGCAGTCAGTAAATATTGGCAACCATTTATTCATGTTTGACTATTCATGTAAATTATCCATAATATAGATAGTTGGTAATGCCAAGCTAAATCAACAAAATATATTTGCAAAGTAAGACACCAAAAAGTAAAAATTTAAACTGAACTGTAACTCTGTTGCAATAAAATGGCCAAAAGCAAATAAATGCATGTAGCAAAAAAATTGATTTCTTCGCATGCATATAAGAAGCTATTCAAAGCTTGTACTTGCAAAATCAGCAGTCGTTGTAAACCTTATGTTGTTAAAAAGTCAATTGTTAGTCAAGCAGGTTAAAGCTACTAGCACTCATTGAAAGCTGAAGCATATTACATTAAAGTTAGTGTTGTTAACAAGTTCTTGCTCCAAAGTATTAACAGAAGATACAGTTATTTATGGTACGTTGGTACATCCCCTTACAATCACAAGGAACATTAAGCAACCACCAGATTTCAGGAATAATCTTCCCAGCTCACCCGTCCGTTTACCACTTTAGATTTCCCCAGTTTGTATACCGCTTCTTCCGTAGCAGAGGTAATTGACATTGACTTACTTGGCTTAATTAGACAGACTAGCGGTACCTCATCTGTGGGTGGGGGCTGTATTCACTTGGTGGGTTAACCTTCAAGCTGTAGTAAAGCAGCATAAGATCCAAAGCAGAATCGATGCATGAATATAGAGTAATTGATGGGTATTTCAGAAATATAATATGTTATCCCCATATATATTATGTATTCCACAATACACATAGAAAAACAATCACAAAGATGTGAATATATATTGATACACATTCCAAATTACCTCCTAGACCCTCGCTTATTAACTTTAAGCGTAATTCAGCTAATTTACAAAAACGGGGCATAATTAAGTTCCTCATTCAGACCCCCCGGTTGTACAGTATTTAAATTAAAAATCCATTTACATTCCTCCCTTAAAAGGGCTTTGTCCCAATCTCCACCTCTTTCACTAGTACTCACTTTTTCAACACCCATAAAATGTAGATTTTTAACATCACTATTGTGAAATTCAAAAAAGAGGCGAGCTATGCTACTTGTTTTAATCCTTTTTTTCAGGATATCACGTCTATGTTCCTTCATCCTCTCTTTAAACTCACGATAGGTTTTCCCAACATATTGTCTGGGGCACGAGCATGAGAGAACATAGACCACACCCTCATTTTTACATGTAATATAACCCTTGATATTATGTAAGGTACCCCTACTGTCTTCAATTTTTCCTCCCTCTTAAAAGATGCTTACACATTTTACATTTATTGCAAGGAAAACACCCATTTTTGGGCTTGGAACTCTGTAACCAATTCTTTGATTAATTGCTAACGTAATGACTGTGTACAATTTTGTCTTTTAAGGATGGTGCTTTTTTGCAGTCAGAAGGGGAAAGTCCCCAACAAATGGATGTATATCTTTGTCAAGGGTCAGTAAATGCCAATGTTTTGAGAGTATGGCTTTAATATCTTGCCAACTTTCATTGTAAGTAGTAATTATTCTTACTTTGCCATCTTGTGGCTTATCTCTAGTGTTATATAAGAGTGATTGTCTAGTAGTGTTACGGGCTCTCATATAACCTATTTTTAATGGTTTCAAATTGTATCTACGTTTGCAGAAGCGATCTTTAAGGTCATCAGCATGTTCTTTGAACAGTAACTCTGTAGAACAGTTCCGTTTATGTCTCAAATACTGACCTATGGGGATGCCATTAATTTGGGCTTTAGGGTGATGACTAGATGCTTCAAGGAGTGTATTTGCTGCAGTTGGTTTATGGTAACTCTGAGTATATAGAGTGTTATTGGAATCCTTGGTAAGTAACAGATCTAAGAATGGAATTTCTTTGTCACTGTATTCATATGTAAACTTCAAATTCAAAGTCTTGACACTTAAATAGGTCACAATTTTTTTTAAAGATTCAACCGATCCCTCCCAAAGCAACAAGACATTATCGATTAAACTTATCCATAACAGTACCAATCCGCCAAATTCCTTAGGTACATCTAGTACTGAATCCATTTCACATTTGCCTAAATAAAGACAGGCATATGTAGGTGCACAGCATGCCCCCATGGCAGTTCCCATAATCTGTTTGTAAGAGTATCAAATCTATTTCCTCTTTGTTTCAAATAGAAATGGGCAGCATCAATCCCTAGATGGTGTGGGATAGAGGAATATAGAGCCTCAACATCTATTGTAACTAGCAGAGTTTTATCTGATAGAACAATATCATCCAGTTTACATAATACCTTAGGGGTATCTTTCACATATAAAGGAATGGAGGTTAGGAAGGGCCTTAAATTCCAATCTACATATTTTGCAATGTTCTTGAGTAAGCCTCCCTGTCCGATACTATGGGTCGACCAGGGGAGGATTTTTTTTTGTGTAACTTAGGTATTGTGTAGAACGTAGGAATTCTAGGAAATTTTACTCTCAAAAAGTCATTCTCACTAGAATTAATTACACCATTAGATAGTGCCTCAGTTAAGATAGTATCTAAATCAGTCATATATTCGGTAGTTGGATCAGAAGGTAATTTTTTATAGTTGTCTGTGCAGGAAACTTGTCTTTGACATTCTTTTAAGTAACCTGTGGTATTTAATACCACAACATTTCTGCCTTTATCAGATGGTTTTATCGTCAAAGATGGATCACTGGCCAGTTCCTGCATAGCCAATCTTTGTTTTACTGTTAAATTATCATTAACTGGATAGTCAACTTTTAATGCCTTGAGATCTTGTTCCACTAATTTTATAAAATTTGAAACTGTGGAAACAGTAGATAATGCAGGCATGTAAGTAGATTTAGGTTTAAATGGACTGAAACCTATATGTGACTGAGATTCTGAATCCTTAATATTGGTGCTCTCACTAAAAATAGTTTTGAAATCATCCAGAGATTGTCTTTCTTGCATATCCAAATTTTGAGAAGGTATTTGATGTGAAAAAGACTTTTTGAGAATTACTTTACGGGCAAACACATTTAAATCTTTAATAATTGTAAATGTGTTAATTGTATTAGTGGGACAAAAGGTTAACCCTTTAGAGAGAACTTCAACATGGGAGTTACTCAATACTTTTGTTGACAAATTTACAACCTTAAGATCAGGAGCAGTGATTGATTGATTTAAAGATTTTTGTTCTGCTCACTTCTAAGTGTATACCCTTTCTTCATTGTTTTTCCTTTTTCTGTCTCCTTCCCCTTCTTCTTTTTCTCAGTTTATTTTTTCCTTGGCTTCTATTCTCCTCCTCCCTAAAAAACGCCCTCTTCTTCTGAATCTAGATCCTCTTGATTGATTATTAGCGTCTCTGTCAGTATATGACCTATCAGAGTCAGAGGTTGTAGAATTGTCTTTATTTGTCATATCTGCTGTCCCTTTAAGTAGCAGATATCCTCTTTCAGCAAACTCTATAAAGGAGGGACTTAGACATCAACCCAGTGCTTGATAATTGCAAGTGTATAGTATCCTGACTTCCCAGGAAACTCTGTGGATACTAAACTCCTAATATTGAAGCCTTTCAGTTATTATCCCTAAAGGGAACTTTACTGTTCAAACTCTCCTACTTTGGCCAAATATAATATGCTTTAACTAAGCTTTCCAATTCAAAACATCATAAGAAAAAAAGCAGAACGCTAACTAAATCTCCTCACAACCTGTGTGCTGCGGATCTACACACAGCACGCTGACGTCATCCGGACACAGACACAGGACGCTGCAGACACTGAACGCTGAACACTGTTTGGAAGTAAACTGATACCAGCGTGTGCTGACTGAAGACTCCATTCCTCTGATGATACAAAGTAACGGTTACTTACTCAAGGACTTCAGACCTCCTATGACCATTGCGCAAGTATAATTTTCTTACATTGCTTCTATCTATGAACTGAATGTGTAATCACTGCTATAATTTGACTGTGTCAGCACACGCCTATCCTGCATTCTAAAAGACTCTCATAACAGTATTGAATTTAGCCTACTAAATCTCCTGTTACCATACTTACCCATTGAGAGTTCAGATTGTCTCCTTGTTAACTCCATAAGGGTCAGCTGCTGTGCTATTTTAGGGTTCCATGTAAATATCCATTGTTTACAGCGGAGCTCCATCTACCAATAATAATAACAACTCACCACTGATATTCCTATATAGTAGCAGACCCACAGTACAATTGAGTCCTGCTTATATAGGATTACCTACATTCATAATATTAGGCAACATATTTATTAGGGAATATTGCAGAATTATCAAGCCTCAAAATTTAAAAGTCAAATGGATCCAGCCCAAATGACTAACGAAATAAGTACTCTGAACCAGAAGGTGGAGTTGCTTGCACAGGGGTTAACTGAATTGCAAACTGAGAATAATACCCTCAAAAGACTAATGAATGATTACTTCACTCCTAAAGCAACTGATCATCCAGAACCTCAAATTAACCCTCCTCACCCTTTTTCAGGGGTTCGTGCAAAATACCGAGAGTTTAAAAACTCATGTTTATTATTGTATAGCATGAAACCTAAAACATACTTACAGAGCGCATCAAAGTGTGTACAACAATATCTTATCTGAGTGGAGAACCCAGAGCTTGGGCGGACAGGTTCTTTGAATCCGGAGATCCCATACTGGATCCTTGGATAATTTCTTCACAGCCATGTCCTCCCTATATGAGGATACAAACAAACAAAGTACAGCAGAACATAATCTAAGGTCTTTAAAACAAGGCAAAAGAGCTGTGGAAGACTATATAGCTGAGTTTCAACTCTGGGCCACAGACTCTCAATGGAATACTATCAGCCTGAAGAATCAGTTCAGGTTGGGTTTATCAGAACATCTAAAAGACGAACTTTCACGAATAGAACTCCCTGACACCCTGGAAGCATTAATAAAGATCTGCATCTCAATGGACCGTCGTCACAGGGAAAGAAAACTTGAGACAAAATCCAGAATCCTACAACAAGAAATATTATCCCCCACATGTTGAAAAACCCACCACATCTACTATAGCTATGGAAATTGGAACACTCAAGGGTCCTTTGTCTCAAGAGGAGAAATCAAGACGCCGCCTGGCGAATTTATGCATGTATTGCGCTAGTAAGGACCATATAGTATCCGAATGTCCTTTGCTGAGCCGTCAAAAGAAGGGTAAGAATTACCCCATATCTATCAATCTCTCCCCTAAAAAACACACCCAACTAACTATACCTATGTCTTTACAGTGGGATCAACACCTCTACCAGAGCGAGGCTATGATTGACTCCGGTGCTTTCGGAAAGTTCATTGACAAGAACATAGTCACTGTAAATAAAATACCCTGTGTGTTGAAAGATAGTCCTGTGTATGTCAAAGTTATTGATGGTTCAAATTTTTTAAAAGGTCCAATTACACACCACACCATCCCTCTCCTAACCACAACATCATCAGGTCACAAAGAATATATTACATATGACATCATCCCCGGATCCATTTATCCTTTGATACTGGGTTACCCCTGGCTGCAAAAACACAATCCTAGAATAGATTGGTCTCAAAATAATATAAAACTTGATTCTCCATACTGCTTATCAACATGCTTTCCGTATGTACAATTCAATCATGTGTAACCAGCTCTACCACATGTATATGCAGATTTTTCTGATGTTTTCAACTTAAAAGAGGCTGAAAATCTACCACCTCATAGACCATATGACTGCCCTATTGATACCAAACCAGGTGCAGTCATTCCATTCGGTAGGATTTTCCCCTTATCTCAAAAAGAGTTAAAATTTTTGAGGGAGTATCTAGACGAAAACTTACGTAAGGGCTTCATCTCACCCAGTACCTCCTCAGCAGCGGCAGGCATATTCTTCGTCACTAATAAAGATGGCACACGTAGGCCCATAATTGATTACAGAGCACTTAATTCCGTAACCATTAAGAATAGGTACCCCCTTCCGCTCATCCCTGAGCTTCTCGAAAGGCTAAGTGATGCCAAGATATTCACCAAACTAGATCTCAAGGGTGCGTATAATCTTATAAGAATGAAGAGTGGGGATGAATGGAAAACAGCATTTAGAACCCGATATGGGTTGTTTCAGTATAATGTTATGTTTGGCCTCACGAATGCACCAGCCACATTCCAATACTTTATAAATGATATATTCAAAGACCTTATGGATGTGTGCGTAGTCATTTATTTAGATGACATTCTAATCTATTCCAGTAATACATCTGATCATATCAAACATGTGAGATGGGTTCTTGCTAGGTTACGCGAACATAAACTCTATGCCAAGATGGAGAAGTGTTGTTTCCACGTAAACACTATAAAGTTTCTGGGTTACATAATTTCACCCAAAGGAATTAATATGGATCCCGAGAAAGTGTCTGCCATATTGAATTGGACCACACCTACTTCTGTAAAGTCCTTGCAACGCTTTCTGGGTTTTGCAAACTTCTACAGAAGATTTATAAAGAACTTCTCCACAGTTGTTAAGCCTCTCACCAGACTAACTGGAAAACAAAAATTTCTTTGGAACAACGAAGCTCAAAATGCATTTCAATTACTTAAAGATAAATTCTCTTCAGCCCCGATTTTACAGCTTCCACATCCTGAATATCAATATACCCTAGAAGTGAATGCCTCCAACATTGGAATTGGAGCAGTATTATCTCAACAAAGCCTAACCAATCCCACATCCCATCCGGTTGCATTTTATTCCAGAACACTAACACAAGCTGAACAACACTACTCCGTGGGGGATAAAGAATTGCTTGCGATAAAATGTGCTCTGGAACATTGGAGGCATTTACTCGAGGGTACCCCTAAACCCTTTTATATATTCACAGATCACAAAAACCTTCAGTATCTGAAAAACAACAAGACTCTGTCTTCTAGACAGGTCCGTTGGGCTTTGTTCCTGGACAGGTTTGACTTTCTTATCACCTATAGACCCGGCTCAAAGAACATAAAGGCAGATGCCCTCTCCCGATCACTTAAACCTATCTTCGAAGAACAAGAGATTAAACATCTCATCCCACCACACAAAATAGTTGCATCAGCTACTTCCTTCTTATCTGAGATAACAAAAGCTATGCAGTCTGACAATGATATACCGGCTTGTTGTGAAAAGGATCTTAGAACAGGAATATATTCCTATAAAGGAAAAACATACATACCCCCATTACTAAGGGAAGATCTACTCAAACATTTTCATGATTCTCCTCTAAGCGGACACCCTGGAATCATAAAAACTAGAGAGCTTCTCAACCGATCCTTTTGGTGGCCGTTTTTAAACCAAGATATAGACAACTATGTAAATAAATGTGACACCTGTGCCAGAAACAAAAAAGACCATCATAAACCGTTTGGTCTTCTCTGTCCTCTGCCTGTTCCTGAAGTCCCTTGGAGTATGATAGCCATGGACTTTATAGTAGATCTACCACCCTCTAACGGATACACCACCATCTTAGTAGTGATAGATCATCTCACTAAGTTATCTCACTTCATACCACTAAAATCATTACCAACAGCTATTACCACGGCGAAAATATTTGTTTCCCACATTGTTAAGCTTCATGGCCTACCAGAGTCAATAGTGTCCGACCGAGGAACACAATTTACATCCAACTTCTGGAAAGAACTATGTAGAATCTTGCATATATCCTCCCGTCTCTCTACTGCTTTCCACCCTCAATCCAATGGTTTGACGGAACGCACCAACCAAACACTCGAACGATACCTCCAGGACGATTGGGTGGATTGGTTACCATTGGCGGAATTCGCATATAATAATTCATCCAATGCATCCACAAAAACATCCCCTTTCTATACCACTTATGGTTACCATCCGAAAACTTTACCACTGAGAGAGTTGGTAACGAATAACCCATCTGTATCCGACTTCACCCAAAACATCAAAGATTCACTACATCTCCTAAAAAAGCATCTAGAAGAAGCCAAGGCCACACAGAAAAGATACTATGATCCAAAAAGGAGTACACCACCTAACTTTAAAGTTGGGGATCGTGTCCTACTTTCCACTAAGAATCTTAGACTAACTGTTCCTTGTAAAAAACTGGCCAATCAATTCATTGGTCCGTATCCTATCA
Organism: Bombina bombina; assembly: GCF_027579735.1. NCBI lineage: Eukaryota > Metazoa > Chordata > Amphibia > Anura > Bombinatoridae > Bombina > Bombina bombina. The sequence continues at coordinate 429,543,492 of NC_069500.1, read as the reverse complement.
TGAAAATTATCAACCCCAATGCTGTTATGCTGAAACTCCCTTCCACACTCAAGATCCATCCTTCCTTCCACGTCTCACTCCTGAAGCTATACCGTGGTCATAGGGAAGACCTGACAACGGATGATGACCCTACCTCAGTGGTGGCACCAGATCAGGATGAATATGAAGTGGAAAAAATCCTTGATTCACGATGCAGATTGAGGAAAGTGGAATATTTGGTTCATTGGAAGGGGTATGGCCCTGAGGAGGACTCATGGGTTTCCTTCTCTGATCTTCATGCTCCTCAACTTCTCTCTGAATTTCATGCAAGATACCCTGACAAACCGAGGCGTCCTGACTGGGGGGATCTGTCATATCTGCTGTCCCTTTAAGTAGCAGATATCCTCTTTCAGCAAACTCTATAAAGGAGGGACTTAGACATCAACCCAGTGCTTGATAATTGCAAGTGTATAGTATCCTGACTTCCCAGGAAACTCTGTGGATACTAAACTCCTAATATTGAAGCCTTTCAGTTATTATCCCTAAAGGGAACTTTACTGTTCAAACTCTCCTACTTTGGCCAAATCTAATAAGCTTTAACTAAGCTTTCCAATTCAAAACATCATAAGAAAAAAAGCAGAACGCTAACTAAATCTCCTCACAACCTGTGTGCTGCGGATCTGCACACAGCACGCTGACGTCATCCGGACACAGACACAGGACGCTGCAGACACTGAACGCTGAACACTGTTTGGAAGTAAACTGATACCAGCGTGTGCTGACTGAAGACTCCATTCCTCTGATGATACAAAGTAACGGTTACTTACTCAAGGACTTAAGACCTCCTATGACCATTGCGCAAGTATAATTTTCTTACATTGCTTCTATCTATGAACTGAATGTGTAATCACTGCTATAATTTGACTGTGTCAGCACACGCCTATCCTGCATTCTAAAAGACTCTCATAACAGTATTGAATTTAGCCTACTAAATCTCCTGTTACCATACTTACCCATTGAGAGTTCAGATTGTCTCCTTGTTAACTCCATAAGGGTCAGCTGCTGTGCTATTTTAGGGTTCCATGTAAATATCCATTGTTTACAGCGGAGCTCCATCTACCAAAAATAATAACAACTCACCACTGATATTCCTATATAGTAGCAGACCCACAGTACAATTGAGTCCTGCTTATATAGGATTACCTACATTCATAATATTAGGCAACATATTTATTAGGGAATATTGCATTATTGACAAAATCATATACTTAATCTTCCATGGAATCTAATCTGTCCCTAAGGAATTTTCTTCTTTTCCTAGATTTAGTTTCATCCTGCATTTTTTTTAGTTCTAACTTACATTCCTCATTTAAACGATTGTAGTCATTATTACTTTCCCATTTTTTCAAATTATTTACAGATTCATCTAGGTCATTTTGGACTTTTGATAACCTTAGTTCATTTTCTTTTATGATTAATCTCATAATATAAAATGAACACTTAGTTAAACTTTTGTAAATGAGCTGAATTATGCTTAAAGTTAATAAGCGAGGGTCTAGGAGGTAATTTGGAATGTGTATCAATATATATTCACATCTTTGTGATTGTTTTTCTATGTGTATTGTGGAATACATAATATATATGGGGATAACATATTATATTTATGAAATACCCATCCGTTACTCTATATTCCTGACTACGGTATTGATACTATTTTGTCTCATCCTTCCATATTATAATTTTCTAAACACGCTTTCGGGAAACCAGCCATGGTATCTGTCATATTTTCATTTTTTAATTTTCTTTATTGTATAATATTTGTTTTGACACCTAATTAGTTAACTATTTCACCCGGCATGATATTAGTATCTCTACTGTGAAATGGATGTATCACATGCCTGATGAAGCCCAATAGGAATATTGAATGGGTGAAACACGTGTAGCGAGTGATAATTAGTCCACGCCCACAGGAGCTCCGTGAGCATGGCGTCTTGTTTGGTTCAGATAAGAGAAATTAGATATGTCAGGGAGCTCAGTAATAACAGTTATAGCCTACCCACTATTCACACTCCTCACAAAGTGTGACAAAATAGTAAAAATTAGAAAAAGATTGTGGGTGGCGCCACTAAAGGCTAACTGTATGGTAAATTAAATAAAATAAAATAAATAATAAGTAGTAGTTAATAAAATATCGATAGTACCTGTTGATTAAGATACAATGAAAAAATAGATTATTAAAAAGCCCCTTTAAATCTTTACACAAGATAGTTAAATATATATATAGATAGTTAAATTCCAGTATCACCAAACCATCTAGGCTCAATAATTTATGAAAAATACAAAAAGAGTATTAGATAATAAAACTAATTTAATATTGATACATAAGATCATAAAACATTCAAACATATAAAGCTATAATTGCACCGGTGCCAACAAACTATAATACCTTCAATTAAACATATACTAAATTCATAAAAGTCTAAAAGGCAATTTCATAGCTATGACTATTTGATACAAAGCTAAATACACAGACGAAGATAGATTAATTTATAAACTTTAAAATGCGGTGTAAAATAAACAATGGGACAGAAGCAAAAGTTATAAGAGAATCGAATATAGCAGCATCTCACAATGTCCCTTTAAATAACCTTGCAGCGTAAGTGCTTATATGTTTCTGTTTGTTCCTGTTACGGATAAAAGTGGTAATGTTGCAACATACAGTGAACCAAGTTGTTTGTATCACATAAGTCTTAAACAGCCCGGACTGATTTTTTCTAGTGTGTTTGTGACCAGTGGCGGCTGGTGAATTTTTAGGATGGGGGTGCACAAGACCCTGCCCCTATTAGAAAGCCACGCCCCTTTGAAAAAACACGCCCCTTTTTAAAAACCACGCCCCTTTTAGCAAGCCACACCCATTTTTAAAAGCCACATCCCTTTGCGAAAGTCACGCCCCTCAAATGGCCCCACCAATTTCAACCAGCAGTGTTTTTGGTCATCGTCTTCTTGAAATATCCAGCCACTGCCTGGGGGTAACTTCAACTGAAGTTTGTGACTGATTCCTCAACATTATTCTCAAGTATCTGCTGATATTGAGTGGAATCCATGAGACCATCAACAATATTACCAGTAGTACAGGTCTTTGGAGGTGGTCTGTGGGCTGTTTTTGACCGTTCTCAACATCCTTTGCCTTTGCCTCTGGCCCTCTCTGATATTTTACTTGCCCTGCTACTTCTGGCCTTAACAAGAACTGTGCCTGTGGTCTTCCATATCCTCACCATGCATTGCTCACTGTGTTCCTCACAGTGGACACAGACATCTTAAATCTATGAATGCATACTCTTCAGTACAGCCATGTTCACGTGCGACAGTGCACAAATGGAGGAGCCTACACTACCTGCCCATGTCTAGTCTTAAAATATACATGATGGTGCTCAGTTAAATTATATAATAACATATATATATATATATATATATTAACCAAATGATTAATTAAAGCTGCAAAATAATAAGAATATTGAATGTACATTTATGAAAACATATATATTCCTGGATTTAAAGAACCTTCCACTTTATAGAGAAATACAACCACATTTCAATTACTGTTGCCCCAGCCCCCAGTGTTCAATATTAGGCAATGCAACCAAAGGCCTTGGCAACATGAAGATAAATACACCAACATTTTACTTTCTAGTACAAAAGAAGATTTTTTCTATTACACTAGTGCTTAATAATTTACTTCAAAGGTAAACATTAAAACAATGTTTATAACTCAAGTACAAGTTTTGTAAATCAAGTCAATCCACCTGTCTTTTTTTGAGGCAAATAAATCAATAACATTTTCGTTGAATTTAGGAATGTCATTTATCAATTGTTTTTCAATTGTCAGCATGGCTAGAGCGGTCAGTCTTTCCTCAGTCATTGTGCTCCTTAGAAATGTCTTAACTCGTTTTAAAGTTGAGAAACATCTCTCAGCCTCAGCAGTTGTCACGGGAATAGTTGAAATAATTTGCAACAGTTTGTAGGTCTCCGAGAAAGTACTGTCCAAGTTATTTTCAATTATAAACTGTAGAAGACTAATGGCACCATTCATTTTTCTGAAATCTGGTCTTCTGTAAATTACTCCTAGTTCAGTTTTCAGGCGATCTTTCTGTAATGTGTGATAAACAGCTGATGTTTGGTCAAGAAGCTGATTTGGAAAAATTTTCTCGTAATCCGCAAATTTTTCCGCTTGCAGGAGAGAAACAGCCGAGTAGTGAGTTATAAAAGAAAATCTATCTTTTACTTGATTTGTGATAACATCGCATATCTCTTTAGCTGCCACAGTCTGAGCAATGTGAATATTTTCTCTCTTCCTTTTCCTAGATGTTTCCTCTGTTTCTGATATCGTCATGGTCACTGTGTCCATTCTATTCCTTTCGTTTTCCATTGTCTGCTGGAAAGTGTTAATATGTTTTCTAATAAGTGCCGCATCTGTTTGTGTTTTCTGAAGTTGGTTGTATAACACATCTACATGTGGCATAATATTGTGGAAAACTGTAAGCCAAAACACGAATACCGAGTCTTGTAACATACGCCGAATAGCCCCTGCTTGATTTATAGCTATTTCTTTTTTCGATGTTGACTCTATTTTTTCCATGCATTCAATTAACTGTTCCCTGTTTTCAAAAACTGTATTGACAGTTCGACTCTTGAAATTCCACCTGGTGGCTGAACCATGAGGTATCCTTCTTTTAACAGTTTCATCTAGAATAGCTATCCTTTGTGGTGAGTTACTAAAAAAGTTAGTAATGTCACTTAGATTTGAAAAAAATACTCGAACTTGTTGATTTTGACTGCTTGCTTGGCTGACAATTAAATTGAGCTGATGTGCGTAGCAATGCACAAAATGTGCATTCTTATAGGTACGTTTAATTATAGCCTGAACACCTGCATGCTGACCACTCATCACGCTTGCACCGTCGTAACTCTGCGATATCAGTTTCTCTGGGTTGTCTATAACTTTTTCCAAAGTAGCTTGAATACACGTAGCTAAAGATTCTGCATCATGTCCAGCTGGATTAGTGAATTCCCAGAATCTCTCAACCGGTTGTCCGTTACCTATAATGTATCTAAAAACAACAACCAATTGGAAGGCAGATGAAACATCAGTAGTTTCATCTGCTATCACTGCTACAAAACTTGCATTTGAGATTTCCTTCTTTATTTGGTTCTGGCAAACAGTAAGCATACAGTCTAATAAATCGTTTTGAATTTCTTTTGACGTTCCTTTAAAAACAGTGGCACTAGCGAGATGTTCTTTTAGAGATGCATCAAGCTCTGCTGAGAAGTTTATAAGACCTCTGAAAATGCCTGGATTTAATGAATCATCGCGTTCGTCATGTCCTCGAAGTGCAAGCTCAAATGCGCCGCAAAATAAAATACAATTATTTTGGAAAGAACATAGCGATTTTTCGTTACTTGCTCATTATGTTTTTTAATATTCAAGCAATATGCACTGTCAGGTTGTTGCCGAATATCAACCCTTCCTAGCAAATTAAACTCTAATGTGGAGTTTAAATGTGATTGGGAGCAATTATGTTTATTTGTTTTTTGACTTAAATGTGATAAATCGGCGACACCATAACTCACCCAGCTTGAATCCCCACTTTGTTTTGCAAACAGTAGACAATAAAAACAAAAGAGCCTGTTTGATAATTCACAACCACAAATCCATGGATATTTATCATATACCTCGGGTTTGAATTCTCTTTTGTAATCTCTAGTTTTACATTTTGTCACCTGGGTAAGGTTAAGCATAGGTGTTGGCCTGAGCATTTTAATTTCAATTTTTCTTTCAATGGGCAACGTTGAAAAATGTAATTGCTTTAGCTCAGACACACTAATTTTACTAAGTGCCATCTTAACTGTTAGTTTACACACAAAGAACAGTCCTTTGCTCTTATCTAATATATAACTTGTATGTAGGTAGCTCTGCAGCTGTTAGAAAATATACAACTCAACTTGAAGTAATAATTTAATAGTTTGGCGGTTGTTATGTAATATATAACTTGTAGGTAGGTAGTTCTGCAGCTGTTAGAAAATATATTAAAAGTTTAATAGTTTTGTGGTTGTTATGTAATATATAACTTGTAGGTAGGTAGCTCTGCTGCTCTGCAGCTGTTAGAAAATATACAACTCAACTTGATGTAATAGTTTAATAGTTTGGCGGTTGTTATCTAATATATAACTTGTAGGTAGGTAGCTCTGCAGCTGTTAGAAAATATATTAAAAGTTTAATAGTTTTGTGGTTGTTATGTAATATATAACTTGTAGGTAGCTAGCTCTGCTGCTCTGCAGCTGTTAGAAAATATACAACTCAACTTGAAGTAATAGTTTAATAGTTTGGCGGTTGTTATCTAATATATAACTTGTAGGTAGGTAGCTCTGCAGCTGTTAGAAAATATACAACTCAACTTGAAGTAATAATTTAATAGTTTGGCGGTTGTTATGTAATATATAACTTGTAGGTAGGTAGTTCTGCAGCTGTTAGAAAATATATTAAAAGTTTAATAGTTTTGTGGTTGTTATGTAATATATAACTTGTAGGTAGGTAGCTCTGCTGCTCTGCAGCTGTTAGAAAATATACAACTCAACTTGAAGTAATAGTTTAATAGTTTGGCGGTTGTTATCTAATATATAACTTGTAGGTAGGTAGCTCTGCAGCTGTTAGAAAATATATTAAAAGTTTAATAGTTTTGTGGTTGTTATGTAATATATAACTTGTAGGTAGGTAGCTCTGCTGCTCTGCAGCTGTTAGAAAATATACAACTCAACTTGATGTAATAGTTTAATAGTTTGGCGGTTGTTATCTAATATATAACTTGTAGGTAGGTAGCTCTGCAGCTGTTAGAAAATATATTAAAAGTTTAATGGTTTTGTGGTTGTTATGTAATATATAACTTGTAGGTAGGTAGCTCTGCTGCTCTGCAGCTGTTAGAAAATATACAACTCAACTTGATGTAATAGTTTAATAGTTTGGCGGTTGTTATCTAATATATAACTTGTAGGTAGGTAGCTCTGCAGCTGTTAGAAAATATATTAAAAGTTTAATAGTTTGGCGATTGTTATGTAATATATAACTTGTAGGTAGGTAGCTCTGCAGCTGTTAGAAAATATATTAAAAGTTTAATAGTTTTGTGGTTGTTATGTAATATATAACTTGTAGGTAGGTAGCTCTGCTGCTCTGCAGCTGTTAGAAAATATACAACTCAACTTGAAGTAATAGTTTAATAGTTTGGCGGTTGTTATCTAATATATAACTTGTAGGTAGGTAGCTCTGCAGCTGTTAGAAAATATATTAAAGTTTAATAGTTTGGCGGTTGTTATGTAATATATAACTTGTAGGTAGGTAGCTCTGCAGCTGTTGGAAACTATACAACACAACACTAGTAGGCAACGGCAAGTAGTTTTGCGGTGCCGGTTGTTATAAAATATACTGCAGCTGTTAGAAAATATCAACTACAACTAATAGGTAATATCTTATAATAATTATAATAATATAGCTCACTAGAGATAAAAAAAAAAATCTTAAATATGTCAGTTTACTGCCTAATTTTAGTATCGGCAGCAGCACAGCAGTTTTTTTAAAAAAAAACTTGTACCTTTTTTTTGCTAAACTTCTAATTGCAATCTGCTAATTAATCTGCTAAAATACTTAAATTAAATGTATTAATGGTAAGCAACCGTGACAGCCGTCAACGGTCAACAACTAGTAGTATCAACAGCAGCACAGCAGTTAACTGCTTTTTTTTCAAAAAAACTTTTACCTTTTTTTGCAAAACTTCTAATTGCAATCTGCTAATTAATTAATCTGCTAAAATACTTAAATGTATTAATGGTAAGAATAAGAAACCGTGACAGCCGTCAACGGTCACAACTAGTATCAGACAGCAGCACAGCAGATGTTAACTTTTTTTGCAAAACTTCTAATTGCAATCTGATACAATCTGCTAAAAAATATTATTTTATTATTCCCAAATTACTCCACTAGTCCACTAAAGAACTCCCTACCTAAGTACTCTAATCTGACTGTCTGAGAGACTGTATCTTTTTTTTTTTTAAAGCAAAAATAAAAATGACCTTTTTTTTTTTCTCACACACACAAATTAATAAGCTGCAGGCCTGCAGCAAAATATATTTTTTAAGGCAAGATTCCTTGGACCTCCCTACCTTCCCTACCCTGTCTGACTCTGTCCCTGACCTTGGCCTTCCTTCCCTATCTAATGTCTGATCTAACTAACTCAGTCTCTGACTGTGAGTCAACAATAGTCACAGACTCAGTGAGGCAGCACTGCAGTAACCACTGTAGAAATTAGTACACTATGTAGATTCAGATTGTTTTTGTTTTAAGAAGAGAGGCAAGTTGTACACAGAGCTCTTAAACAAGGCTCCTATCCGCTCAACGGCTATCTCCTCAATGCGATTTTCGCGCCGTTGAGGGGGAGGAGCCTTGTGGGGGCCGTCACGTGTACGCAGCAGCGTATCAGAGGCAAGCTCAGGCAGACTGTGGGAGGAGGCAGAGCACAGGCTGAAGTGAATCGCACACTTCAGCCTGTGCGGTTAAGGCTCTATTACAGTTGCCGGGCTGGGAGGAGCTACGCCTGCACAGTGATGCATAGAGATCACTGTGCAGGATAGGGGCTCTCTGTTCGCACGTGCGAACAGGTTTAGAATAGGAGCGGTCAGGTGACTGGCGTGGGCGTGACGGCGCGCGGCGCACAAGAGACAGCAGCCGCAGTGCCTGGGGCTGGGCTGGCTGGTCGGGAGAAATCAGGAGGAGGAGACTGACTGACGCGGTGTGGGTCTGCCTGGTGGTGACGTCAGTGCAGCAGTCTGGGCTCTGCTCTGTCGTCCGGCGTCCGCCCGGTCCTAGCTCCCCTCCTGTTTGAGTTAAATACATGATGTGTGAATGTGATGATATTATACACAACATAGCCTGTCTGAGAGCCTGCCTTTAAGCCTTAACTTTATTATACCTACATTATGTGCTGAAATGATTATTTATGACACAATAATAATGATAATAAAAAATAAAATTATATATTTTTTTTTGGCTTTTTTTTTTTTTTCTCATGTTTTTTTTTTGGCTCATTTTATTTTTCCTCTTTGCCCCTCTTGCCCCAGGGGGTTCACGTGCGACTGTGCACAAATGGAGGAGCCTCCACTGCTTGTGACTTTATAGCAGGTTTGTAACTTTATAGCAGGCTGGAAGTGAATCAAAACAATATTAGTAGGTTTTAAATTAACGGTTCTCACCTACTCACCAGGTAATCCCTTGATAAAACACAGCCCAGTACCAATGTTAAATAACCACCGGGTTATCTCCTTAACAATTGGACCTTTCTCCTCAATAAATGGTAAGGTGTAGTCAGCAGCGTTTTAGTTTTGCCGTAAGGGAAATTCCTTCTACTATACGAGTTGTTGTGTGGAAACTCAGTGCGCGCACTATTTTTGAAAATCCAGCTCCTACCGTTCAACCAATCAGCCTCCCTTCTTGCTTGGTTGGTTCAAGCTATTGATCCTGGCTTGATGGTACGGTTCTGGGAGCTCAGTAGCAGTTCATGCGAGGCTCTCAATCAGCCTCTCCTTGTTTTGCAAACAATCTCACAGGTGTTGGGAAATCAGTACATCCACGCGTATCGGCTTTAGGCCTTTGTCACGATAACTGTTCCCATAGCTTCTTCTCCTAATAAAGGCTGCAAAATTAACCCCTTATTGGTTAAGTTACATACATCATCAAGTCAATCGCTTTCATAGTGACTTCACTTATCACTTAATCTTATTCTCCCTATTCGTTTGTTGAAGAATTCTCTAATCTCTATTCCTAATTTGTAAGGTTACTATCTATAACAAAATATATATATATAAAAATATTAATATTAAAATAGCAAGGTCTGATTAGTTAATAAATGTGGTACAATTTTTAACCATACAAGCAGGTTTCGTTTCTCACCATTTATGTTTATTTGCAAAAGAGAGAGGAGAAATTCATTAAATGGAATATCTACTCGGAATGTATAAAATATATATATATATGATCTTTTCAATGTAAAAAATGTTTTTTTAAAACTGCAAAGTCTAATCTATATGGGGCATAATATTAGCTGGGGTACTTCAGAACATATTTTAATATGTAATACACAATATTCTATATACTAACAAAGAACGAATACTTTATAACAAGTTAAGCTTTAAAATTTATATGTTATAAACATTTAGTCGGATTGTTATACAGCATTGATTTTTTATTTATTATTTATTTTATTTATTTAAAATGTTTTTTCATATAAAAAAAGGGGGGGGGTTGTATAAAAAATCGAAACCGCTAAAACAGTCAACAGTAGTGGATGAGAGACGGACCAATTAGAAGATTAAAAAATCTAAAAAATCTAGAAAATGAATAAATAAATACATAAAAAATAACATTGGGGAATTAGATGGTGACTATATAAAAAATATATAAAAAATAATGTACAGAAGATCAGAGATAAATTACCATTAATCATGATCGAATCAATCTATTCAGATCTAGTTCACTATTTAAACCTGATGCATGTAACGTGCCAAAATTATAGATCAACTCTGCTTCTTGTCTTAGGAGCTTACTCTCCATATTACCCCTTCTCCCATCACCATGCACTTTTTTTATCCCCCAGTATTTCATACAATTTAGATTTCCCTGATGTTTTTCATCAAAATGTTTATATAGTGATGTATCTTTCCTGTGATTTTCAATACTTAGGATATGCTCCCGAATCCTGTCTCTGAGTTTTCTACTTGTTTGGCCGAAGTATAAAAGATTGCAATCACATTTAATAGCGTAGATTACATTTTCATCTGAACATCTGATAATTCCATTAATTTTATATACTTTCCCTGTTTTGTTTGATTCTAGACCCTTCAGTTTACTACTGTATTTACAGGACTTACATGAATGGCATGGATAAAATCCCTCTATTTTATTCCCTTCAAGGTCCTTACTCCCCTTATCTATCATTGAAATTTTATTCTTTTTGAATTCACTGGGTGCTAATAGATTTTTGAAGTTTTGAGCTTTTTTATAAATGAATCTAGGATTTCTACTTATACTCGGGCCAATTAGGGGGTCTTTTAACAGTAAATGCCAGTGTTTGTTAACCACTTTCTTAAAAAGTTTGTGTTGAGACGAAAAGGTAGTTATTATTGGTATATTTAATTCCCCATTACTTGTATCATTAAAATTATTCCTTTCTCGTTGGTGTTTCTTTTTTAGTAAATATTTTCTATCAACTTTTTTAATATCACTCGCCAGTTTCTCTATGTTTTTACTATCATACCCTTTCTGTTTAAATCTATTAATAATGGTCTTTGATTGGCTATCATATTCCTCAGATTTTGTACAGTTCTTTCTTACTCTTAATAGCTGCCCTTTGGGTATGTTCTTTTTCCAAGTTTCAAGATGATTACTCTCTGCATCTATATAATTGTTGGTATCCACTTTTTTAAAAAAGGTCCTATTCACTAGTCCTCCAGCCATTATTTCAATTTCTATATCTAAAAAGCTTATTTTATTCGAACTATATTCGTACGTAAAATTTAAACCATAGCTATTATTGTTCATATCCTCAATAAATTGGTCCAATAATTCAAAGTCCCCTCTCCAAATAATAAACATGTAATCTATGTAATGCCTATAGAGCACAAGGTTCGCACCCCATGGAGATCTCCCAATAAATTCTTCCTCGAAGATCCCCATGAACAAGTTTGCATAACTGGGTGCGAACCTTGTGCCCATAGCCGTCCCCTTTGTTTGCAAATAATATTTTTCATCAAATTTAAAATGGTTTTTATTTAAAATAAACCTAATGCACTTCAAAATGAATTTCCCTTGTTCTTTCAACATATTTTCGTCTTCTTGTAAATAAAATTCTATTGCTCTTAGGCCTAAATTGTGGTCAATATTAGTATATAACGCACTAACGTCACATGTAACTAAAATCATGTTTTGTTCCCATTTCACTGTTTCAATTTCATTTAAAAAATGTGTTGAGTCTAGTAAAAAAGAGGGGAGTTGTTTCACATAGCCCTGCAGAAAATAATCTATGTATTGCGATAAATTCGATGTTATACTTTCAATCCCAGATATTATGGGTCGCCCTGGTGGTCTCTCTAGGTCCTTATGGACCTTTGGGAGAAAGTAAAAAATCGGTGTTCTAAAATTTTTAACTAGTAGGAAATCATATTCGGAGTCATTAATTAATTTTGTTGATTTGGCATCATTCAGAAGTATTTCCAGCTGTTTAAAATAGATATCCCCAGGGTCCCCATTTAATTTTCTATACGTAGTGGTGTCATTCAATAGCCTCTGTGCTTCTTCTAAATAATAAGTACTGTTCATGATAACTATCCCCCCACCCTTGTCCGCTTGCTTTATCACCAGATCTTTCCTATTCTGTAATTCATTTAATACACTTTTTTCTTTGAGGGACAAATTCCATTTAATATTTTTGGTATTCGTTATATATAATTAATCTAAATCTTTTTTCACTAGTTTCTCTTGTTTGGTTCAAGTTGGTCTTTTTCCCCCCTGCTTTGGATCTTATGCTGCTTTACTACAGCTTGAAGGTTAACCCGACAAGTGAATACAGCCCCCACCCACAAATGAGGTACCGCTAGTCTGTCTAATTAAGCCAAGTAAGTCAATGTCAATTACCTCTGCTACGGAAGAAGCGGTATACAAACTCGGGAAATCTGAAGTGGTAAACGGATGGATGAGCTGGGAAGATTATTCCTGAAATCTGTTGGTTGCTTAATGTTCCTTGTGATTGTAAGGGGATGTAACAACGTACCATAAATAACTGTATCTTCTGTTAATACTGTGGAGCAAGAACTTGTTAACAACACTAACTTTAATGTTATATGCTTCAGCTTTCAATGAGTGCTAGTCGCTTTAACCTGCTTGTCTAACAACTGACTTTTTAACAACATAAGCTTTACAACGACTGCTGATTTTGCAAGTACAAGCTTTGAATAGCTTCTTATATGCATGCGAAGAAATCAAGTTTTTTGCTACACGCATTTTTTTTGCTTTTGGCCATTTTGTTGCATCAGAGTTACAGTTCAGTTTAAATTTTTACTTTTTGGTGTCTCACTTTGCAAATAAACGGCTAGATTACGAGTTTTGCGTTAGAGGCTATGTGGTGCTAACGAGCAGTTTATGCTCACCAGTCACCGCTCACTTACAGACAGCGCTGGTATTACGGGTTTTTACAAACCCGGCGTTAAGTGCAAAAAAGTGAGCGTAGAGCAAAATTTTTGCTCCACATCTCACCTCAATACCAGCACTGCTTACGTTAGCGGTGAGCTGGCTAAACGTGCTCGTGTACGATTTCCCCATAGGAATCAATGGGGGACAGCCGGCTGAAAAAAAAACTAACACCTGCAAAAAAGCAGCGTTTAGCTCCTAACGCAGCCCCATTGATTCCTATGTGGAAAATACATTTATGTCTACACCTAACACCCTAACATGAACCCCGAGTATAAATACCCCTAATCTTATACTTATTAACCCCTAATCTGCCGCCCCCGACATCGCCGACACCTGCATTATATTATTAACCCCTAATCTGCCGCTCTGGACACCGCCGCCACCTACATTATATGTATTAACCCCTAATCTGCTGTCCCCAACATCGCCAACACCTACAGCCAATAGAATACAAGCTCAATCCTATTGGCTGATTGGATCAGCCAATAGGATTGAACTTCAATCCTATTGGCTGATTGCATCAGCCAATAGTATTTTTTCTACCTTAATTCCGATTGGCTGATAGAATTCTATCAGCCAATTGGAATTGAAGGGACGCCATCTTGGATGACGTCATTTAAAGGAACCTTCATTCGAGAAGAGCCGTCGGATGAAGAGGATGCTCTGCGTCGGATGTCTTGAAGATGGACCCGCTCCGCACCGGATGGATGAAGATAGAAGATGCCGTCTGGATGAAGACTTTATCATTGCAGGATTTCAGCGTCCACATTATGAGTGTTAACAAATGGGAGGCAAACTTTCTAAGTCACCAATCTCTTCACTCAGGGAATGCTCTCTGAATCAGGAGGTTTTTCGACCGATTGTGAGATTTCGGGGTCTGCCAGAGATAGATCTCATGAGCTCTCGCTTGAATTACAAGCTGCTCATTATTGTTCCTGATCTCTGGACCCTCAGTCAAGTCTAATAGATGCCCTAGTGGTTAACTGGTCATTCTTTTGATTTATATATTTCCTCCATTTGTATTGGTATTCTGGAGTGAATCAAGCAGGAACAAGCCTTATCAATTTTTGATTTGCAGTATTTGGATTGCAGATCTAGTGCAAATGACCTCATGCCCACCTTGGAGGCTTCTCAAAACTCTGAATTCGACAGCCTGTCTATTGAACACTTAGTGCTGCTTCAATGAGTTTTTTCTGATAAGGTTATTGATGCCTTGATTCGGGTTAGGACACCTGTCACCAAACATATTTATCATAAGGTTTGGAAAACTTTTTTTCTCCTGCTTTACTTGTAGGATATTCTGTTAAAATTATTTTAGCATTCCCTGAGTTTTCAAGTTCCTGTAGGATGGTTTTGAAAAAAGGGTTTTCAGCTAGTTCTCTTAAGGGTTAGATTTTGGCTCTATTCCATAAGAGAATTGCTAAAATTCCAGATATTCAGACCATTGTTTTCAACTCTAATCACAAATAGACCAATTATTAGTCCAGTTTCTCATCTTTGGAATCTGAATTTGGTTTTAAAGGTTCTTCAGGCTCATGTTGAACCTATGCATGCTTTAGACCTTCAGCGTTATCCTTTTCTTCTGGTTATTTCTTCTAGCTATTTCTTCTGCCAGGAGAGTTTCTGTGATTTCAGCTTTGTCTTGCAAACTTACTTTCCTGTCCTTTCATCAGAGTGTTTTTCGCACTAGCTATTCCTTTCTTCCTAATCTACAGATGCTATAAAACAGGTAATTGTGGTTCCTTCTTTTTTGTCCAGCTCCTAAGAATTCTAAGCAGAGATTTCTTTACAACTCGGACATTGTGAGAGCTCTCACATATTATGCGGAAGTCACAAAGGATTTCAAGCTTTTTTCTTCTCTGTTCATTTTTCTGGGTCTCGCAAAGGTCAGAAAGCTATGGCTATTACCTTAGCTGCTTGGCTTAAATACCTAATTCATAAGGCATATTTGGTTGTGGAGAAGACCCCCCCCCCTGAGCTCATTCTACTAGAGCAGTTGCCACTTGGGCCTTTCGTAGTGAGGCTTTTATTGATCACATTTGTAATGCAGCTACTTGGTCCTTTTTGCATACTTTTTCAATATTTTATCACTTTGATGTGAATGCCTCTTCTGAGGCTGCTTTGGCAACAAAGTTCTGTGGGTTGTAGTACCTTATTAGTAACATGCGGCCTCACAATTGCCCCTATTTCATGGTGATCTCGTGGACTTCACTGATTGGGTATAGATTCCCACACATTATGTGTCAGGAACTCTCATCATCATGTAGACGAAAACAAAATGTATGCTTGCCTGATAAATTAATTTATTTCATGATGGTGAGAATCCACGAGCCCCGCCCTTTCTTTAGTTCATTTGGTGGCAGTACTTTTTTTGCACTTCTTTTGCCTTGCATTTCTGTTTCCTCCATATTCTTGGCTATATGTATGACTAAGGATTCAGGGAGGGATTTAAAGGTCTGGTATGTTGGGGTGTCTTTTTGTCTCCTCCTAGTGGTCAGGAGGGTCGTTTCCACATTTTATGTCTCGTGGGCTCTCACCATCATGAAAGAAATTAATTAATCAGATAAGCAGCATTTTTTTTTGTTATGGGGTTGGATAATAATTTTCAATGCTAAGAGAGAGTGAATTGAAAAGCTATAATATGGAAATTAAAGCACATGAAACAATATGGTAATAATCAGCTTATCTACAGTCTACAAAAGGGCAACACAGGCAGTTGTCACAGAGTCTAAAATATTTACATATATCTTGCAATACAGACAGACATCAGTTACTTCCTCTGCATTTCAGATTTTCTTTGCAAAATAAACAAATAAATAAATAATCAAATTATTTGAAAATTCCTGCTATGAGTATTAAGGTGCCTATGTCCCTTTCAGTGTGAACATTTGATCTTATCCTAAACCAACATCTATTTTACATCAAATGTTATCTTTGTCATATAAACTACACAGAGAATAATTGTGCAAATGAATGCTATATGTAATCAGATATGAATTAAAGTGTCTAAACAAAGCTCTAGCATAGACTCTGGTTGAGAAAATGGCTCTCTAGCAATAGTTTGTTTTATAATGAGCTGCACCAATCAGATAATCAGATTGTTATCCCAGCCCCAGGCGAGGTGTTGTCATATGGTGAGCAGGCTTCTGGGAGGTAGAAAGACCTTTGTGACTGCAGACTTCAGAAGGCTGTTAAGCTCTCTCTGTGGTGTCAAGTGAATTATTCGCTCTTACCCTGTCAAATCCTGCTCACTGTCATGTCTCTAGTGATACTGAGATGCAAATGACCTTTGAAAACACTGTAATACTGTCTTCATGAGCTTTGTCCAACCTAAGGCCCCAGTGGGCACAGTCCAGCCCTCCAACACATTTTTATCAATTATCTTCCTAATTTTCCAAACTGAATACTGTCTATATCTGATCAGTTGTTTTTTCCAGTACTTCAGTGTAATTTTAACAATATTTCTCTTCCAGACACAATTGTGTGTACCTTTATATTTTTCCCATAAAAAGCTTATTATATAAAGTTTATCAAGATCCTAGACCCTTGAAACAAGTTTTTTATAGATATCCACAAACAAAAAGCATAGTTTTTCACAAGCAGGCTCCTGTCTGGCTGTTCATGTGATGCAACTTTAAGATCCAACACTTATTTTCTTATGCTGTGCGTGCTATGAAGTTGGCTGCCAAGTACAGCCAGCTAATCCTAAACTCCACTTGTGATTTTACAGCCTTTTGCAAATAGAAATACACCACTGTGCACACACAGTGGGAGAGAAAATGTTTTGGTTTGGCTGAGTAACCTCTGCCTAAGGGCACCGGCACAGGACTTCGTTAAACTTCGAAGAACAGTTGTAAATATATTTTTGGAAAAGCACAGTCCTTATATGAAACATATTATTATTAAAATGAACCATATGATTATTTATTTTATTTTTAAGGAAGAACCTTCCTGATTATAATGTGCAGTGACAATTTTACATTTATGTTTACAGATGTCTTCATCATACACAAAACTGATAGCAATGTAATCATTATAAGCCAACTAAAAGCGAAATATAATAATCTTATTATTTGTGCTGCACACTGATATTAACAGTACTTCCTTCAGTAAAGAACAAATGTTATTAAGATTCATAAAGTAGAAAATAATGCAATAGATCTGGCTGAGAAAAAAATGTGGTGTGTGTAACTAATATTAAATGGACTATAATAAGTAAATAGATGCTAAATATTAGGCATAGGCAAATATTTGTATGCAGCATTAGTTACTAAATGAATGCTGAACAAGGTTGTAGACAACAGCAATCTGCAATTTATGGCACTGGATTTATTTGTGTAACAGTGCAACACACAAGTATTTGTGCAAACCCAGATATTCATGTGTTGCCAGTTGCCCTTCACAAATATACTGGACAACCTCTAGGTGATTGGTAACAATGGAAGGTGTGGGTCACACAATGACACCCCCCAAAAAAAACAACTCTCACTCTTGATCCCACCATGTATATTTTTTTACAACTGAGCAGTCATTTTACCCCTTAGCTGCCAGTAACATACAAATAAATAATTTTACCTCTGTGGTTGCCAGTGATACAAGTAAACAGTAGTGATGTGATCACCTTGGCTGCCCCCCCCCCCCCCACACTTCTTTCTGCTCTATATTTGTAATGCTTTTAGGCATAGGAGGCCTTATACATTTAACTAATACTTAGGGATTTTACTAAACTAGGCATTTAAGTGTCCAGTATTTTTGTGAACATTTTACTGGATAGCCTGCTAAAATACTGGACTGTCTGTTTTTAATAATGGACTTCTGGTAACCTACTTTTATATAAATAAATCCAGAGTTGAAAGTAGGTGAATGCAGCGGCCTGTAGCCATATCTGGCATTCATTTAGCAAATAATGGCAAATACAAATATTTGCCTGTGCCTACTAGATTAGGGTGACCAGACGTCCCCGATTTCTGGGGACAGTCCCCAGATTGAGGAGACTGTCCCCGGACAAAATATGTCCCCGTAAATGTCCCCGGCTCCTGTTGCACTGCAGCCAAGCGTTGGGAGGAAGTGATCGTCCTGAGAACGTCACTTTGTCTCAGTGTATGGCAAGCAGCTCTCAGGAGCGAAGAGCGGAGCTCCTGACCGGCGATGGCCAGGTAAGTAAGTGCGTGGGAAGAGGGTTGATGGAGTCGGTCTAGCATAGTATTATTTTAATTGACAAGTCAGTTTTATCCGCCATGAATTTTACATTTACAGTGATATTTCTGTATTCTAAACGCCTATGTCTATGAAGCCTTTCACAGACAATGTAATTTATATACTGAGTATGGCGCCTTTTTACGTTACAAAGTAATTCAGCATTATGTTGTGGCAGTTTTATGGACAACTCAAATTCTAACAACTGCTGTGTGTAGCTTCAGGGGCTAATAAACTAATAAAGCTTATCATCATCTTCTTTGCACCTTTCCCTTCATACCACCATCTGCCCATTATTATTAGTCTAGTGATTAAGACAGGTATTTGGACAGCTTGTCAAGACAGTAAAATATAATTATTATTACATTAAAAAATTGGACACCTGATATGGACAATATTAATGTATATAATTTTTATATAATTTTTGTTATTGACTACTGCACCATTTTTCCATTTACCGTCCTCAGGTATCTCTATCTTTTCCGATGTAAATGATTTCCATATTTGAGCAAAGTTGTGTTAAAAACAATAACTTTACCACTTGTAAACCTAAGTAGTTAGGTAAGGGGGATTCTGTAACATTTAAAAATTGCTGGGCTTGATGAAGCAATAGGATACACTTTTATTCAGAACCCCTGTTTAAGTATTAACACTTTCACTGTAAAATGGCGGCGCTATACAAATAAATAATAATAATAATAATGCAGCACCTAACTCAAACAAGCATTTTGGATACACCAGACATTTTTAATAGGGCGTTTGAAAACTGCACAAACAAATAAAATAAATCTTATTATCAGTAGCTTTATGTTACATGAATATATGATTTGGGGAAGCAGACTATTGCAGTATTGTAGTATATACTACCTCTGTCTCTCTCTGCCACCTCTGCCTCTCTCTCCCCCTATTTGTCTCTCTATTCTCCCATCTCTGTCTCTCCCCCTCTCTGTCTGTCTCTCCCCCTCTCTGTCTATCCCTCCCCCCTCTTTCACCCCCTCTGTCTCTCACCCCCCTCTGTCTCTCTCCCCCCGTCTCCCCACCCCCTATGTATCTCTTTCCCTTCTCTGTCTCTCTTCCACCTCTCTCTCTCTCTCTCCTCCTTAGTTTCTCTCTCTCCCCCTCTGTCTCTTTCTCTCCCCCTCTGTTTCTCCCTCCCTCCCCTTCAGTATCTCTCTCCCTCCCCCTCAGTATCTCTCCCCCTTTGTCTCTCTCTCCCACTCTGTCTCTCTCTCTCTCTCCCCCTCTGTATCTATCCACCTCTGTCTCTCTCTCTCCTCATCTGTCTTTCTCTCTCTCCCCCTCTGTCTCTCTCTCCCCCTCTGTCTCTTTCTCTCCCACTCTGTGTCTCTCTCTCCCACTGTGTGTCTCTCTCTCTCTCCCCCTCTATCTCTCTCTCTCCCCCTCTGTCTCTTTCTCTCCCACTCTGTCTCTTTCTCTCCCACTCTGTGTCTCTCTCTCCCACTGTCTCTCTCTCTCCCCCTCTGTCTCTCTCTCTCCCCCTCTGTCTCTCTCTCTCCCCCTCTGTCTCTCTATCTGTCTCTCCCTCTGTTTTTTATCTCATGGACGAAATGCGAGAAATAACACATATATCATACACTCACTCCATAAACACATACCAAATACACTGCATATATAATTTGAGGAAAATATGCTAATACATTTTTTTTACCATTTGCCAATAAAAAAAATGTCCCCGGATTTCATTTTAAAAATCTAGTCACCTTATACTAGATATAATGATATATTCAAAGCAATGGTTACCCTTAGAATCAGGATAGATTTTAAAAACTGTAAAAATCTTATTTATTTATTAAAATCAGTTTGTTTTTTCAATAGAATTCTTTTTGAGGAAAGATCTCTCTAAACATAGTTTTCTATTTAAGATACATTATGGTCCAAAGGCTATCCATTCTTAAAGTGAAAGTAAATCCTAGCGTTTTACAAACGCTAGGATTTACTATTGAAACAAAGGGTGCCTGGAAGGAAGGATTTGATCCTCAAGGTGCATCACATTTTAATGGGAAATTACGTGGTACCAAGGCATGGATTGGAGCATGCGAAGTGTATTGCTTACTCACGTCCTTACATTTGAAGTGTCGAATACTTGATTTCCACAAGCCAAGCAGTTCATCAGGAACACATCCTTTTTTATTTGACTGGGTGCTAAACTACTACTCTTCCGATATACATGGTGGCAAAATAGTCTGTACCTCAAAACCTGCTATTTACCTTCAACACCAAGGTTCGTCTCCAAGCTTCAAAAATGTTGAAATCTGAGAGGATTCCATAAAGAATAAAATGTTGCCCTGTGAAGTTTAATATATAGAATAAAGTACTCTTTTGTATATATGTATTTGTAAATGTATTCAATAATTGTGTTTTTAAACAATGTGTACCTAAATCTTTTATTTTATTTCTATTATATTTTATTAAAAAAATCTTTAAGATAAAAAAAAAGAAACAAATAAAGGGCACTTTCATTCATGAAGTATAAGATACTTCATGTAGAATGCTCCTTTATTTGATTCAATCGATCACCGTTTTTAGCTGCTACAGCAGCCAACGGCTAAAAAAATTTTTGGCTAAGAGGTGACGTTTTCACCTCTTAGCCAATAGCCGTGCGGTAAATCTGGCTTGGCTCCCATAGGAGCCGGATTTACCGCACTGCTATTGGCTAAGAGGTGGAAACGTCACCTCTTAGCCAAATTTTTTTTTAGCCGTGCTCTGCTGTAGGAGCTAAGAGCGGCGATTGGTTGAATCAAATAAAGGAGCTTTCTACATGAAGTATCTTATACTTCATGAATGAAAGTGCCCTTTATTTGTTTCAATAGTAAATCCTAGCGTTTGTAAAACGCTAGGATTTACTTTCACTTTAAATAAGGATTAATTCCATTAATCCATTCACAATGTTATGCTCTCCCAGAGGTTTCTGTAACATTATTTTGGGAAATTTTTCTATCTACAAGATATTATCACAGATGCTGGGTTTTGCAGTACTCAAAACTGTGAATTTGTGTCTGTGGAGACAACATACAGAATTGAGAAAAATACCTTAATCTCATTGTTACTTTGCAAATCTATTTACACAGAATCAACCGATTACTTCTTAAAGTGAATGTAAATTTTGATGCTAAAGTGCCCGGTTTTTAAAAATTCGATTAAAAACAGGGGCACTTTAATTCATCAAAATTTACATTTCACTCGTGTTGTGAAAAAATACTTACCTTTTAATCTTCACAGCAGCTCCAGCTTCCTCCGCCCATTGCAAAGCCTCTTCCTGAGTCTAAAATGAGGAATCCGCTTCCTCCAATCACTGTTTTGAATCAGACACACAGTGGAAGAGAAAATGTTTTGGTTTGGCTGAGTAACCTCTGCCTAAGGGCACCGACACAGGACTTTGTTAAACTTCGAAGAACAGTTGTAAATATATTTTTGGAAAAGCACAGTCCTTATAAGAAACATATTATTATTAAAATGAACTATATGATTTTTTATTTTATTTTTAAGGAAGAACCTTCCTGATTATAATGTGCAGTGACAATTTTACATTTATGTTTACAGATGTCTTCATCATACACAAAACTGATAGCAATGTAATCATTATAAGCCAACTAAAAACGAAATATAATAATCTTATTATTTGTGCTGCACACTGATATTAACAGTACTTCCTTCAGTAAAGAACAAATGTTATTAAGATTCATAAAGTAGAAAATAATGCAATAGATCTGGCTGAGAAAAAAATGTGGTGTGTGTAACTAATATTAAATGGACTATAATACGTAAATAGATGCTAAATATTAGGCATAGGCAAATATTTGTATGCAGCATTAGTTACTAAATGAATGCTGAACAAGGTTGTAGACAACAGCAATCTGCAATTTATGGCACTGGATTTATTTGTGTAACAGTACAATACACAAGTATTTGTGCAAACCCAGATATTCATGTGTTGCCAGCTGCCCTTCACAAATATACTGGACAACCTCTAGGTGATTGGTAACAATGGAAGGTGTGGGTCACACAATGACACCCCCCCAAAAAAAACAACTCTCACTCTTGATCCCACCATGTATATTTTTTTACAACTGAGCAGTCATTTTACCCCTTAGCTGCCAGTAACATACAAATAAATAATTTTACCTCTGTGGTTGCCAGTGATACAAGTAAACAGTAGTGATGTGATCACCTTGGCTGCCCCCCCCCCACTTCTTTCTGCTCTATATTTGTATTGCTTTTAGGCATAGGAGGCCTTATACATTTAACTAATACTTAGGGATTTTACTAAACTAGGCATTTAAGTGTCCAGTATTTTTGTGAAGATTTTACTGGATAGCCTGCTAAAATACTGGACTGTCTGTTTTTAATAATGGACTTCTGGTAACCTACTTTTATATAAATAAATCCAGAGCTGAAAGTAGGTGAATGCAGCGGCCTGCGGCCATATCTGGCATTCATTTAGCAAATAATGGCAAATACAAATATTTGCCTGTGCCTACTAGATATAATGATATATTCAAAGCAATGATTACCCTTAAAATCAGGATAGATTTTAAAAACTGTAAAAATCTTATTTATTTATTAAAATCAGTTTGTTTTTTTAATAGAATTCTTTTTGAGGAAAGATCTCTCTAAACATAGTTTTCTATTTAAGATACATTATGGTCCAAAGGCTATCCATTCTTAAATAAGGATTAATTCCATTAATCCATTCACAATGTTATGCTCTCCCAGAGGTTTCTGTAACATTATTTTTGGGAATTTTTCTATCTAGAAGATATTATCACAGATGCTGGGTTTTGCAGTACTCAAAACTGTGAATTTGTGTCTGTGGAGACAACATACAGAATTGAGAAAAATACATTAATCTCATTGTTACTTTGCAAATCTATTTACACAGAATCAACCGATTACTTCTTAAATTGAATGTAAATTTTGATGCTAAAGTGCCCGGTTTTTAAAAATTCGATTAAAAACAGGGGCACTTTAATTCATCAAAATTTACATTTCACTCGTGTTGTGAAAAAATACTTACCTTTTAATCTTCACAGCAGCTCCAGCTTCCTCCGCCCATTGCAAAGCCTCTTCCTGGGTTTAAAATGAGGAATCCGGCTTCCTCCAATCACTGCTTCGAATCAGACACCGATTCCCCCGAGGGGGGGAAACCGTGATTGGAAGATGACCGTCCGATCCATCATTTCTGACGTCAGAAATGGCTTTGCGACGACCGGGGGAAGCTGGAGCGGATGTCAAGTTTAACAGGTAAGTATTTTTTCACAACACGAGTGAAATGTAAATTTTGATTAATTAACGTGTCCCTGTTTTTAATCAGATTTTTAAAAACCGGGCACTTTAGCATCAAAATTTACATTCACTTTAACAGGACACTAAATTCAAAATTAAACTTTCATGATTCAGATAGAGATTGCAAATAAAAAAAAACTTTTTAATTTACTTTCATTAAAAAATATAAAAGTGCAAAATCTTTTTATATGCACACTTCCTGAGGCACCCGCTTCTAGTGAACATATGCAAGAGGGCACAGCATATATGTGTATGTGTTTTGTGATTGGCTGATGGCTATCACATGATACTGGGAAAGGAAAAATGGAATTAACTTTGAAATTTGCCAAAGAAAAAATCTACTGCTCATTTTAATTTCAAAGTAAGTGCTAAGTTTAACCCCCTTCACTATCGGGCTATTCTGAGAAAAACTTGCCCAAAATACCAGAGCATTTTCAGCATTTTTGCGATCACTTCATTAAAACAGAAGTAGAGCCTTGCTTTTTTATTTACCTATCAAATCTATATATCTATATATTTAAGTAGACAGCCCAAGGTATTGATCTAAGCCCATTTTGATATATTTTATGTCATAATTTCACCGCCAAATGCGATCAAATAAAAAATATTGTTACTTTTTTCAAAACTTTGGGTTTCTCACTGAAATTATTTACATACTGCTTGTGCAATAATTGCACAAATGATTGTAAAAGCATCTCTGGGATCCCCTTTGTTCAGAAATAGCAGACATATATGGCTTTGCCATTGTTTTTTGGTAATTAGAAGGCCGCTAATTGCAGCTGCTCACCACCCTTCTATTATTCCCGGCAGTGAAGGGGTTAATTACAGCTTTAGTGTAGAGATTAGCCTCCTACCTGACACTCCCCACCCCCTGATCCCTACTTGATACCTCCAAAACAGCTCTCTTCCTTCCCCCACCCCCCACTGGTCACCCCCATCTTAAGCACTGGCAGACTTTCTGCTAATAAAAAAAATTAAACTTTTTTTTTTATATATATATATATTTTTTCTTTTTTTTCTGCAGTGTAGGATTGACCTAACCCTCTTAACTGGAAAATGGCAGGAATACTACTCCCTAAATAAAACATATGTAGATAAAACAGAAGTTTTCTGGGAGGCCGGGAAAGCAGTCCTCAGAGGTGAAATTAAGGCATACATGATAAAAAAAACGAAAAATAAAAATAAACATAGGGAACTACAACTGGCTAACCATCTTAAAAATATGTATAATAAATATCTAAGCCATCCAACCACATCAGCATGGAAGAGATACATTGAAGCTAAACTTGAAAGGGAAACATTTTTGCGAGATAAATGGGTCAGAGAAGATATGAAAACAAGAGCTTTCTTCCAGGGGTATCAGGGGACATCTGCGAAACACTTAGCTAAACTCATTAAGGCCAGGAAAAGTAAAAATATGATTACGCTAATTAAATCAGAGTCTAAATCATACACAAAAAATTTGGAAATTCGCAATGAATTTTATAAATTTTATAATCAACTCTATTCAGAAGTTCCACTTAACCTAGAGGAGAAAGGAGCTTTTTGGAATCAAGTTAAATTACCACAAGTATCTCAGGATGTATTACAGCAGATTAACATACCTATTACAGAGAAAGAAGTAAAGTTAGCGATTAATAAAGCTAAAACAAACAAGGCACCTGGACCGGATGGTCTAACGGCTGAATTCTATAAAATCATAAAAGAGGACATTATACCAACCCTAACAAAATTGTATAATTCATATTACATTCATAATGAAATTAAATCACCATACTTCACAGATTCCATAATAACTTTAATACATAAAAAAGGGAAACTGCATGTCTATCATAGCCGACAGACTCAAGAAAGTGGTAGGCGAGATAATTCATGAAGACCAATCAGGATTTATGCCTGGAAGAAATGTAGTCCGTAACACTCGTCGGGTGCTATTAACCTTAGAACACTATTTTAATAAATTACAATATGTTAACACAAATAAAAAAACAGATTTAGCTCTACTCACAATCGATGCTGAAAAAGCATTTGACTCCATAGTATGGGATCATATGTTTACTTCACTCAGTAACTTTGGATTTTCAGGGAACTTGACCCAGTTTCTGAAACTCATCTATAATAAACCACGATCACAACTATTAATCAATGGAGAGTTAACTCAATACGTCAGACTAAATAGAGGGACAAGGCAAGGATGCCCATTGTCACCCTTGCTCTTCAACTTAGCTTTGGAACCTCTTGCGGTCAAACTAAGGAATGAAATAATAGGGATTAATCTAGGCAAACAAAGTTTAGTCGTCTCACTATATGCGGACGATATAATTTTATTCTTACAAAATACTAACGCTAGTATCCCCCAAATTATGGAAATAATAAGAGGTTACAGTCAATTTTCGGGCTATAAAATTAACTCTAAAAAATCAGAAATTTTATGGATAAATAAAACAACAAAGAGCTATACAAAACACCCTTTTAAAGAAGTGGAGAATATAAACTATCTAGGAATTAGCTTAGGGAGAGATCCTAAAGAGTGGTATGGTCTCAATTTTGATAAATTATTCGATAAATTCTCTACTGAAATTAAAACATGGAATATTCAATGTCTTTCATTATCAGCTAAAATAATGATTCTAAAAATATTTTTTTTCCCACGGTTACTTTTCTTATTACAAAACTTACCTCTACTTATTACAAATAGAGATATAATTAGATTTAACAGAATATGTGCAAGATTTATATGGGGGGAAAAAAGACATGGTATGTCAATTGAGAAACTCACACAATTAAAAAAATTTGGCGGACTAGCATTCCCCAATATTCAATTATATAACTGGGCAACATTAATTACGTTTGGAATAGACTGGATAACGGAAGCTAACTATGTAACATATTACGGACTAGAGTCAGAAATTTTAAAACCTTTTAATTTGAAATCTATTCTCCACCAACCTTATAACAGACTACCAAGCAATATATCTCAGATGAGTACCTTTGCAAATATAATAAAAGCCTGGCAGAAATACCTGACGACATTGGGATACTCTTATCAGATATCTAAATATCTACCAATTATAGGCACTGTGGATTTTAGTCCAGGAATAGAAAGTGAGGTATTCAGTAGATGGAGAAATAAGGGTTTGACACACATAGTTCAGATAAACAAAGAGGGGTCAGGTGCAACATATTCATTTCAGGAATTAACTCATGCATATAACCTCTCATCTAGGGACTTCTATGCATATTTACAAATACGGAACTATTTCAATCAAATAACATCCCTGACTGACCCTGACTGGAATAAAGCAGAAGTAGACTCAGGGATTAAACTTTATAAAGCTGGAAAGCACTCTATCTCATACTGGTATAAAGCTTTATTAACCAAAATGGGATTAAAACATATAAACAAACTTAAAGACAACTTAACCCAATATCTACCAACAATCCAAACAATACAAATTCAAAATAGTATAGAATTGTCCGAGAAAGCTACCTCATTTATCAGTTGGAGAGAAACGCAAGTAAAAGTAATCAATAATTTCTATTTGACCCCATTTAGAAAAAGTAAATGGGCAAAAGGAAAAAATCTGGATAATTTCTGCAAATGTAATAAAGAGAAGGCTGACTTGCTACATTGCTTATGGGCTTGTCCAAAAATCAAACAATTTTGGAATAAAATAAATTTCTGGTTAAATAAATTTTTAAGTGTAAACTTTAAAATTATACCACTTCATGTCTTTCTCTTAAGTAATGACAAGATAGAAACTGGACAACTGTGTCTGATAAATATAGCAATACTCGCGGCACGTACATTAATTTTTAAGAAATGGAGGTCCCCTGATGCCCCTGGAATGGCTGAATTCTCTAATTCGGTGAAACAACAAATGTGTGTCGAATTACGAGATCTGAAATCAACTTCAGAAAGACAATTTAGACACTCGCTAAATGGAAAACTGTTATCTTATCCTGGCCATGCTCTATACAATCTCAATTCATAACTCCACTAGTTAATACACTACCTTTTATGACTTTAATAGTAGAAGGAGCTTTGCCTGATTTTTGGCTTCATGCTAGACCAGACTGAGGGAAGATAACTAGTTTCATCATAGTAAAGGCTGATATTTACACGGAGATTAGGTGCTTCCTTGATTCAAACTAAGTACAACTTTGGATATAAGATCTGATTGTGAAGGGAACGACAACATCTAGCTGCACAAGATTAAAAGAATTATAAGAAGCTAGGAAAAGCGAGCTAGATAGGATAAGCCAATCAACAAAGACAAAAGTTAATGCTCTCTGAAAACTTCAAAGATTAAAATTGATGATTCTTGATAATAACGACCTTAGAGTAACTTATCATGGCCCTCATCTCTTTGCTGAAAACTAATACAAAATAAGTAGTACTATAAGCATAGGGCGATATAGAATGTGTGACTAACTATTGTGTTGAACTCTCCTATATCAATGTATTGACATAACAATATATAGAACATATAATATAATACTATGAAGAGAATAGTTATTGGTTTTCGTTACAGAAAATTTATATTGGGTGTTAAGGAACCGGGGAGGGGTTAGACAGAATAGGATAGAGCAAAGATTTAAATCAAAATTGTATGGTTGAAAACATAGGGGAAAACCCCCTCATTATTTATGTTCCTTGTTTTTCTTTATTGTTTTTGTTGATTGTTTGATTGGCTTGTGTTTATTTTTTATTTTTTTTCCGCTCTTTCTTGATTATATTCATGCTGTCATTTACTTTTGAAAACCAATAAAAAAGATATAATAAAAAAGGATTGACCTAACCCTCAAACCTCCCGGATCCCCCTTAAAACATCTATCTAAACCTCCCCTGCTCTAACTATTGCCGCCATCTTAGGTACTGGCAGCTGTCTGCCAGTACCTTTAAACCCCTTTATTTTTAGTTTTTTTTTGTTTTTATTTTATTTTAGGTTCTGTAGTGTAGTGGTCCCACAACCTCCCCCCCCTCACGCGATCGCCATTAGGACCCAAGCCCTCCTGCCCCCCCCCAAATATATTTTTTGTATCGTAGCTGCTCAATCCCTCCCTGTCCCTTTAAAAAAAAAAAAATCAGCATAAGTTCCTCCCACTCCCTCCCCTTCCCTCCAGCCTCCCCTGCTTGGCCTCCCACCCACTCCTCCCAACAGCTCCTGCAGATGATCGTTACAGACTGTGTGTGTCACCCGCCTGTAACGATCAGGGCATCCGTCCTCAATATGGAGGAAGAGCACCGATCGCGCTCCGGCTCCATATGCGGGAGATGCCTTAAGCTTCAGGAGCTCCAGATCTCTGCTTAACAGCCGAGAGTGCTGCAGCCTCCTGAAGCAACAACGTATATATACGTGGTGCAATACGATAGCAAAAGTAATGCAAGACGTATATATTCGTCATTTTGGCTTAAGGGGTTAAAGAAGTTCATTGAAGATATTTTGGAGTGAAATAGATCTGCACACATAGCTAAGTGTTAAAAGGAAGGGGCACCCAAGACAAACAGTATTACTTTAGAGACCATTTAGAATAAAGAGGGTAACAAAGCAGATTCGGTAATAATTATTACTATGGGTGCACAATAATTGTTACTGTATGCACCTATAGGGAGGTAATTGCACTGAGGAGACTCATTTATACATTAATTGCAAAAAAGTAGGAACAAAAAAGAGTGCTAACCCCCTGGGGAAAATGGAGAGTAAGAACTGATGAATACTTATATTAAAACACAAGGTGAATTGAATATTGCTATTCGGATCCTCACTTTATTAAACAGAATATAGACATACAATCTTAAAAAACACTTAGAGGCCGAATTATCAAATGTCTGTCGGACCTGATCCGACAGTGTGGATCAGGTCCGACAGACATAGCTGAATGCGGAGAGCAATACGCTCGCCGTATTCAGCATTGCACCAGCAGCTCACAACAGCTGCTGGTGCAACGCAGCCCCCTGCAGACTCGCGGCCAATCGGCCGCCAGCAGGGAGGTGTCAATCAACCCGATCGTACTCGATCGGGTTGAATTGTGGCGATTCCTGTCCGCCTCATCAGGGCAGGGTTATGGAGCAGCGGTCTTTAGACAGCTGCTCCATAACTGATGTTTCTGGCGAGCCTGCGTCAAGCTCCATTCGGAGCTTGATAGATAGGCCCCTTAAACTCTGCTGCCTAATATTGACTGGTGGGGTGATGGTAAATATGGTGCGATTAGTATCTGAAAGTAATACTACAGGTGGAGTGTATAGTGGAATAGAGAGATAGGGTAAGATTGTATGGTAATGTTCGTTAATAAAGGTCAAACTTCTTTGAATAACACTCATACAAGAACCCTAATATATTATTCTCAACTAAACTCCTTCTATAGTGGGAGTTATATTACAATTTATCTTTCTCTGTTTCTTATACACAGATGCCAATCCACACTTTCACGTACAGCTGATACGGTAAATTAAAATGGAAATAAGTATCAACCATTCATCCACATTATTTACGAGCAGACAGAGCAAGCAATTTAAAAAAAAAAAGCCAGTCCCCTGACACATGTTTCACTTTCACGCTTCCTCAGAGGGTATGAGCGCCAGCCGTTTGTTTGGGTCTTTTATTAACTCACAGGTCATTCTTCATTGCATCGATTGGTTGGAGGGGAAGATTTGCGCTGTATCCTATTGGTTGCTTGCAGTGTCAGTCAGATGAGTTGACCAATAATCACATGGTGATTAGTTGAATCTTTGTTTACATTTTGTTTAGGATTTCATATGTTATTAAATGTTACGCAGTGCTGAGTTAACTATTTATTGTTACATATGTAGCCACATTCATATTATGGCTGATACATTTGCGTGTGTAATTGAATTATTTATCAGCATATGCTAAATTTATAGTTATTTGATGTAATAGATATAATTATAACAGATTTGATATTATGGTGGAGCTAGTTCAGCTTGTTAGAGGTTTATGTCTATGTTTAATACTGACTTTGTTGATCACATTATAGGAAAGTATAGTAAGCTATGACAAAGGATGTATTATCTTAACTCGAATATAGTCAGATTTGTTTGTATGTAGCAGGTACTAGAAGGTTTTATGCTGCAACTGAATGTCATATTTTGTGCTGTTGCATGCGTACATCATGTATCTACTTATTTACTGAACATTTACTGATTTTATATATCGTAAAGGATGATGTATAGTATTTATGATATACTAAGTATAAATTTGTAATTGTACCAAAATAGATTTTATGATGCATTTCAGTTTTGCAACATTGAATTTTGTGTGCATTTTAGATATTTAATAGATACAAATAGATCCTTAGACAAGTAATAGTGTTTGTATTTTTGATCATTTATATATTATAATGTTTAATTATATTAAAATAAAATATAATAAGTGTTTGTAATAGAGAGTGAAGAAGAAACGTACAGCACCATTTTTATATTAAAAATTACTTAATAGACTCTTTTTAGAGATCTTTGTGATAGTGAAATAAAAAGAGACTAAATGATTAGTGATGACAAGTAAATAATATGTTAAAGTGTTGTTGTATTCAGTGCAATTAACTAGAATTCATAATACTATAATAATACCCTATACGGGCAAGATTAAATAATTATTAATAGACGTGAAGTGAAATTAAAGAGTTTAATTTTGTGAAGTAAAAAATAGCACATAGTGAAGTGAAAAATTGTTTATTATAAAGGTATGAATAAAAAAAATCCTACTAAAGCTGCAAGTAAATATGTAGATTTTAGATTAGGAGAGTATTTAACAACTTTACCATTTTATATATGTGACACTTAGGGACAGTTATAAATAGGTCACTAGATTGTGCAGCCAATGGCTGTGTTAAATATAACAGTGTTCTGCACTTCCATTTATAACAGGAACTAAAAAGCTCTAAATTTCAGAATGGAATTACAGGACAAGGGGACAAAATAACTAATGATAGTATATTGCAGTTTTTAATATATACAATTTATAAATTTATATTATTTTATATTACCATCTCAAAGTGTTTAATGTCCCTTTAATGATCGTGCATAGCCTTGTTGTCTGCAGACTTTAAGAAATACATACCCATACTATTGTAAGCAGTTGTTTTGGAGATGTCTGATGAAGAGCATGTGCGCATAAATTGCTACTTTACGGCTAGATTATCAAGTATTGCGTTATGGTTAAAAAGCAGCGTTGAGAGGTCCCAACGCTGCTTTTTAACGCACGCTGGTATTACGAGTCTTGCAGGTACAGGTGTACCGCTCACTTTTTCGTCCAGACTCAAAAATACCGCAAATCCACTTATGTCAATTGCGTATCTTATTTTTTTAATGGGATTTGCCTAACGCCGGTATTACGAGTCTTCCTAAAAGTGAGCGGTAGACCCTCTCCTGTCAAGCCTGGTACCGCATTTGAAAGTCAGTAGTTAAGAGTTTTATGGGCTAACGCCGTAGTATAAAACTCTTAACTAAAGTGCTAAAAAGTACACTAACACCAATAAACTACCTATTAACCCCTAAACCGAGGCCCCCCCCACATCGTAAACACTTAAATACATTTTTTAACCCCTGCTGAACCGGACATCGCCGCCACTATAATAAATATATTAACCCCTAAACCGCCGCACTCCCGCCTCGTAAACACTAGTTACATTTTATTAACCCCTAATCTGCCGTCCCTAACAACGCCTACACCTACCTACTTTTATTAACCCCTAATCTTCCGCACCCAACGTCGCCGCCACTATATTAAATGTATTAACCCCTAAACCTAAGTCTGACCCTAACCCTAACTTAAATATAATTTAAATAAATCTAAATAAAATGACTACAATTAACTAAATTATTCCTATTTAAAATGAAATACTTACCTATAAAATAAACCCTAAAATAGCTATAATATAACTAATAGTTACATTGTAGCTATCTCAGGGTTTATTTTTATTTTACAGGCAACTTTGTATTTATTTTAACTAGGTAGAAAAGTTATTAAATAGTTATTAACTATTTAATAGCTACCTAGTTAAAATAAATACAAATTTACCTGTAAAATAAAACCTAACCTAAGTTACAATTACACCTAACACTACACTATAATTAAATAAATTACCTAAATTAACTACAATTAAATACAATTAAATAAAATGATCTAAAGTACGAAAAAAAACAAACACTAAATTACAGAAAATAATATAATAATTACAAGTTTTTTAAACTAATTACACCTAATCTAATCCCCCTAATAAAATAAAAAAGCCCCCCAAAATAATAAAAAGCCCTACCCTATACTAAATTACAAATAGCCCTTAAAAGGGCCTTTTGCAGGGCATTGCCTCAAAGTAATCAGCTCTTTTACCTGTGAAAATACAATACCCCCCCCAACATTAAAACCCACCACCCACACACCCAACCCTACCCTAAAACCCACCCAATCCCCCCTTAATAAAGCCTAACACTAACCCCTTGAAGATCACCCTACCTTGAGAAGTCTTCACCCAACCGGGCCGAAGTCCTCAACGAAGCCGGGCGAAGTGGTCCTCCAGACGGGCAGAAGTCTTCATCCAAGCCGGGAAGAAGAGGTCCTCCAGACAGGCAGAAGTCTTCATCCAGACGGCATCTTCTATCTTCATCCATCCGGCAAGGAGCGGATCCATCTTCAAGACAACCAACGCGGAGCATCCTCTTCATCCGACGACTCCCAACGAATGAAGGTTCCTTTAAGTGACGTCATCCAAGATGACGTCCCTCCAATTCCGATTGGCTGATAGAATTTTATCAGCCAATCGGAATTAAGGTAGGAAAAATCCTATTGGCTGATGTAATCAGCCAATAGGATTGAAGTTCAATCCTATTGGCTGATCCAATCAGCCAATAGGATTGAAGTTCAATCCTATTGACTGATCCAATCAGCCAATAGGATTGAGCTCGCATTCCATTGGCTGATTGGAACAGCCAATAGAATGCAAGCTCAATCCTATTGGCTGATTGCATCAGCCAATAGGATTTTTCCTACCTTAATTCCGATTGGCTGATAGAATTCTATCAGCCAATTGGAATTGAAGGGACGCCATCTTGGATGACGTCACTTAAAGGACCCGTCATTGTTCAAGAAGACATCGATGGAAGAGGATGCTCCACGTCGGATGTCTTGAAGATGGATCCGCTCCGCAACGGATGGATGTAGAGATGAGGTATCCCTGAATTTGTTAGATATGAGGAGACACCAGGTCCACCCTCTGTGGCACATGTTAAAGGCACTCCGTGTATATAAGTCCCTTAGTGTGGAAGGGCAGGGGGGGGCAAGGAGGGAGAGAGTGTACCCTGAGGTCAGGTGTCATTCAGGTTTCCCACCGGCCAATTTCCTTTCAGCATCTCTGTCATAAGGTATGTGCTGTTGGCAAAGGGTGTCAGTATCTGAGCGCACATATTGGCAGGTAGGAACAATAGATAAGGCTGCCATTTTGTGCAGAAAGCTCTGATTCGTTTCTCTAGGTCCCCTCTGACGTCTGCCTGCTCAATCATTAATTGTGCGTGCAAGGAGCTAGTGAGTTGAGCTATGTGTGGTGGTTTACTCGCTATCCACTTCTTCCCTCACTTTTCCCTCATTCGAAACCCACATGATTCGCTTATTCTCCCCTCTCTCTGTACGTGTTGCAGTCATATACCGACCCCCTGGCTCCACAACTCAATTTCTAGATCACTTGGCTGCCTGGCTACCCTACTTCCTTTCCTCAGACACCCCTGCTCTCATTCTTGGCGACTTCAACATCCCTTTTAACAATCCCACTGCCTCATCTGCTAAACAACTTCTGCAATTCACTTCCTCTTTCGGTCTGTCACAATGGACTGATTCTCCCACTCACAAAGACGGTCACTCCCTTGACCTGATCTTTAGCTATCGATGCACTCTCTCATACTTCTCAAACTCCCCTTTTGCTCTTTCTGACCACCATCTCCTTACCTGCAACATATCATCCCTTCCTACAACTCTCCCACCTTCTACTCCTCACACCAAACTTCACAGAAGCATTAGGTCTTTAGATCAGCAACAACTTGCTAATTCCCTTCAACCGCTCCTCTCATCCTTCTCCACCTTTTCCTGCCCTGAACAATCTATCTGCCACTATAATTTCACCCTTATATCCGTCCTTGACAATCTCGCTCCCCTTACCACTGCTAGGAAATCACACACTCATCCCCAGCCCTGGCATACTCCTCTGACACGGTACCTACGCAGATGTTCCCGTACTGCTGAACGGCATTGGAGAAAATCACGGAGTTCAGCTGATTTTCTTCATTACAAATTCATCTTGAACTCCTACTACTCTGCCCTTAATCTCCACAAGCAACACTACTTCTCTACTCTTATCTCTAATCTTTCTTCAAACCCAAAACATCTGTTCTCCACTTTCAATACTCTCCTCCGCCCTCCCCCACTTTCTAATACAACTTCTCTGTCAGCCCAAGACTTTGCCAGTCACTTCATTAACAAAATTGACTCCATCAGACATGAAATCAGCTCTCAACACAATTCCATTCTCTCCCCCCCTCAAATACTCCCACTCACCCACAACCATCATAACCTGAAACTTAGTTCATTCTCCCCTGTTACTGAGGACGAAGTTTCAGCACTTATACTACGCTCTCACCTCACTACCTGTCCCCTTGACCCTATCCCCTCACAGCTACTCCCCTCTCTCTCTGCTACCCTTACCCCTATACTAACACACACTTTCAACCTCTCCCTCAGCACTGGTATATTTCCCTCATCAATGAAACATGCGCTGGTCACACCTATCTTCAAAAACCTTCCCTTGATCCTACCTCCCCATCCAACTACCGCCCAATTTCCCTCCTCCCTCTTGCTTCTAAGCTTCTCGAAAAACTAGTATATGCACGCCTATCCCATTTCCTTACGTTAAACTCCCTTCTTGACCCGCTGCAATCTGGATTTCGTCCCTATCACTCCACAGACAGCTATTGTTAAGGTCACCAACGACCTACTTACAGCTAAATCAAAAGGCCACTTCTCTCTGCTTATCCTCCTTGATCTGTCCGCAGCCTTTGACACTGTCGACCACCCTCTTCTGCTCCAAACCCTCCAATCCTTCGGCATCTGTGACACAGCCCTTTCGTGGCTCTCTTCCTATCTGTCAAACCGTACCTTCAGTGTAGCCTTCTCTGGGGCCTCCTCCGCCCCGTCACCACTTTCTGTCGGAGTACCGCAAGGCTCTGTCCTCGGTCCCCTTCTCTTCTCAATCTATACATCATCACTAGGTTCCCTAATTAAATCCCACGGTTTCCAATATCATTTGTATGCCGACACCCAAATCTACTTCTCTGCACCAGAACTATCTCCTTCCTTGCTAACCCGTGTCACTAACTGTCTTTCTCACATCTCTTCCTGGATGTCCTCTCACTACCTCAAGCTAAATCTCTCCAAAATTGAGCTCCTCATTTTCCCCCCTTCTTCCAAAATCTCCACCCCCGATATCTCTATAACTGTCGACAACTCCATCATTACCCCTACCCCGCACACCCGATGTCTCGGGGTCACATTCGACTCAGATCTTTCCTTCACTCCTCACATTCAGTCATTGGCTAAAGCCTGCCGCTTCCACCTTAAAAACATCTCTAAAATTAGACACTTCCTTACACAAGAGACAACTAAGATTTTAATCCACTCTCTCATTCTTTCCCGCCTTGATTACTGCAACTCTGTCCTCTCTGGTCTCCCCACCTGCCGCCTAGCTCCTTTACAATCCATAATGAATGCCTCTGCCAGACTCATCTTCCTTACACGTCGCTCTTCATCTCCTGCGCCTCTCTGCCAATCCCTTCACTGGCTTCCTCTTGCCTCTAGGATCAAACACAAAACTCTCACTCTGACATACAAAGCCCTCAACTGCACTGCTCCCCCCTACATCTCAGACCTTATCTCCAGATACTCTCCCTCCCGTCCCCTTCGCTCTGCTCATGACCTCCTACTCTCCTCCTCTCTTGTCACCTCATCACACTCCCGTTTACAGGACTTCTCCAGACTGGCTCCCATCTTATGGAACTCTCTACCTCGCTCCACAAGACTCTCTTCTAGTTTTAAAAGCTTCAAGTGCTCCCTAAAGACTCTACTGTTCAGGGACGCATACAACCTACACTAACCTTTCCTAATACCAGTTCCTCTCCTCCACTGCAACCCCCTGAACCCTCTTAGCATGTAAGCCTAATAGTCCAGCTGTTAGTAGATCACCTTCTTAAGAGCTGACTACAACAGTGCAACTATTGGCAGGGCCCTCTACCCTATAACTGTTTTGTTGTACTCCCCCTTTGTTTATAGCGCTGCGGAATCTGTTGGCGCTCTACAAATAACCGATAATAATAATAATAATATCCACTGTTTTAAGATCAGTTTCCCAGCTATCAATATGGCAGTGTTCAAGAAACGGTCCTGTGAGGTGCACTGTGTGTGTCCCCTGAGGAAGAAGGCATCCTGAACCATGAGAACTATAGCTGTGCCACAGATCTTTGGCAGCCAGTACTGGACTTTACCCCAGTACTGGGCTATTTTGGGGCAGCTCCAGAACAAATGCCTAACATCTGGTTTAGGTGAGGAGCATTTAAGGCAGGTGTCTGATGCATCTGGAACCCACTTGGCTCGCAAATGAGGGGTTATGTAGCTTAGGTGTATAAATCTGAGATGCATCTCCCTATAGGAGGTCGCAAGGGTACTTTTAGCTACTAGTTGGAAGCTATCCGAGATCATGTCCTCGGTGACATCAATGTCGGCATTTTGTTTCCATTTAGTGCTCAAGTTTTGTAGGGTTTCAGTGGAATTGCCCTCCAAGATTAAACCGTATATATATGAGATAGAGTGTAACCCTTGTTTGGTCAAAGAGCAGATAGTGTCAATCGGGGTGGTGTTTCTAGCACTGAGCCCTTCAGATAACAACTTGTAGGTATAGTTAGTGGCCTGGAGGTATGCAAATGTGCTGTGTCTGGGAAGGTCAAATCTGTTTTGTAAGCGTGCTAACAGGAATAGTTTGTTCGTGAGGGGGTCTATCAGTTGTGAGATTGCAGTTAAGCCCTTCTCCCCCCATATAGCAAAGATTTGAGTGGTCATGCCCGGCAGGAAAGTGGGGTTGCCCTGCAACGGGAGATGTCTAGTGACTTCAGTGGGAAGTTTCCACCACCTACATAGCTTTTTCCAGGCTCTGAGCGGGTTCTTGAATAAGATGTTGTCTCTGATGTGGTCGGGAAGAGTGTGTAAGGGGGCATGTTGTAGGAATGCTAGGTGGAGTGGATGCGCTAAGGATTTCTCGAGGTATTGATCATTAAAGACTGATGTGCGCGCCAGCCAGTCAAAGACCAACTTTGCTAGTGTCGCCCAGTTGTACCACTCAACATTCGGGAGTTTCAATCCCCCTTTGTCAAACGGCAGGGCCAGTTTCATTCTGCTGATTCTGTGCTTCTTAGAGTTCCACACGAATGTGCCAAAAGCATTAGTGATGCTCCCCAAGTCCTTCCGCGTTAGCAGAAAGGGGAGCAACTGTAGAGGGTATAACAGTTTGGGCATTGCTATCATTTTAATTAGGTTCACTCGGCCCGCCAAAGAGATTGGTAACTTAGCCCAACCCTTTAGTAGTGAGCTGATCTGTGCGATCACCGGTGGGATATTTAGTTTATAAATTAGACGCGGGTTGACATGCAAGCGGAGGCCTAGGTACTTAAAAGAGCCGGCCATGACCCTAAGTTTAGTTAGCATTGGTGTGGGGGGCTGCGTTTTAGTGAGGTAAGTTAGCTCCGACTTTTCCAGATTTACTTTGTACCCCGAAATAAGTCCAAACTGATGGAATATAGAGACTAGTTTGGGGATGTTAATGCTTGGATTATTTACATATAAGAGTAGGTCGTCAGCGTATAGTGATAAATGCATTGAGTGGGATCCTATCTTCAGTGCTGGTGTCATGTTTCTTATATATATGGCTAAGGGCTCTATGGCTAAATTGAATAAGAGGGGGGAAAGGGGGCATCCCTGTCTAGTTCCCCATCCCAGAGAGAAGGGGTGGGACACTGAGTCATTCACTATAATTGAAGTGCGTGGATTGTGGTATAATTTTTGTATAAGATTATGAAAATTCCCAGTTATACCGAATTTTCCCAGGGTGGTCAGGAGATGGTCCCACTCCACCCTGTCGAATGCCTTTTCGGCATCAACAGAGAGGAGGCATGTCTCTTGAGGCGTCTCAGTGTCGACTTGATTGTCATCGTTACCCCTGTCTCTCTCCCACCAATAGTGATCTATAACCGCTAGCGTCCTGCGAATGTTGGCGACCGAAGAATGGTGTTTCATGAAGCCTGTCTGGTCTTTATGTATGACCGTACCTAGCACAGCCGCTAGTCTAGTTGCCAGAATGGCAGTAAATAATTTGTATTCATTGTTCAAGAGTGCTATTGGTCTATAGGAGTCTGGAATCGTCGGGTCTCTACCTGGCTTTAAGATTTGACACATAAGTGCATCTGAAAAGTCAGTTGGGGGTGTTAGTGAACCCTGCAGGTAGGCCGTGAAGGTTTGTGCCAGTAGGGGACTGAACTCCTTTTGCAGGAGTTTGTAGTATTCAATTGGTAATTTGTCAGGACCTGGAGTTTTACCCAATTTGGCTATCTTGATTGCTCTTAAGACT
Source organism: Bombina bombina (assembly GCF_027579735.1). Lineage (NCBI taxonomy): Eukaryota > Metazoa > Chordata > Amphibia > Anura > Bombinatoridae > Bombina > Bombina bombina. The sequence continues at coordinate 429,504,053 of NC_069500.1, read as the reverse complement.
TCTGACACCTGAATTGGGGCGTTAAGTTTCTCTAGATTTTCTGGACTAAGGGTGGGGGGAGTAATCCTGTCCCAATAATGGTCTTTGTCACGCTGTGTGCATGGTTAGGCCATGTAGAGTGTGGAATAGAAGTTTAAAAATTCAGTTGTGATTGAATGAGTGTCTGAACAGTATGTCCCCTGCACTTGAATGGATGGGATGATTGATTTAGGATTGGTCAGTTTAACCATGTTGGCTAGCAGTCTCCCTGTCTTGTTCCCAAATCTATAAAACTTGCCTTTTCTATGTGTTTGGAAGAGGTGGTCCTGTTGAGCCAGAGCATCCTCCTTTAGTTTCTTTTTCTCATAGTAGTTATGTCTATGTCGGGGGGAAGGGTGGGCTAAGCATTGATTATATACAGTTGTGACTTCTGCAGTGGTGACGATTGCTATCTTTTTCCGTTTGGCATTGTAGTGTGCTGTGAAGCTGGTGATTTGGCCTCGCATGACCGCCTTGGATGCTCCCCAAAACACCCCCGGGTTGTTAAAGTGTTGGGTGTTAAAATTACAATATTCCTCCCAGTGAGTTTTTAAGTGCTGTCTGAACTCAATGTTGTGATACAAATAGGTTGGGAATCTCCAGTTCTCATGGGCGTGAGTGTTGGGTCGAGGGCCAAGTTGCAGCCATACGGGTGCATGGTCCGAAGTTATGATGTCTGAGATATCCGTTTGATGTATTTGCGTGTGTAGTTGTTTTGAGCATAGAAAATAGTCCGTGATAGTGTTTTGTGTGTTTTTGAAGCACATGTGAAGTCTATCCTGGTTGGGTGGCGCGAGCGCCATGGATCCATGAGGCCTACTGAGGTCTTAAAGGCAGCAATAATTGCTGTTTCCTTTTTTTAGCATAGAGTTTTGCCTGTCGATTTTAATGTGAATCAGCCCTGCGGTCTAGGGGTAGTTCTTGTGCCAAGTTGAAGTCCCCTCCTAGGAGTAATGGTTTGTCTGCATATAGGGCCAGGATAGTTTGAAGAGTGTGCCAGAATTGTGGGTTTAGTTGGTTAGGGCCATAAATATTGACTAAAATGAATGATTGATTATCTAGGTGCAGGCTGGCTATGATGTATCTGCCTCCCTGATCTATTGTGATGAGATTAATTTGAACTGAGTGGCCCTTTTTAACTAATATCGCTACTCCTCTTTTCCGTCCCTCTGTGGGGGTGTAAAAGGCCTTGGCTACCCAACGGCACTGTAGTTTCTCATGCTCCACTTCCGTGAGATGTGTCTCTTGAAGAGGGCAACGTCTGTATGAAGACGCTTCAGGTGTTGCAATATTATGCTGCGCTTGGCCGGGGAGGTAATACCTCCCACATTCCAGGATACTATCTTAAGCGGGTGTGACATGGTGTTGAGAGATGAGAGGTAAGTGTGACTGGTATCTAGTAATGAGTGTGTAGGTTGCGGAACTATACTGTCTCTGGTCATTGAGTTTGGAGGTGAGAACAATGTCAGTCGGGGGAGTCAAGGGTAGGCAAGTAAGTTTAGTGAAGTTAGGTAAATATGGCTGAGGTGTGTATGTCCGATATGGTATTGACTTACCTCAAATGAACTAAGGAGGTAAAATGAGACAACTGTGATATACTGGCAACATTGCAAATAACATTACACGTAACATGATGGGGTGGGGGGGAGGGAGACAAAAAAGGGTAACACGAGTCAAACACACTCAGGGGTGGGAGGGTAGGACAACACTTGTGGGGGAGGTGGAAGGATGATTTCGGTGCCAGATGGCATACAATTATAAACAGCCTGAAAACCACGATAACAGTGAGAAGAAAAGCTAAAACAAGTAAAATCAAATACTTAGACTTTAGAATAGGCAACATTAGTAATCTAAGTGTTCTGGTATCCATTTTATCAAATGGATAGGATAAGGTGGTAAACATTTAACTGCATGCTCTTCTCAGCCCTCTCCATTGCGGGCTTCGGCGTCAAGAAACTCCTGCAGTTGTTGTGGGGTTGTGAAGAACTTGGTGCCTTCAGGTGATGTCAGTCTCAATTTGGCAGGGTAGAGAAGTGAAGCTTGTCGACCCATGGAGTGTAATTTAGAACAGAGGGGAGCAAACTCCTTCCGTTTTCTAGCCACTTCAGCAGAGAAGTCCTGGAAGAGTAAGAGTTTGTGACCTTCAAAGAGAAGATCGGGTTGGGATCTGTATGCCTTTAGGACCGCCATCTTCTCTTGGTATCTGAGTAGCTTGAAGATGACTTGTCTCGGTCTTTGATTGGGTTTAGCAGGTGAGTGTTCTGGACCTATTCTGTGCGCCCGTTCTATGTCAAGGGGCATGGTTTCTTGGTCCATCTTCAGCAATTTAGGTAGCGTATAAGCTGTGAACTCTATGAGATCCTTGTTTTTAATCGACTCTGGGACCCCTACAATCCTTAACTTGTTGCGTTGCGATCGGTTCTCGAAGTCATCGAGCTTGTCCTGCAGCAGTGAGTTATGGCGTTCTTGGTCGTTGCACAGCTATAGTAGATGTTTGTTGAGAATCCTCTACATCAGATATCCTCTGCTCCGCATGTTGGAGTCTGGTGGAGTATTGGCGTATCTCAGTAGTGAGAGTGTCCATTCCCACCTGTAATGTCTCCATTTTGGGAAGAAAGAAAGCCTTAAGGTCCTGGAGTAAATCTGGAGGTGGTTCTAGACTGATGTCTCTTTGGGCAGGAGAGGTTGGCTCTGGGTGCACCTCTGCCGCCTGTTTCTTGTTTCTGTCCGATGATTTTTGCTTGCCAGCCATGATGGGTATGGCTTGTGATGCTGATACCTTGAAATACTTGTCAACTTTCGTAGAGGATAACGCTGTGTGTCTCTTTTCCGTGTGCAGATGTGAGTTACACTCTGGAGTGAAGTTTATAGTATCTAAAGAAAACAGGTACTGTGGTATCAGCTTCGCTGCAGTATTTGTCAGGTTGAAAAAGAGGAGTGCAAAAAGTTTACACCTTGAGGCGTGTAGCGGCTAGGAATGGCAGGGGTGCAGAAAACACTGTTGTGTATTGTTGTCAAGTTTGATCAGAAAGAGAAAGTTGATTTCCTCTCTCTCAACTCCCCCTGCAGAAGTCTCACAGGTTCCCTAGTTATTAGGAGTTGGAGTTTGCAATGTATGGGGAATATGCAGTTCTGTGTCTGTCAGGCTTCCAAGTTACCACGTGGGTGGAGTGAGCTGTTTGTTAAGCAGGGCAAATTGTGTGCGCCTACTGAGGGCCACAGTCACAGTGGTTAGGATAATAAAGTTATGTTCAGTTTCTAAAGTTCTGCCCAACTCCTATTATAAGGGCTCAGAATATAATACAGCCCTGGTGAAACAGAGAAACACAAATCCCAAAGTGTCTGTGAAGGGGGCAAAATGGCGGCCGCAACACAGGCCTCGACTGGCCCTGTGATCTCGGATAGGGTTTCTGGGGTGTACCTCTTTTTTTTTTTTCTTTTTTTTTTTGCAGTGGTGCTTTATATATGTATGCGGGTTTCAAATGTCTGTTCTCATCAGTTTAATTAGACCCCCACAGTAACTAACATCAGCCAAGGGTCAGTACACAACAGTCTCAAAGCCAGAGATAGGCGAGGGGCTAAGAATTGCCTTGATGTATGACAGGTGGGTACTGATCCCTGCCTATGGCCTGCACCGGGGAAAGGCTGGTATTGCAAAGTAATATGGCTGTATTTGTAATCCTCTCCCCAAAAGGGGTGTAATCCAACTTCCCTGCCTAGTCGACTCTTGTTTGTTATGTGGGCCTTATGTTTGTGGTTTCTCCCTCCCTTGTATGTTTTCCGGTGTAGTTTTGACAGTGCTGTGGCTATGTGCGTTGCACCTCTTACTCCCTTATAGGTTGCAAAGATGGCAGTTTCCCGCCAGAGGCCAGACTCACCCTCCTGTTCTCCTTGTCGGCTTCCCACTTGCCGTGAGTCCCTGCAAGCTGTCTGTGCTCCTTCTATGCCTCTCCGGTGCCAAACCAGATCTGCCTCTTAGCGGCACTCCTCTGCTGCGACCGCTCTCCTCCACTTCTTTCCTGCAACTATTATGGTGAGGGAATCGGGTGGTAGATTCCTTGCTGGCTATGCTCCAGACAGGTAGAGCTCCCTCCTGTCAAGGAAATCAGCTTATTTCGGGCTATTTAGATGTTTTGGCTAAGTTTAATGAGCCACAGGGTACAGAGCTCTTCTCCCTGCGTCCACACTCAGCGCCCGCCCAACGGAAGTCCCCATTGTACTTTTTTTTACAGGTATTTTAGTATAGGGTAGTTCTTTTTATTATTTTGTTAGGGGGATTAGATTAGGTGTAATTAGTTTTAAAAAACGTGTCATTATTTTATTATTTTCTGTAATTTAGTGGGGGGTTTTTGTACTTTAGATAAAATTATTTAATTATAATTAATTATAGTTAATTTAGGGAATTCATTTAATTATAGTGTAGTGTTAGGTGTAATTGTAACTTAGGTTAGGTTTTATTTTACAGGTAAATGTGTCTTTATTTTAGCTAGGTAGTTATTAAATAGTTATTAAATAACTATTTAATAACTATTGTACCTAGTTAAAATAAATACAAAGATGCCTGTAGAATAAAAATAAGCCCTAAGCTAACTACAATGTAACTATTAGTTATATTGTAGCTATTTTAGGGTTTATTTTATAGGTAAGTATTTAGTTTTAAATAGGAAAAATTTAGTTAATTGTAGTAATTTTATTTAGATTTATTTAAATTATATTTAAGTTAGGGGGGTTAGGGTTAGACTTAGTTTTAGGGGTTAATAAATTTAATATAGTGGCGGCGACGTTGGGGACGGCAGATTAGGGGTTAATAATTGTAGGTAGGTTGCGGCGACATTGGGGAAGGCAGATCAGGGCTTAATAAATATAATGTAGTGTTTGGTGATGTTGGGGGCAGCAGATTAGGGGTTCATAACTATAATGTAGGTGGCGGCGGTGTCCGGAGCGGCAGATTAGGAGTTAATAAGTATAATGCAGGTGTCAGCGATGTCAGGGACGGCAGTTTAGGGGTTAATAAGTGTAAGATTAAGGGTGTTTAGACTCATGTTAGGGTATTAGGTGTAGAGATAAAATGTATTTCCCCATAGGAATCAATGGAGCTGCGTTAGGAGATGAATGCTGCTTTTTTGCGTTAGTTTTTTTTTTTTAGCCGGCTCTCCCCCATTGATTCCTATGGGGAAATCCTGCACAAGTACGTTTTACCAGCTCACCGGTAACGTAAGCAGCGCTGGTATTACAGTGAAATGTGGATCTAAATTTTGCTCTCCGCTCACTTTTCTGCGGCTAACGCCGGGTTTGTAAAAACCCGTAATACCAGCGCTGTCTGTAAGTGAGCGGTGAGCATAAACTGCTCGCTAGCAGTGCACAGCTTTACCGACAAAACTCGTAATCTAGCCGTTAGTATTTGCTTTTCTGGAGTGGACTCCCATTTCAAATCGATTTCAATTACTAGTCAGGCAGATTTGATTGAAATCATGGTTTTCAACATAAAGGGGCATATTTATCAAGCTCTGAGCAGGCAGACAGACATCGCCAGAAATCAACCCGATCGAGTACTATCGGGTTAATTGACACCCCCTTCTGGCGGAATATTGGCCGCGAGTCTGCAGGGGGCAGCGTTGCACCAGCAGCTCTTGTGAGCTTCTGGTGCAATGCTGAATACGGCGAGCGTATTGCTCGCCGTATTCAGCGAGGTCTGTCCGACCTGATCTGCACTGTCGGATCAGGTCCGACAGACCTTGATAAATTGGGGCCAAAGACTAATTTTTGCTGGTTTTTATAATCTTATTATTTATAACCAAATGAATGTTTCATTATTATAATAATTTTACAGATTAGGTTTACAGTTATATTAGATAATTACTGATGTTTTGTTTACCATTAGAAATGCATAGATAATAATGTAATAGGTAAACTATCTCCAGTTTAATAGGTTAATTACTCATATTTGGACAACCTTTCTGCTGTACTTTATTGAAAGGAGAAAAATAATTATTACTTTAACAATAGCAATTTAAATATTATTTAACTAAAAGAATAACATTAAAGTTTTTATATTTACTCCTTGCCCTAGTCAAAAAAGACCATAGTCAAAAATGATCTTCCTGGAGTCATTCTAAAGTAATTGATGACTCCAGATTAGTCATTAGAAGCAATCCTGAAGTATGCCCACAGGCCAAAATATTTAAATAAGATGACTCTAGAGTCATTCAGGGGCTGTTCATGCTTGTGAAGTAATCAGTAAGGTAATCTGCTAATCATTCTGAAGTCATCACCCAGAATATTTTACCTTAGCTGATGATTTCACAAGGCTGATAATTTCTGATGATGTGCAAAATACTTCTTAAGTAGTTTGATGATCATCAAATGACTTCAGGATGGGCTCTAAAGTAATTGATACACGAGTTGCAAAGAAGTAGGAACAAAAAAGAGTGCTAACCCCCTTGGGAAAATGGAGAGTAAGAACTGATGAATACTTATATTAAAAAACAAGGTGAATTGAATATTGCTATTCGGATCCTCACTTTATTAAACAGAATATAGACATACAATCTTAAAAACACTTAAACTCTGCTGCCTAATATTGACTGGTGGGGTGATGGTAAATATGGTGCGATTAGTATCTGAAAGTAATACTACAGGTGGAGTGTATAGTGGAATAGAGAGATAGGGTAAGATTGTATGGTAATGTTCGTTAATAAAGGTCAAACTTCTTTGAATAACACTCATACAAGAACCCTAATATATTATTCTCAACTAAACTCCTTCTATAGTGGGAGTTATATTACAATTTATCTTTCTCTGTTTCTTATACACAGATGCCAATCCACACTTTCACGTACAGCTGATACGGTAAATTAAAATGGAAATAAGTATCAACCATTCATCCACATTATTTACGAGCAGACAGAGCAAGCAATTTAAAAAAAAAAGCCAGTCCCCTGACACATGTTTCACTTTCACGCTTCCTCAGAGGGTATGAGCGCCAGCCGTTTGTTTGGGTCTTTTATTAACTCACAGGTCATTCTTCATTGCATCGATTGGTTGGAGGGGAAGATTTGCGCTGTATCCTATTGGTTGCTTGCAGTGTCAGTCAGATGAGTTGACCAATAATCACATGGTGATTAGTTGAATCTTTGTTTACATTTTGTTTAGGATTTCATATGTTATTAAATGTTACGCAGTGCTGAGTTAACTATTTATTGTTACATATGTAGCCACATTCATATTATGGCTGATACATTTGCGTGTGTAATTGAATTATTTATCAGCATATGCTAAATTTATAGTTATTTGATGTAATAGATATAATTATAACAGATTTGATATTATGGTGGAGCTAGTTCAGCTTGTTAGAGGTTTATGTCTATGTTTAATACTGACTTTGTTGATCACATTATAGGAAAGTATAGTAAGCTATGACAAAGGATGTATTATCTTAACTCGAATATAGTCAGATTTGTTTGTATGTAGCAGGTACTAGAAGGTTTTATGCTGCAACTGAATGTCATATTTTGTGCTGTTGCATGCGTACATCATGTATCTACTTATTTACTGAACATTTACTGATTTATATATCGTAAAGGATGATGTATAGTATTTTATGATATACTAAGTATAAATTTGTAATTGTACCAAAATAGATTTTATGATGCATTTCAGTTTTGCAACATTGAATTTTGTGTGCATTTTAGATATTTAATAGATACAAATAGATCCTTAGACAAGTAATAGTGTTTGTATTTTTGATCATTTATATATTATAATGTTTAATTATATTAAAATAAAATATAGAAAGTGTTTGTAATAGAGAGTGAAGAAGAAACGGTACAGCACTATTTTTATATTAAAAATTACTTAGACTCTTTTTAGAGATCTTTGTGATAGTGAAATAAAAAGAGACTAAATGATTAGTGATGACAAGTAAATAATATGTTAAAGTGTTGTTGTATTCAGTGCAATTAACTAGAATTCATAATACTATAATAATACCCTATACGGGCAAGATTAAATAATTATTAATAGACGTGAAGTGAAATTAAAGGGTTTAATTTTGTGAAGTAAAAAATAGCACATAGTGAAGTGAAAAATTGTTTATTATAAAGGTATGAATAAATAAAAATCCTACTAAAGCTGCAAGTAAATATGTAGATTTTAGATTAGGAGAGTATTTAACAACTTTACCATTTTATATATGTGACACTTAGGGACAGTTATAAATAGGTCACTAGATTGTGCAGCCAATGGCTGTGTTAAATATAACAGTGTTCTGCACTTCCATTTATAACAGGAACTAAAAAGCTCTAAATTTCAGAATGGAATTACAGGACAAGGGGACAAAATAACTAATGATAGTATATTGCAGTTTTTAATATATACAATTTATAATTTTATATTATTTTATATTACCATCTCAAAGTGTTTTTTTTTTATAATTAACTTTTTATTGAGGATATAGGAAATTAAATACACATTACAAACATTACAATTTCAAGTGTACCCTTCAGTAATGCTTACAATAGAATGTACAGATAGATTTCACAATTAGTAGTGTATCATTGGTGAGGGCAGTAGAATCCATTGCATCATACTTCAGTGATTAGTAAGAGATTGCCTCGCTCTTACATACAGATTTCTGTGTTCTTTAGTGATTAAGCTTCAATGGTAACTATAATATACCTCATCCTCATTTAACTTTATAAACTATAACAAATATAATCTTTTAGTATGAGTCTACTGTTGACAGTAGTATGCCTTCTAATTGCACCTTTGTGGTCACACTTCTCTGGCCTTAATGATGGCGGAGGAAAAGAAAAAAAAAAAAAAATAGAAAAAAAAGGGGGAAAGCACCCTAATATGTCTCTAATCCCTCCCTCCCCCTCCACCGCCTATTTGTTGGTATAGAAATCCCCATTCACCCCTCAGGGAGGCCGTTAGCATGAGTTCAGTATGGGCAAAGGGTGTCAAGATCCGCCTCTGATGTTCAATACTTAGTGTAGCTATATAAACCCGCCATTTATTTAAAAAGTGCTTTAGGCGCTTGTTAGTATCCATCTTGGTATCTAGCTGTTCTATGAGAAGCTGCCTAAAGAGACTATGTCTAAACGTCACAAAGGAGGGTGCTGTTTTTTCAGTCCAAACTTTCAGTATAATCTTTCTTGCGACTAGTATTACCGTAGTGAGCAAGGGGCTCATTTTGGGATTCTGCTCTCCCCAATTCAAAAAGCATACTTGTTCTATTCCAATTTCAACCCTGGTCATCAAGGTATTGGTGACCCAGTAAGCAATGCGTCCCCAAAACTGTACAATCCTGGGACACCTAAGAAAGTAGTGAAGCAAGTCAGGGTCAGTCAGTCTGCATTTACTACACTCATTCACTACTGTAGGATTCCACTTAGATGTCCTTCGGGGAGTTAGGTAATCTCTATGTAGCATTCTGACCTGGGACTCTCTAAGTGTCATAGATAGGGTCACCTTTCTCACATTCTCTAAGCTTTGTAGGATTGTTTCCGGCAGGCCTTCCCTACTCAAGTCAGTGCTCCACCTATCCACTAGTGTCTCCAGATTTTTTGTCTCAATCTTACCAAGTAGTGTTTTGTATAGTCCTGAAAGTGTGAATTTACCTAGCTTAAATGATATCATAGAAGGGTTAAGTGCATGTGGTTCCCAGAAATGTGAGTCTGTTTTGATCAATTGGTCTATATAGTGTCTCATTTGTAGGTAAGCATAAAAATGCCTCCTCGGTAGACCATACTGGTGCTGCAAGTCAGTAAATGTTTTAACTCCCTTCGTAGAGTGATCTAGAGCATCTCCCACCAAGCGTAAGCCCGCACCTTCCCACACAACGAAGGGAGAGGTGTCGATTCCCGGGGGGAAGTCATTGTTATATCTTAGTGGTATCATCCTGGAGGACACACAAGTGCGTCCCAGATAACGAAGCGTCAGCCTCCACGCCCTCAGTATGTCTCTATATAGAAAGTTTCCTCGGACCTCTGCAGGAATATCACCAAAGTGAGCAAAGGGCAGGAAAGCTATACTGAAGTCCCCCAGCGCCGAACCCTCCAGTTCATTCGTGCAGAAGTGCTCCGTGCTAAGCTGCCAGTCCAGTACCAAACGACTCAGTGCCGCCCAATTATATAACGGCAGGTTGGGTAGGCCCAATCCTCCCTGAGAGGGGGGCGCATATAACTTATTAAGGGCTATCCGCGATCTGCCCCCCCTCCACAAGAAGCCCACCACAGCTCGCGTGTATGAAGCCAGGTCCTTCTTTGATATTAATAGGGGTAGCATCAGTAATGGATACAAGATTCGCGGTAGAATCACCATCTTTATCAGGCTAACTCACCCCGAGAGAGACACAGGGAGCTTCCTCCAGCCCTCCAAAGTCTGCTCGACCTCTCTACTCACCCGCATGATATTAGCTTTGTATAAAGTATCCACATCCGTGGATAGTCGGATCCCCAAATAAGTCAGGGTGGGAGCAGCCTCTCTGAAGGGGAAAGTATTCGGCTTATTGCGGTGCCTACGGAGCCACAAGATCTCGTTTACCCTGTAGCCCGAGAAGGACCCAAAGGCTTCAATGGTCGCTAATATTTTGGGAATATACTTCGCCGGATGTTCTACAAATAGAAGCATATCGTCCGCGTAAAGCGCCAAGTGTAACCTGACGCTCCCCATGACGATACCCGGGTATATTTTACGCAGCTTAATTGCTAAGGGCTCCAAGGCCAGGTTAAAGAGAAGGGGGGAGAGGGGACATCCCTGACGGGTTCCCCTCTGTAGGGTGATACATGGTGAGAACAGGCCATTGGCCATAACATGAATCCAGGGAGCAGTGTATATGTTGCTGATATAGGCTAGGAAGGCACCCTCGAAACCAAAACGTCTCATGGCGTCAAATAAATGGCCCCAGACCACCCTGTCGAAGGCCTTCTCCGCATCCAAGGATAGCAGGAAGGCCTCCGCAGTTTTTGACTCACTTGAAAAGTGTGCTATAGCATGTAATACTCGTCTCACATTAGTCACCGAGGTTCTGTTACACATGAACCCAGTCTGAACCATCTCAAAGTGTTTAATGATCGTGCATAGCCTTGTTGTCTGCAGACTTTAAGAAATACATACCCATACTATTGTAAGCAATTATTTTGGAGATGTCTGATGAAGAGCATGTGCGCATAAATTGCTACTTTACGGCTAGATTACGAGTCTTATGTTAGGGTTAAAAAGCCGCGTTGAGAGGTCCCAACGCTGCTTTTTAACGCACGCTGGTATTACGAGTCTTGCAGGTACAGGTGTACCGCTCACTTTTTCGGCCAGACTCGAAAATACCGCAAATCCACTTATGTCAATTGCGCATCCTATTTTTTCAATGGGATTTGCCTAACGCCGGTATTACGAGTCTTCCTAAAAGTGAGTGGTAGACCCTCTCCTGTCAAGCATGGTACCGCATTTGAAAGTCAGTAGTTAACGCCGTAGTATAAAACTCTTAACTAAAGTGCTAAAAAGTACACTAACACCCATAAACTACCTATTAACCCCTAAACCGAGGCCCCCCCACATCGCAAACACTTAAATAAAATTTTAAACCCCTAATCTGCCGGACCGGACATTGCTGCCACTATAATAAATATATTAACCCCTAAACCGCCACACTCCCGCCTCGCAAACACTAGTTAAATTTTATTAACCCCTAATCTGCCATCCCTAACATCGCCGCCACTATATTAAATGTAGTAACCCCTAAACCTAAGTCTAACCCTAACCCTAACACCCCCCTAACTTAAATATAATTTAAATAAATCTAAATAAAATTACTACAATTAACTAAATTATTCCTATTTAAAACTAAATACTTACCTATAAAATAAACCCTAAAATAGCTATAATATAACTAATAGTTACATTGTAGCTATCTCAGGGTTTATTTTTATTTTACAGGCAAGTATGTATTTATTTTAACTAGGTAGAATAGTTATTAAATAGTTATTAACTATTTAATAGCTACCTAGTTAAAATAAATAAAAAATTTACCTGTAAAATAAAACCTAACCTAAGTTACAATTACACCTAACACTACACTATAATTAAATAAATTACCTAAATTAACTACAATCAAATACAATAAAATAAAATTATCTAAAGTACGGAAAAAAGCAAACACTAAATTACAGAAAATAATAAAATAATTACAAGTTTTTTAAACTAATTACACCTAATCTAATCCCCCAAATAAAATAAAAAAGCCCCCCAAAATAATAAAAAGCCCTACCCTATACTAAATTACAAATAGCCCTTAAAAGGGCATTTTGCGGGGCATTGCCCCAAAGTAATCAGCTCTTTTACCTTTAAAAAAAGTACAATACCCCCCCCAACATTAAAACCCACCACCCACACACCCAACCCTACTCTAAAACCCACCCAATCCCCCCTTAATAAAACCTAACACTAACCCCTTGAAGATCACCCTACCTTGAGAAGTCTTCACCCAACCGGGCTGAAGTCCTCAACGAAGCCGGGCGAAGTGGTCCTCCAGACGGGCAGAAGTCTTCATCCAGACGGCATCTTCTATCTTCTTCCATCCGGCGAGGAGCGGGTCCATCTTCAAGACAACCTACGCGGAGCATCCTCTTCATCCGACAACTCCCGATGAATGAAGGTTCCTTTAAGTGACGTCATCCAAGATGGCGTCCCTTCAATTCCGATTGGCTGATAGAATTTTATCAGCCAATCGGAATTAAGGTAGGAAAAATCCTATTGGCTGATGCAATCAGCCAATAGGATTGAAGTTCAATCCTATTGGCTGATCCAATCAGCCAATAGGATTGAGTTCGCATTCTATTGGCTGATTGGAACAGCCAGTAGAATGCAAGCTCAATCCTATTGGCTGATTGCATCCCAGCTTGTTAGAGGTTTACCTCTATGTTTAATACTAACGTTTGTTGATCACATTATAGGAAAGTATAGTAAGCTATGACAAAGGATGTATTATCTTAACTCGAATATAGTCAGATTTGTTCGTATGTAGCAGGTACTAGAAGGTTTTACGCTGCAACTGAATGTTATATTTTGTGCTGTTGCATGCGTACATCATGTATCTACTTATTTACTGAACATTTACTGATTTATATCGTAAAGGATGATGTATAGTATTTTAAGGTATGCTAAGTACAAATTTGTAATCGTACCAAAATAGATTTCTTTCTAATGACACGATGATCCACGGATCATCTAATTACTAATGGGATTTATCACTTCTGCCCAGCAGGAGGCAGCAAACAGCACCACTGCAAAGCTGTTAAATATCACCTCCCTTCCCTCCCACCCCAGTCATTTTTTTTGCCTATGTTAGAGCAAGGAAGTGGTAAAGTTAGGTGTTAGAAAAAGATTCTTCAAGCAAGATTTTTTTTTTTTTTAAGTGGTGCAAGATTATGCTACTTTGTTCTAGGGTGTAGCCGTAGTCCATATCAGTCTCTTCAGTAGAGCAGTGGTGGCTTTAGAGCAATGGGAACTTGTGGGACATAATTCTCACTGCGCCTCCCGTGTAGTTTACGCTGCCCTAATACTGAAAGCCTGAGTAAGATTACTCAGTCTTTTTTCTCTTTCCACAGGTCCATGAGAGGGAGAGGACCTCTCAAACCTAGTGAGCTACCTTGCTGTCTGGCAGATCTTTGAAGTAAGGGCTGCTTTATTTTTTTCTGAGAAAAAAAATGGGCACTTTACTTATTGGGACAGAGTTTCCTCTATAGGTTGGGGGAACATATTCCATAAGGCAGTGTTCATTATAGCAGTCACTGGGGCTACTCATAACTGGGGCTGAGGAGTTTAAGGGCTCATACTTGGTGTGTTTTTCACTTCTCCCAGCGGTTTGCCTGTAAGAGACTTTTACCGACCGCAAGATTATTTTTTTAAGACGCCCACGATGGGCACGACTAGCTGAGGCGGCGATTACTATTGCGTGCCTTTTTTATCCTGCGCTTCCAGATCGAAATTGTGTCTACGCAGTGACTGGTTTCAGACACAGGGAAACGATTGCTAGAAGCTCCAGCCTACTATGGACTGTTTTTTCACTTTAGAGCTGACAAGTCCGGATTCCTCTACTAAAAAAAGGGAATTCCTCCTGTGCAGCAGGGCAGGTAGGCACCTCAGCAGAGCTAAGCTGAGGTGTGGAGGTTGTCTGCAGACTTTTTGTATCATATCTGTTACCTTGCTGCAAAGGTAAAAAAGTTACATATTAAAATTTAAAGAGACAGTAACGTTTTTTCTGTTTTAATTTTTATTAAAAAAATGTAAGTTTTTATTTGCTAATTTGATCCATTGTGAATCAGAATGGACCAAGAGGCCCTGCAAAATGTCACTTGTTCATTATGTTTTGATACCAATGTGGAACCACCAATCCCTTCTGTTCCTCATGTATTGAGAGAACTTTAAAATATAGAGATAGACTTTTTTCTAAAACAACATTTTCTAAGGCAAATGCTGTTCAGGAGTCTAATGACAATGTTCTGTATATGCCGCAGCTTTCTCCTCAAGCGTCCCAACTTCTACCACCCACACATGCAGTGCCCTGTGCTTCCTCTCTAACTCCTCCTGAAGTTACGTTGCAAGACATCGCTTCCCTAATGTCCTCTGCAGTTTCTGATGCGTTGTCTGCTTTTCCCATGTTGCAGGGAAAGCACAAGAGGAAAAATAATCATTCAGTAAGCGAGGTTACCGACGCAGTTGTTGCTATTTCGAATGCCCCCTTGCAGAAGTCTGATGAGGAGGATACTTCGGTAGCATCTGAGGGTGAAATCTCAGATTCTGACAGTGCAATTCCTCCTGCTAATACTGAAGCTGTATCCTTCAGGTTTAAGCTAGAACACCTCCGTCTGTTACTCAAGGAGGTTTTAGCTACACTGGACGACAGCAACACCATGGTCATAGTTAATCCTAAGAAATCCAGTAAGCTAAACAAATATTTTGATGTACCTTCCTTGGTGGAGGTTTTTCCTGTACCAGATCGAGCTACTGAGATCATTGCTAAGGAATGGAAGAGACCGGGTATCCCTTTTTCTCCATCCCCTATATTTAAAAAGATGTTTCCCATAGTGGACTGTATCAAGGAGTCTTGGCAAATAGTACCCAAGGTGGAAGGAGCGATTTCCACTCTGGCCAAGAGAACTACTATCCTCATAGAGGATAGTTGTGCCTTTAAGGATCCTATGGACAAAAAATTAGAGGGGTTACTCAAGAAGATGTATGTAAACCAGGGTTTACAATGTCAACCTGCAGTGTGCATTGCTACCGTTACTAGTGAGGCGGCATATTGGTTTGATGCGTTGTCTGATGCTATTAAAACAGACACTCCCCTTGATGAGATCCAGGATAGGATAAAGGCCCTTAAGTTGGCTAATTCCTTTATTACGGATGCTTCCCTACAGGTTATCAAACTGGGAGCAAAGATTTCAGGTTTTGCTGTACTAGCCCGCAGAGCTTTATGGTTAAAACCTTGGTCTGCGGACGTGTCATCTAAGTTTAAACTTTTAGCGATTCCTTACAAGGGAAAGACCTTGTTTGGACCGGGTTTGACAGAAATAATCTCTGATATTATGGGAGGAAAGGGACATTTTCTCCCTCAGGATAAGAGAAACAAACAAAAGGGACGTCAGAGTAATTTTTGTTCCTTTCGAAATTCCAAGCAGGAGCAGTCCACACCTTCCTGGAGACCCAATCAGTCTTTGAACAAGGGAAAACAATGCAAAAAGCCTACTATGGAATCAAAATCAGCATTAAGGGACTGCCCCCGATCCGGGACTGGATCTTGTGGGGGGCAGACTTTCCATCTTCACTCAGGCTTCGTTTGAGATGTTCAGGATCCCTGGGTGGTGGACATAGTGTCCTAGGGATACAAACTAGGGTTCAAGAATTTTCCTCCCAGGGGCAGGTTTCTGCTTTCAAGATTATCTGTAGACCAGACAAAAAGAGAAGCATTCTTACACTGTGTATGGGACCTCTCCGACCTGGGAGTGATAGTTCCTGTTCCGATGCAGGAACGGGGTCTGGGGTTCTATTCCAATCTGTTCGTAGTTCCCAAAAAAGAGGGAACCTTCAGACCAATTTTAGATCTCAAGAGTCTAAACAAATTCCTCAAGATGGAAACTATTCGTTCCATTCTTCCTTTGGTCCAAGAGGGTCAATTTATGACAACAGTGGATTTAAAGGACACGTACCTGCATGTTCCCTTCCACAGGGATCATCACAGGTTTCTAAGGTTTGCATTTCTAGACAAACACTTTCAGTTTGTGGCTCTTCCTTTCGGCCTTGCCAGAGCTCCCAGAATTTTCTCAAAAGTTCTAGGACCCCTGTTGGTGCTGCCCCGATTATGGGGCATTGCGGTGGTGCCTTATCTGGACAACCTCCTGGTCAAGGTGCCATCCTTTCAACAAGCAAGATCCCACACGGAAATGTTGTTATCTTTCCTGCAATCACACGGATGGAAGGTAAATTTGGAAAAGAGCTCCTTAGTTCCAAATACAAGGGTAACTTTCTTGGGAACCATAATAGATTCCTTATCAATGAAGAGCTTTCTGACAGATGTCAGGAAATTAAGGATTTTCGATTCTTGCCTACCGCTTCAGTCCTCTCCTCGGCTATCAGTGGCTCAGTGCATGGAGGTAATCGGTTTGATGGTAGCGGTTATGGACATCATCCCATTCGCCTTTTCCACCTCAGACCTCTGCAGTTAAACATGCTCAGTCAGTGGAACGGAGATTATGCGGATCTGTCTCTGCAAATACAGCTGGAGCGGTAGACAAGGGATTCTCTTCTTTGGTGGTTGTCTCAGGATCATCTCTGCCAGGGAACCTGCTTTCACAGACCATCTTGGGTGATTGTGACAACAGACGCCAGTCTTCTGGGATGGGGAGCAGTCTGGGGCTCATTAAAGGTGCAGGGAACTTGGACTCGGTCAGAGTCTGTTCTGCTCATAAACAATCTGGAGCTGAGAGCAATCTTCAATGCTCTTCTGGCCTGGCCCCAGTTAGCCTCGGCCCGTTTCATCAGGTTCCAGTCAAACAACATTACCTCAGTGTCTTACATCAACCATCAGAGAGGAATGCAAAGTTCCTTGGCCATGATCGCGGTAGCCAAGATAATTCAGTAGGGCGGAGACCCACAATTGCTTTCTGTCGGTGATCCACATCCCAGGAGTGGACAACTGGGAGGCGGATTTCCTGAGCAGGCAGACCTTTCACCCGGGGAACTCCATCCGGAAGTGTTTTCCAGCCTGATTCTCAAATGGGGTCGGCCGGAATTAGATCTCATGGCATCTCTTCAGAATGCCAAGCTTCCAAGGTACGGGTCAAGGTCAAGGGACCCTCAGGCGGTACTGATAGACGCTCTGGTGGTACCTTGGAATTTCAGTCTTGCATACCTTTTTCCTCATCTACCTCGGGTCATTGCTCGAATCAAGCAGGAGAGGGTGTTGGTGATCCTCATTGCACCGGCATGGCCTCAAGGATTTGGTATGCAGATCTGGTGGACATTTCATCTCTTCCACCTTGGAGACTTCCGTTGAAGAAGGACATTCTACTTCAAGGGCTCTTTCTTCATCCAAATCTAGTTTCTCTGAAGCTGACTGCTTGGAGATTGAACGCTTAATTTTATCCAAGCGGTGTTTTTCGGAGTCAGTTATTGAGACCATGAGTCAGGCTCGTAAACCTATGACTAAAAAGATTTACTACAAGATATGGCCTAAATGTTTATCTTGGTGTGAATCTAAAGGCTACTCTTGGAGTAGAGTTAGGATTCCTAAAATTCTGTCTTTTCTCCAAGAGGGTTTGGAGAAAGGATTATCGGCAAGTTCCCTAAAGGGTCAAATATCTGCCTTGTCTATTTTGTTACATAGACGTCTGGTGGACGTACCAGACGTGCAATCGTATTGTCAGGCCTTGGTCAGGATCAGGACTGTGTTCAAACCAGCTACTCCTCCCTGGAGTCTTTAGTTCTTAAGGTTTTTCAAGGGGCTCCGTTTTAGCCTATGCATTCCTTAGATATGTGGGGCCCGATCCGATATGCAGCGTCGTCGAAATTTGCGCTAGTTTGGTATCACATATACGGAGTAACCTAGAAGTTACGCTCGTATATTTCTGCCTTTGTCCGTAGTTTTTTGGGCCATAGGCAGGTATACCAAACCAGCGCAGTTTGGTATCCAATATAAAGCGTAAGGACTTACGTGGCGAAAATGGAGAAATCTTACTCCATTTTCACCTCGCCACAAAATGCAGCCGTAGTAAGCCTTACGCTGTCTATTGGAGCCCCGTAACTCCCTAAACTACCTGCAAAATAAAACCTAACACCTAACGCATGCGCAATGTCTATCTACCTGTCAACCGCGATCCCCCGCCGCAATCCCTAATAAAGTATTTAACCCTTAAACCGCCGCTCCCGGACCCCGCCGCCACCTACAATAAAAGTATAACCCCCTAATGTGATTCCACTACACCATCGCCAGCTACCTTACCTACCCCCTAAAGTGAGCCCCTACCCCGCCGCCATCTACCTTACCTACCCCCTAAAGTGAGCCCCTTACACCGCCGCCATCTACCTTACCTACCCCCTAAAGTGAGCCCCTTACACCGCCGCCATCTATTTTATAAATATTAACCCCTAATTTAATCCCCCTACACCGCCGCCAGCTATATTAACTATATTAACCCTAATTATATTAGGGTTAATATAGTTAAAATAGTTATTATATTATATATATTAACTATATTAACCCTAATTATATTAGGGTTAATATAGTTAATATCGTTATTATATTATATATATATTAAGTATAAAAACCCTATCTACCTCTAACATCCCTAACTAAATTTTTATTAAAATAGATCTAATTAATATTAATATTATTAATTAAAATATTCCTATTTAAATTTAAATACTTACCTATAAAATAAACCCTAACGGCTAGATTTAGAGTTTTGTCGGTAACGACCCGCGTAGCTAACGCTGGCTTTTTTCTGGCCGCACCTTTTAAATTCCTCTGGTATTGAGAGTTCACAGAATGGCTGCGTTAGGCTCCAAAAAAGGAGCGTAGAGCATATTTAACGCCACTGCAACTCTCGATACCAGAGTTGCTTACGGAAGCGGCCAGCTTCAAAAACGTGCTCGTGCATGATTCCCCCATAGAAAACAATGGGGCTGTTTGAGCTGAAAAAAAACCTAACACCTGCAAAAAAGCTGCGTTCAGCTCCTTACGCAGCCACATTGTTTGCAATGGGGAAACACTTCCTACGTCTGCACCTAACACTCTAACATGTACCCCGAGTCTAAACACCCCTAACCTTACACTTATTAACCCCTAATCTGCCGCCCCCGCTATCGCTGACCCCTGCATATTATTATTAACCCCTAATCTGCCGCTCCGTAAACCGCCGCTACTTACATTATCCCTATGTACCCCTAATCTGCTGTCCCTAACACCGCCGACCCCTATATTATATTTATTAACCACTAATCTGCCCCCCACAACGTCGCCTCCACCTGCCTACACTTATTAACCCCTAATCTGCCGAGCGGACCACACCGCTATTATAATAAAGTTATTAACCCCTAATCCGCCTCACTAACCCTATAATAAATAGTATTAACCCCTAATCTGCCCTCCCTAACATCGCCGACACCTAACTTCAAACATTAACCCCTAATCTGCCGACTGGAGCTCACCGCTATTCTAATAAATGTATTATTCCTATTTAAAGCTAAATACTTACCTGTAAAATAAATCCTAATATAGCTACAATATAAATTATAATTATATTATAGCTATTTTAGGATTTATATTTATTTTACAGGTAACTTTGTATTTATTTTAACCAGGTACAATAGCTATTAAATAGTTAAGAACTATTTAATAGCTAAAATAGTTAAAATAATTACAAATTTACCTGTAAAATAAATACTAACCTAAGTTACAATTAAACCTAACACTACACTATCAATAAATAAATTAAATAAAATACCTACAATTACCTACAATTAAACCTAACACTACACTATCAATAAATGAATTAAATACAATATCTACAAATAAATACAATTAAATAAACTAACTAAAGTACAAAAAATAAAAAAGAACTAAGTTACAAAAAATAAAAAAATATTTACAAACATTAGAAAAATATTACAACAATTTTAAACTAATTACACCTACTCTAAGCCCCCTAATAAAATAACAAAGACCCCCAAAATAAAATAATGCCCTACCCTATTCTAAATTACAAAAGTTCAAAGCTCTTTT
Source organism: Bombina bombina (assembly GCF_027579735.1). Taxonomy (NCBI): domain Eukaryota; kingdom Metazoa; phylum Chordata; class Amphibia; order Anura; family Bombinatoridae; genus Bombina; species Bombina bombina. The sequence goes on along the minus strand of NC_069500.1, from coordinate 429,483,757 downwards.
ACCTTACCAGCCCTGAACAGGGCCCTTTGCGGGGCATGCCCCAAGAAATTCAGCTCTTTTGCCTGTAAAAAAACACATACAATACCCCCCCAAAATTACAACCCACCACCCACATACCCCTAATCTAACCCATACCCCCCTTGAATAAACCTAACACTAAGCCCCTGAAGATCTTCCTACCTTGTCTTCACCTCACCGGGTATCACACCGATCCGTCCTGGCTCCGATATCTTCATCCAACCCAAGAGGGGGCTAGACATCCATCATCCGACGGCTGAAGAAGTCCAGAAGAGGGTCCAAAGTCTTCATCCTATCCGGGAAGAAGAGTAGATCCGGACCGGCAACCATCTTCTTCCAAGCGGCATCTTCTATCTTCATCCGTTGAGGACCGGCTCCAACTTGAAGACCTCCATCGCGGATCCATCCTTCTTCTCCGACGACTTCCCGACGAATGACGGTTCCTTTAAGGGAAGTCATCCAAGATGGCGTCCCTCGAATTCCGATTGGCTGATAGGATTCTATCAGCCAATCGGAATTAAGGTAGGAAAATTCTGATTGGCTGATGGAATCAGCCAATCAGAATCAAGTTCAATCCGATTGGCTGATCCGATCAGCCAATCAGATTGAGCTTGCATTCTATTGGCTGTTCCGATCAGCCAATAGAATGCGAGCTCAATCTGATTGGCTGATTGAATCAGCCAATCGGATTGAACTTGATTCTGATTGGCTGATTCCATCAGCCAATCAGAATTTTCCTACCTTAATTCCGATTGGCTGATAGAATCCTATCAGCCAATCGGAATTCGAGGGACGCCATCTTGGATGACGTCCCTTAAAGGAACCGTCATTCGTCGGGAAGTCGTCGGAGAAGAAGGATGGATTCTTTCTTGGTAATTGTTAGATCCAAAAAAATTGATAGATTGTAAATCAGACTAATGGGTTGATTTGATATTTTTATCATTAAATTTTTTTATGAAAATTTCCAAGTTGTCTTTGGTGGCTTCCCACAGAAATAGTACATCATCGATGTATCTTAGCCATAAGGGTATGGATTGTGTGTATTTTTCCATATTATCAGAGAATACTTTGAATAACTCCCAAAATCCAAGGAACAGGTTCGCATGCATGGGGGCGCACACAGTCCCCATGGCTGTTCCTTGGATTTGTAAATAGTATTGATCCTTAAAAGTGAACAAGTTATGTGTTAATACAAACTTTAACATCTTTATGACAAAATCATTGTGTTCTTGGTTATTGTTAGAGTTTGAAGATAGAAAATATTTAATAGCTGTTATGCATTTTCATGTCTTATACTGGTATAAAGGGATTCCACATCCATTGTTACTAACCAATTATTGTCAGATATGTGTAATTCCTTTAGCTGTTGTAGTACCTCCATTGTGTCACGTACATAAGATGGTAAAGTTGTTAAATACTCTCTTAATCTAAAATCTACATATTTATTTGCAGCTTCAGTGAGATTTTCATTTATTCATACCTTTATAATAAACAATTTTTCACTTCACTTTGTGCTATTTTTTACTTCACAAAATTAAACTCTTTAGTTTCACTTCACGTCTATAAATAATTATTTCATCTTGCCCGTATAGGGTATTATTATAGTATTATGAATTCTAGTTAATTACACTGAATACAACAACACTTTAACATATTTACTTATCACTAGCCATTTAGTCTCTTTTTTTTTTTTTTTTTTTTTTTTTTTTTTTATAATAATTTTTATTGAGGAATATTCAAAGGCATACAATAGTCATAAAAACAGGTTCTTACATTGCATGTCACATACAGTAAGGTTTAGTGTTACGTGAATGAAAAGACAAACACAGGAAATAAACATAAGTGTAACAATTTACATATCATGCAACCATGATATACATAGAATGCCAAACAGTGAGATGCCTTTTAAATAAAATACTAGGCCACTCTTGGACCATCACAAGCATTAAGATAAAAGAAGGCATGTGCAAACGAAGGAGACCACTTGTGGATCTCGTTAGTAAACCTCAGTTTTTTATAATTTTATCTCATACTAATATGAATAGTGTGTAGGTTAGGTAAAGTGCCAAAGGGATAATATTATTACGTGCATATATATATATATATATATATATATTTGGACAATCTTGCGTAGGTTAAGAGAGAAATAAAACTGAGTATAATGATAACCTGCAAGATTTTGCTAGAAAGGAGGGTAAATAGGGTGCGGTATATGTAAGAGAAACCGCATATTCAGTCCTCCCACTAGGGGAGGCATATTAGGTGGAGTGGGGGGGGTGGAGGTGATGGGTTATCTATGAGAAGCAGACAAGAGATGTCAGTATGTCTTCTGAATTTGCCAAACAGATGCACATGAAATGGGTTGTAATTGGGCTAACTCCTATAGGTGGTTGTTTAAACTAGGTAGGTAATATATGATATAAAGAATATATAAAACCATAGGTTAATTGCAGTTGTGTGACGAGAAAAACCGCTTTAAAGACTCAGGATGAATCCAGCCTATCCTGAGTTCTATAGTATGGGGGGGGGGTACGGAGGTCATTATGTCTGTTGAACCGGAGCTCCTCTTTTCATAGGTACTTAACGTTAAACATGACTTACCCAGTAATTGTGATATGTATAGTACACCTCATAGTTGCAGTCGGCTCAAAATACTGAGCGGTGTGTAAAAGGAAGCCATAGAAGCACTAGTGTCGTGCAGAATTAACTCCACAAATTGTGACATGGAAATCCACATAGTCACTATAATAACCCAATTGCTACCAGGTCAAGATATGTAAGATAGTGACGGAAAAATTAAATCTGCCACAGGACACGGGCCCTATGCCCTGCGGCAGTAAAGATAAGAGTCTAATAGGCAGTTGAATACGTTACATATACTGGTATGTGGAGAGCTATTAAGCTTCTATATAAATGTGAATAGGAGGTGACAGAAGACATGAGAACAGGACATATAGCTCAGAGAATGAAAACATATATAGGTTCTGTCATAATAAAACTAACAGAGCTAACATATTATGGCTGAAGAGTGTTAGTACCAAAATATTAATGTCAGGCACCATCACACTGGTACAAATACGTTACATATACTGGTATGTGGAGAGCAATTAAGCTTCTATATAAATGTGAATAGGAGGTGACAGAAGACATGAGAACAGGACACATAGCTCGGAGAATGAGAACATATATAAAATCTGTCATAATAAAACTATCAGAGCTAACATATTATGGCTAAAGAGTGTTAGTACCAAAACATCAATGTCAGGCACTATCATACTGGTACATTCATAAACTCACAGTGGGATATAGCAAGAGCTTAATACTAGTTCTAAACAAACAGTGTAAAGCAGGATATTTAAAAACAAGTGCTGTTATGCATTAATTCTGGAGTCATTTTTAAAGGTATTTAGAACAGTGTACTATAGATTGAAATTACTAAGATCTAGGCTTATTAATTATATTCATAACAGACAAATCTCAAACTAAATATAGGTATGCAATCCATATGAACTAAATAATACATAAGAACAGAGGATGAAATATGGAGAAAGGCAAATCTGCAGCAGAGTATGCTTAGGTTAATAGTCTGTCAGTAACAAAGTATTGTAAGCACTACATTGAGTTCAAATAAAAACTATGCATCAGTTATAAATAAAAAGTAGGTAGACATATGTTTCATATGTAACATTCAACATAAAGTTCTAGAAGAAAAAATAAAGAGAGACAAAAATATAAATATAAAATTTGAGCCTCAAAAAGTACTGAAATGTCGAATCAGATCTGCAGATCTTCATTGGTAACAGTATTGTCCTTCCACTTCGTATTATATAAAACAAAAGATGTGCCTGAGTTAACGCTTAAATACAATAGAAGTGAATCATAGAGTAGAGCAAACAAATGTTATACCCAAATACATCTATATTTATGGAATAGATAGTCAATATCCTGAAGTACTTTTCAGCACGATTTACATTGAAATGCCCACCATAAAACACAGTAAATCTACCAATGGAGATCCATATGTTAACTTGTGCATAAATATTACCCTAGATGAAATGACCACCATCTCAATAAATTGTCCTAAAGGGTAATATACTCCAAAAAAAACAAAGTCTCTTAGCCGATCCCCTGTTTCTTTAGTTGCTGCTGTGTGCCTATGGAAACAAAGGGATATATGCATCCATATTTAATTAGTGCCAATAGAGCGTTACAGAGACGTGTGGAGCTGGTGTTTACAATTAACTGTCTCCCGACATGTATAGGACCATCCTTAATGCCACTAGAAAATGTCTCCAGTAAGTATCTCAAGATACTATCATTGCTGTAGCCGCCATTTGCTGAAAGCGCAGGAAGATAAGAACTCACCGCGATCGCTTTGATTGCTCTGTAACCAGACTCCGGTTCACTGAATGCAGTCATATCAGGTGAAATCACAGCACAATGCTGAGACTGGCTGTTAATAGGTGCCTGTGATGTATCTGTACCCTGCTCAGGTTCGAAGTCAACTGTGTCAGCCGCCACCCCATCTATCTCATCCTCCTCGGTTCTCAGAGTTGGGTCAGTCCTAGGAGCTTGTATGGTATACTGCATGTGTACCTCCGAACATTCTCTCCATGCTTTCACCACACTAGTCTCAAGGCTCACAAAATGGCTACGCAGCAGGCAGTGCATTGCCTCTAGGAAAGCGCTGCTGTAAAGTTCCATCGTGATTGCTCTTCACTTCCCCCGCTTCTGTACAGGGCCGCCTCTCGAATGAGTGGGATAAATGATCAGAGTAATTGTAACGAGTCTCCCTAATGTTTCTGGAATAAATATGAAAAAATGTTGCTCTTTTGTGTACAGACCCCTTAATTACTGCTATGTATAGGAGTGAGACACATTGAGCAGTTATTACACAGTAATTGAATTAAGTGAATGTCAGTGAACTTATAGGATTCACAGAGTAATTCACTTCTTAGGCAGGCATTGAATGAGATTCGGTTTCATATGTTATAAGCCAATATGGATTGCAATAAAGATTATGGAAAAAGAGGCTTCAGAAATAAAGTCAATCTCCTTTCAGAATTAACCTTCACACACACTCTAAAATATATACACACAGACAACCTCCAATCATCCCCACAGGTTATGTGGAATGTTTGCAAGATAGACACTGAGCGTATGGCGCTTTGTGTAAGCAGTGTTGTTTAATGATCTCTTAGCTAACAGTATCTGGGTAAATACCGCTGTCAGACCAATGATGTGGTTCTTGAGAATACACTGAACAGAGTCACTGTCTAGAGTAGCGGAGTTCAACAAATCAGCAGAGTTAGTAATCCTTAACTTTTCATAGAAAGAAAGTTTACCTGTATTGTTTAGGGAGCGGAGTTCTGAGTGCCGAAAGAAAATTAGAGTGTGTGACTCACTTCCGGTTATCGGCGTCGGCGTCTGAAAACAGCTGTGGGTACTGTCAAATGTGGATTATCCGATATACTCACTAAGAATGCAGATTGTTAGGTGAGATGAAAATAGTTTCAATTTGTATTTGCTTCAGAGAAAGTGTCCATAGGAATCCAGGTTTGAAATCTGTGAAAAGACTTAGAGCAGGTAAACTTAATCTCTAGAGACCTGAGAGAAACGAAGCAGGTGTCAGCTGTGATACTGAGTCTTAACTTCAATAATCAGGCAAGGAAATGACGTAATTGGTCCCTCTTTATAGTGTCAGGTAAAACAGCAGGGATATACCTTAAAGGTATATCACATATCCCCCCCGTTAAGGGTGACCCGCCGAGGGGAGGAAGTGCGGCTTGGCTGGATGGCGACGATGAAAAGAAGCCACCAGTGCAGGTGCATGCACGTCAAGACGAGATTCCCAAGAGTTATTTTCAGGACCATAACCCTTCCACTTAATCAAGTATTGTAAACGGCCCCGATGATATCGTGAGTCAAGTACACGTTCCACCTCATACTCAAGATGATCTTGTAGAACTACTGGAGGAGGCGGCTGTGTAGAGGCATTTCGAGTGTCAGCCACATATGGCTTCAAAAGGGATACGTGGAAAGTTGGATGTATGCCAAAACTTCTTGGTAGAGTCAAACGAACAGCGTTTGAATTTACGATAGTCTCAATCGGAAAAGGTCCTACGAACTGATTGGCCAGTTTTTTACAGGGAACTTGTAACTTTAAATATTTAGTCGATAGCATAACCAAGTCTCCAATTTTATAATTTGGACTCGGTGTGCGGTGTAAATCATAGTAATGTTTCTGGCTGCGTTTTGCTTCCTCTAGATGTGTTTTAAGTAGCTGAAGTCTGTCTTGTAAACTAGTTGCATAGTCTGATGCACTGGGACAGTTAACAGTAGTATGTGTCAAGGTGAGTGTAGTTGGATGGTAGCCGTATGTAGCAAAGAATGGGGACATTTTCGTAGAGGAAGAAATGGAGTTATTATAGGAAAACTCCGCCATTGGTAGATAATCAAGCCAATCATCCTGGAGATGTGTAAGGTAACAGCGAAGGAACTGTTCCAGGGTTTGATTCAACCGTTCTGTTAACCCATTACTTTGTGGATGATATGCGGTTGAATATCGATTATCTATACGCAGTCGTTTACATAGGGACCTCCAAAAAGCTGAGGTGAACTGCGTACCTCTGTCTGTGATAATAGTAGTAGGTAGCCCATGTAGTTTGACTATATTATCTAAAAATACTTTTGCTGTGAGCATAGCTGTGGGGAGGCTTTTGAGAGGTATGAAATGACCCAGTTTAGTCAAATGGTCGACCACTACAAGTATCGTAGTATATTGGCGTGAATTCGGTAAGTCTACTATGAAATCCATCGAAATGGTGGACCAAGGCATATCTGGGATCGGCAGTGATGTTAAATAACCAATTGGTTTGTTATGAGGTTTTTTATTCCTAGAGCAGATGTCACAGGTGTTGACATATTGCTCTATTGTCTGTAGCATATTTGGCCACCAGAAATGACGTTTGATTAAGTCAGTAGTTTTTTGCACCCCTTTATGACCAGACAATGAGTTGTCGTGATGGTGTTTCATAATAAAGTTTCTCAAAACTTTGGGTATATACATTCTGTTGTTATAGAATAATAACCCTGATGTGGAGTCAGTTACACAATTGGTTGGGGGGTCATGTTCTCTTTTTAGTTCTACCAAAATGTCCATCTCCAAATTGGAAAGAGTTCCTATGAATTTTTCTTGTGGTATGATAGGGTTTAAACTTTCTGTAGTGTTTGTAATGTCATTCATTCTGGAGAGAGCATCAGCTTTCGTGTTAGCGTGTCCTGGTCTGTAGGTGATTTGGAAATCAAACCTATCCAAGAACAGAGACCACCTGACTTGACGTGCTGATAACGTCTTACTTCGTTTTAAGTACTCGAGATTCTTGTGATCTGTAAGTATGAGGAATGGTTCTTTAGCACCTTCAAGGAGATGTCGCCAGTGTTCTAACGAACTTTTGATTGCTAAAAGTTCTTTATCTCCGATACTGTAGTTTGTTTCAGCAGGGAGTAATGTTCTTGAAAAGTATGCTATTGGATGTAAGTCTTGAGTTTCTTTGTTACGTTGTGACAGAACTGCACCAATTCCTGTATTGGAGGCATCAACCTCCAATATGAATTGCAAATGATAGTCTGGTAAAGTGAGAATCGGAGCTGTAGTGAATGAGTCCTTTAGATTAATGAAAGCTTCTTGTGCATCGTTAGACCAAGTGAATTTTTTACCCTTCCTAGTAAGTTGAGTTAGTGGTCTTACTAGTGTAGAGAAGTTCTTGATAAACTTTCTATAAAAATTCGAGAACCCCAGAAACCTCTGGAGGGCTCGAACAGTTCTTGGTCTTGACCATTCCTGGATTATTCTTATTTTTTCAGGGTCCATCTGAATCTTGTTTGGAGAGATGATATAGCCAAGAAATTTTATTTTTTGGACATGAAAACTACACTTTTCCAACTTTGCAAATAACCTGTGTTCCCTTAGACGAGTTAGAACCCATCTAACATGTTTCTCATGTTCCTTAAGATTTTTTGAGTATATTAGGATGTCATCCAGATAAATGATGACACATATATCTGTTAGATCCCGAAAAATTTCATTAATGAAATGTTGAAATGTAGCGGGTGCATTGCTCAAACCAAATGGCATTACGTTATACTGGAATAATCCGTAACGAGTTCGGAAAGCTGTTTTCCATTCGTCACCCTTTTTTATTCGAATTAAATTATACGCACCCTTCAAATCTAATTTGCTGTATATAGTGGCATCTGACAATCTTTCTAGTAGTTCGGGAATCAGTGGTAAGGGATACCTGTTTTTTATGGTAATTGCATTAAGTGCTCTATAATCTATTATGGGTCTTAGTGTCTGATCTTTATTTTTGACGAAAAATATCCCAGCTGCTGCTGGTGATGTTGAATGGGAAATGAAACCTTTTTTAAGGTTGTCATCAAGATAGGTTCGTAAATGAGTGAGCTCTTTTTGGGAAAGTGGGTAAATTTTGCCATATGGGATTTGAGAACCTGGTATTATGTCTATGGGACAATCAAACTGTCGATGTGGTGGTAATGACTCAGCTTCCTTTAGGTTAAAAACATCTAGTAGATCAGAATATGCCAGTGGTACCCCATTTGCGATGTTGCCAATTGTGTAGTGTGGGTAGCAAGTTTTGAGGCAATAGTCAGAAGATAATTGTAGAGTATTTTCTATCCAGTTAATGTTAGGATTGTGTGTGGTTAACCAAGTATAGCCTAGAATTAGACTGTGTTTTTCAATTGGTATGATATCATATGTCAGATATTCAGTGTGTCCCCCTACAGTTGTTGTAAGTAGGGGTATAGTGTGATGTGTGATGGGACCCTGTTGGATCATAGATCCATCTATTAACTTTACAAATACTGGTTGCTTTTTACACACAGTGGGTATTTTATTTTGTTGTACAAACAAAACATCAATATATAAGCCTGAAGCTCCGGAATCTATAAGTGCATCACTCTGGATATGTAGTTGATCCCACTGCAAGGAGAGAGGAAGTGTAAGTTGAGTTATCTTACTATTATTACATAAAGAGATAGATTGGTAACTCTTACCCTTCTTTTGTTTTGCCAGTAATGGGCATGTGGCCACAGAATGCTCCTTATGGCCACAATAAAGACATAGGTTAGATAGTCTTCTGCGTGTTTTTTCTTCTTGACTTAGGGGACCTTTAATTGCTCCAATCTCCATTGGTATGGAGTAGGTTGAACTTTTTTCTTGAGAAGTAGATGGGATGTAAGGGCGTCTAGTAGTGGTTTCATAAGTACCTCTTTCTGCCTTTCGTTCTCTAAGTCGCCTATCTAACGTAGTGCTTAGTTTGATGAGTCCACAGAGGGAATCAGGTATTTCCAATCTGGACAGTTCATCTTTTAGTGTCTCAGAGAGTCCGAGACGGAACTGATTCCTTAAGCTGATGTCATTCCACAGGGAGTCTGTGGCCCACATTTGGAAATCAGTAGTGTACTCTTCTACCGTCCTCTTCCCTTGCTTAAGTGAGCGTAACTTTGTTTCTGCTTGAATTTGGCTATTGGTGTCCTCATATAGACTTGACATTGCTGCAAAAAAATCTGAAAGGGAGTCCAGTATTGGGTTGTTATTTTCAAAGAAACGATTTGCCCATGTCCGTGGTTCTCCCACTAAATAAGAAATTGTTGTGCATACCCTGATTCTATCTGAGTGATAGGTGCGTGGCCTGAGAGAGAATAATAGATTACAGGCGTTTTTAAAATCACGAAATTCCGACCTTTTACCTGCAAAAGGTAATGGTGCTTGAACCTGGGGTTCAGGTATCTCATGTTGTTTGGTAGTAACACATTCCTTTAAGAGATTTTTAATGGCAGTATTTTCTGTTTGCACCTCTTGTAATGCATGGGCAAGATAGTCCAGTTTCTGATAAACATTAGAGAATTCGTTTTTAATCTCACTTGGATCCATGTTTTAAAATAGTAATCAAAACAGGAATCTTAATTATGGCCTGATTATTATGTAACGAGTCTCCCTAATGTTTCTGGAATAAATATGAAAAAATGTTGCTCTTTTGTGTACAGACCCCTTAATTACTGCTATGTATAGGAGTGAGACACATTGAGCAGTTATTACACAGTAATTGAATTAAGTGAATGTCAATGAACTTATAGGATTCACAGAGTAATTCACTTCTTAGGCAGGCATTGAATGAGATTCGGTTTCATATGTTATAAGCCAATATGGATTGCAATAAAGATTATGGAAAAAGAGGCTTCAGAAATAAAGTCAATCTCCTTTCAGAATTAACCTTCACACACACTCTAAAATATATACACACAGACAACCTCCAATCATCCCCACAGGTTATGTGGAATGTTTGCAAGATAGACACTGAGCGTATGGCGCTTTGTGTAAGCAGTGTTGTTTAATGATCTCTTAGCTAACAGTATCTGGGTAAATACCGCTGTCAGACCAATGATGTGGTTCTTGAGAATACACTGAACAGAGTCACTGTCTAGAGTAGCGGAGTTCAACAAATCAGCAGAGTTAGTAATCCTTAACTTTTCATAGAAAGAAAGTTTACCTGTATTGTTTAGGGAGCGGAGTTCTGAGTGCCGAAAGAAAATTAGAGTGTGTGACTCACTTCCGGTTATCGGCGTCGGCGTCTGAAAACAGCTGTGGGTACTGTCAAATGTGGATTATCCGATATACTCACTAAGAATGCAGATTGTTAGGTGAGATGAAAATAGTTTCAATTTGTATTTGCTTCAGAGAAAGTGTCCATAGGAATCCAGGTTTGAAATCTGTGAAAAGACTTAGAGCAGGTAAACTTAATCTCTAGAGACCTGAGAGAAACGAAGCAGGTGTCAGCTGTGATACTGAGTCTTAACTTCAATAATCAGGCAAGGAAATGACGTAATTGGTCCCTCTTTATAGTGTCAGGTAAAACAGCAGGGATATACCTTAAAGGTATATCACAGTAATACAGTCACTTTGACCGGGTCTCCACAGGATCCTGAGACATGGCTGTTCTATGGGGTGCCCCCACGAGGGTCTCTCAAAAAATTAGCTGTTTCCCCTGTCGCAAATATTTCTTAGTCTCCGTTCTTCTTGTCTAAGTGCCTTAATACTTTTACCAAACTATAGGTAGCAAATTTGACTGGCCAAAGTGGTCAATTATATTTTTATAGATAGTAGTTAGCAGGAGCTATGAGATTGTGTGACCGCTCCGTCTCAGTGCTGGCTCCGCCCCCCCATTTAGTCTCTTTTTATTTCACTATCACAAAGTTCTCTAAAAAGAGTCTATTAAGTAATTTTTAATATAAAAATGGTGCTGTACGTTTCTTCTTCACTCTCTATTACAAACACTTATTATATTTTATTTTAATATAATTAAACATTATAATATATAAATGATCAACAATACAAACACTATTACTTGTCTAAGGATCTATTTGTATCTATTAAATATCTAAAATGCACACAAAATTCAAAGTTGCAAAACTGAAATGCATCATAATAGATAAAAGTCAATTGCGGCGATTTACATAATACTCTAAGAAGCAGCAAAAATGAAATCTATTTTGGTACGATTACAAATTTGTACTTAGTATATCATAAAATACTATACATCATCCTTTACGATATAAATCAGTAAATGTTCAGTAAATAAGTAGATACATGATGTACGCATGCAACAGCACAAAATATAACATTCAGTTGCAGCGTAAAACCTTCTAGTACTTGCTACATACGAACAAATCTGACTATATTCGAGTTAAGATAATACATCCTTTGTCCTTACTATACTTTCCTATAATGTGATCAACAAACGTCAGTATTAAACATAGACGTAAACCTCTAACAAGCTGCACTAGCTCCACCACAATATCAAATCTGTTATAATTATATCTATTACGTCAAATAACTATAAATTTAGCATATGCTGATAAATAATTCAATTACGCACGCAAATGTATCAGCCATAATATGAATGTGGCTATATATGTAACAATAAATAGTTAACTTGATTATTGGTCAACTCATCTGACTGATACTGCAAGCAACCAATAGGATACAGCACAAATCTTCCCCTCCAACCAATCGATTCAATGAAGAATGACCTCTGAGTTAATAAAAGACCCAAACAAACGGCCGGCGCTCATCCCCTCTGAGGAAGCGTGACAGTGAAACACGTTTCAGGGGACCGGCTAGTGAGAGCTCTGTCTCTCCTTTTTTTTAAATTGCTTGCTCTGTCTGCTCGTAAATATTGTGGATGAATGGTTGATACTTATTTCCATTTTAATTTAATTTAATTTACCGTATCAATTGTACGTAAAAGTGTGGATTGGCATCTGTGTATAAGAAACAGAGAAAGATAAATTGTAAAATAACTCCCACTATAGAAGGAGTTTAGTTGAGAATAATATATTAGGGTTCTTGTATGAGTGTTATTCAAAGAAGTTTGACCTTTATTAACGAACATTACCATACAATCTTACCCTATCTCTCTATTCCACTATACACTCCACCTGTAGTATTACTTTCAGATACTAATCGCACCATATTTACCATCACCCCACCAGTTAATATCAGGCAGCAGAGTTTAAGTGTTTTTAAGATTGTATGTCTATATTCTGTTTAATAAAGTGAGGATTCGAATAGCAATATTCAATTCACCTTGTTTTTTAATATAAGTATTCATCAGTTCTTACTCTCCATTTTCCCAAGGGGGTTAGCACTCTTTTTTTGTTCCTACTTCTTTGCAACTCGTGTATCAATTACTTTAGAGCCCATCCTGAAGTCATTTGATGATCACCAAACTACTTTAGAAGTAATTTGTACATCATCAGAAATTATCAGCCTTGTGAAATCATCAGCTAAGGTAAAATATTCTGGGTGATGACTTCAGAATGATTAGCAGATTACCTTACAAGCATGATCAGCCCCTGAATAACTCTAGAGTCATCTTATTTAAATATTTTGGTCTGTGGGCATACTTCAGGATTACTTCTAATGACTAATCTGGAGTCATCGATTACTTTAGAATAACTATAGGAAGATCATTTTTGACTAGGGTCTTTTTTGACTAGGGCAAGGAGTAAAAATAAAAGTGAAAACTTTAATGTTATTCTTTTAGTTAAATAATATTTAAATTGCTATTGTTAAAGTAATAATTATTTTTCTCCTTTCGATAAAGTACAGCAGAAACGTTGTCAAAATATGAGCAATTAACCTATTAAACTGGAGATAGTTTACCTATTACATTATTATCTATGCATTTCTAATGGTAAACAAAAAAATCAGTAATTTTCTGATATAACTGTAAAACTAATCTGTAAAATTATTATAATAATGAAACCTTCCTTTGTTTATAAATAATAAGATTATAACAACCAGCAAAAATTAGTCTTTATGTAGAAAACCATGATTTCAATCAAATCTGACTGACTAGTAATTGAAATCGATTTGAAAGGGGAGTCCACTCCAGAAAATCAAATACTAAGTAACAATTTATTCAGCTGATATGACAGCATCCAACAGATCGAAACCATTTGATACATGCGCGCATGCTCTTCATCAGACATCTCCAAAACAACTGCTTAGAATAGTATGGGTATGTATTTCTTAAAGTCTGCAGACAACAAGGCTATGCACGATCATTAAAGGGACATTAAACACTTTGAGATGGTAATATAAAATAATATAAAATTATAAATTGTATATATTATTATCATTAGTTATTTTGTCCCCTTTTTCTGTTATTCCAATCTGAAATTTAGAGCTTTTGGAAGTGCAGAACACTGTTATATTTAACACAGCCCTCAGATTGAGCTCGTATTCTATTGGCTGTTCCAATCAACCAATAGAATGCAAGCTCAATCTGATTGGCTGATTGGATCAGCCAATCCGATTGAACTTGAATCTGATTGGCTGATTCAATCAGCCAATCAGAATTTTCCTACCTTAATTCCGATTGGCTGATAGAATCCTATCAGCCAATCGGAATTCGAGGGACGCCATCTTGGATGACGTCATTTAAAGGAACCTTCATTCGCTGTTAGGACGTCGTTAGAAGAGGATGGATCCGCGCCGGCTGCTTCAAGATGGACCTGCTCCCCTCCAGATGGAAGAAGATAGAAGATGCCGCCTGGATGAAGACTTCCGACCCTCTGGAGGACCTCTTCTGGCCAGATAGGATGAAGACTTCAGACCCTCTGGAGGACCTCTTCTGGCCGGATAGGATGAAGACTTCAGACCCTCTTCTGGACGGATTGGATGGTATCCGGCTGGGTGAAGACAAGGTAGGAAGATCTTCAGGGGCTTAGTGTTAGGTTTTTTTAAGGGGGGTTTGGGTGGGTTACATTAGGGGTATGTGGGTGGTGGGTTGTAATGTTGGGGGGCAAAAGAGCTGATTTCTTTGGGGCAATAATAGAGCTGTTAACTTTTTATTTTAGAATAGAGTAGGGCATTTTTTTATTTTGGGGGGCTTAGTTATTTTTAGGGGGCTTAGAGTAGGTGTAATTAGTTTAAAATTCTTGTAATCTTTTTTTATTTTTTGTAATTTAGTGGGTTTTTTTTGTAATTTAGTTTAGTTGATTTAATGGTAGGTAATTGTAGGTAGTTTAGTTAATTAATTTATTGATAGTGTAGTGTTAGGTTTAATTGTAAACTTGTTAGGATTTATTTTACAGGTAATTTTGTAATTATTTTAACTAGGTAGCTATTAAATAGTAAATAACTTATTAATAGCTATTGTACCTAGTTAAAATAAATACAAAGTTGTCTGTAAAATAAATATAAATCCTAATATAGCTACAATGTAGTTATCCTATATTATAAAAGGCCAAGTGTGTTTGTCCGAAGCTGTCATGCGCAGTAGAGACAGCACGAGGACAAACACACCTGGCCTTAGATTCCCTACCTGATCTGCCGCAAGAATAAGTGGGCGTGGCCGAGTGTGCATGGGGGTGTGGCAGAGAGAGAGGGGAGAAAGAGAGAGAGGGGAGAAAGAGAGAGAGGGGAGAAAGAGAGAGAGGGGAGAAAGAGAGAGAGGGGAGAAAGAGAGAGAGGGGAGAAAGAGAGAGAGGGGAGAAAGAGAGAGAGGGGAGAAAGAGAGAGAGGGGAGAAAGAGAGAGAGGGGAGAAAGAGAGAGAGGGGAGAAAGAGAGAGAGGGGAGAAAGAGAGAGAGGGGAGAAAGAGAGAGAGGGGAGAAAGAGAGAGAGGGGAGAAAGAGAGAGAGGGGAGAGAGAGAGAGAGGGGAGAAAGAGAGAGAGGGGAGAAAGAGAGAGAGGGGAGAAAGAGAGAGAGGGGAGAAAGAGAGAGAGGGGAGAAAGAGAGAGAGGGGAGAAAGAGAGAGAGGGGAGAAAGAGAGAGAGGGGAGAAAGAGAGAGAGGGGAGAAAGAGAGAGAGGGGAGAAAGAGAGAGAGGGGAGAAAGAGAGAGAGGGGAGAAAGAGAGAGAGGGGAGAAAGAGAGAGAGGGGAGAAAGAGAGAGAGGGGAGAAAGAGAGAGAGGGGAGAAAGAGAGAGAGGGGAGAAAGAGAGAGAGGGGAGAAAGAGAGAGAGGGGAGAAAGAGAGAGAGGGGAGAAAGAGAGAGAGGGGAGAAAGAGAGAGAGGGGAGAAAGAGAGAGAGGGGAGAAAGAGAGAGAGGGGAGAAAGAGAGAGAGGGGAGAAAGAGAGAGAGGGGAGAAAGAGAGAGAGGGGAGAAAGAGAGAGAGGGGAGAAAGAGAGAGAGGGGAGAAAGAGAGAGAGGGGAGAAAGAGAGAGAGGGGAGAAAGAGAGAGAGGGGAGAAAGAGAGAGAGGGGAGAAAGAGAGAGAGGGGAGAAAGAGAGAGAGGGGAGAAAGAGAGAGAGGGGAGAAAGAGAGAGAGGGGAGAAAGAGAGAGAGGGGAGAAAGAGAGAGAGGGGAGAAAGAGAGAGAGGGGAGAAAGAGAGAGAGGGGAGAAAGAGAGAGAGGGGAGAAAGAGAGAGAGGGGAGAAAGAGAGAGAGAGGGGAGAAAGAGAGAGAGGGGAGAAAGAGAGAGAGGGGAGAAAGAGAGAGAGGGGAGAAAGAGAGAGAGGGGAGAAAGAGAGAGAGGGGAGAAAGAGAGAGAGGGGAGAAAGAGAGAGAGGGGGAGAAAGAGAGAGAGGGGAGAAAGAGAGAGAGGGGAGAAAGAGAGAGAGGGGAGAAAGAGAGAGAGGGGAGAAAGAAAT